>NC_080540.1:259710457-260027957 GCF_028640845.1 Ahaetulla prasina
CCAACTGCTGACTGTGAAAGCAATATTTTACACATAACCCAGTCTTCTCTGCCTAGTGCTGTGTATAAGTCAGGAATTAAAAGGTCCATTTTCCCCAAGCATCCTAATTATAGCTGTATGGCTGGGAGTGATGGAGTTTATAGCCTGATAAGGTTGGACCACTGCAAGTTGTTCATAATTCCACTCTCATAATCCCAGTGATCAGATTGAAGTCATGCAGAATACATTAAGGCTTCATTATTATTATTATTCTCCATAACTGTCTGTCAAGGCAATGTGAGCAACCAAAAGATATAGGGGTTTCTTAGATTTATTAAAACAAACCTAAGGAATATTTATTTATTTATCCAATTTGTACGCTCTTTCTTTCAGAAAATTAACAAAAGTTAAAAAAAAATGCATTTAATAATAAATTCAACCATACTGTTTCCTCATTTCCCTGGCCTCTCAAGGTATTTGGGATGAAATCCTTTTATTTTTAGTGAGAAGGGGGGGAGGAGGAGGAGGAGGAGGAGGAGGAGGAGGAGGAGGAGGAGGAGGAGGAGGAGGAGGGGGACTTTAACCAGGTTTCACATCAGGAAATTCTATATGCTGGATTACTGTTTCTTTAGGCATCCCAAAACAAAGAATTATTGGCAATCCCTAAATTGCTTTTATTTGTATGGATTATATTTATCTATATTTACTTAATTAAAAATTAAAATTGACATATTTTATGCCTCTACTACTTCTCATGATGATTTGATGAAATTTTAATACAAGAAGTCCTCAACATGCGTTCATTTATTTAATGAATTTAAAATTATGGCAGCTGTAGAAAAAATGACTTACAACTTGTCCTCAAAATTATGACCTCACAACCCACCTACCCACCGCCCATCATAGGACTGCAATCAGATACTTGGAACTGGCTCCAGTTTACAGCTGTTGCAGTGTCTTGGTGGTCATATGATCACATTTTCCGATCTTCCCACCGGCTTTTGACAAGGGAAGTCAATTGGAAAGCCAGATTTGCTTAATGACATGGTTCACTTAATGACCACGTGATTCACTTAATGTCCATGATAAAGATTGTCATGAAGTCAGATTCAGTCATTTAATAACTCACTCTACAACCATATCAACTTAATGATGGAAATGATGGTCCCAGTTGTAGTGATAAGTCAAAGACTACTTGTATTATTTTACAACCTAGGTAGGCAAACAATTTTGATTAGCAGAATCCTGTAAAAAGACATTCTGGAAAAGGTTAGAGATCGAGGCTACCCCGATTCAGCTGAGAGGGTATTTATGCTTCTGTGAAATAGTCAAATTGCAGAAGCTGGCCTAGGGGAAGGTAAAGGTTCCCCTCGCACATACGTGCAAGTCGTTCCTGACTCTAGGGGACAGTGCTCATCTCCGTTTCAAAGCCAAAGAGCCAGTGCTGTCTGAAGACGTCTCCGTGGTCATGTGGATGGCATGATTAAATGCACGGAACTGTGTTACCTTCCCACCAAAGGTGGTCCCTATTTTTCTACTTGCATTTTTTATGTGCTTTCAAACTGCTAGCTTGGCAGAAGCTGGGACAAGTAATGGGAGCTCACTCGTTACGTGGCAGTAGGGATTCAAACTGTTGAATCCCTAGCTGAACCATTGACCTTTCAATCGACAAGCTCAGCATCTTAGCCACTGAGCCAGTGCTTCCCTTAGGGGAAGGTAACCCGCTAGAAAAAAGTCAACCAAGTGCTTGAAGTAGGAAAACCATATTTTGTAAACAAAACTGGAAAACATCTAGAGGATATTTTCCCAGGGGTAAGTACAAAATGGTTTGGGTTTGTTTGTTTATTTTTTTGTTTGTTCGTTGCTTTGCAGGGGAGTTCCTTTTCAATAGCCAAAAATTATATTGGAACTAAATTGGGTGATTATTTAAAAAATATTCTTTAGTGCCAGGAAGAGTAGTCATTATTTTTGGCCTTAGGAGTTATATTATAATTTGATGTACTGTAATAATACTCTCAAGGAGCATTCTGTCTTGGCAGAGTTAGTAAGGTATATTTACCTTTTCCTCTGGCTTTGTTTTAAAATCTTTGAATAAATATTCTAATTTAAACCTTGAAACTGTATTACTTTGTATTAATAGAGAAGAGGGCTTCTCTAGCTAATATAATATCACTATCATAATCCAAAGGGAAGCATTACAAATGTATTATTTAGATAGCATTGTAATTAGAATCCATATTAGCCAATAATAGAGATTGATTTTAGAAAAAGGCTGAAAAGACTCCAATATTAATTTATGAGGCAAAAAACAACAACCCCACAAGGGAAAGTACTGTATTTTTCGGAGTATAAGATGCATCTTTTTCTCCCAAAAAAGAGGGTGAAAATCTGGGTGCATCTTATACTCTGAATGAAGCCCCACCCAGCTTCTCAAACTGAGATTTCAGAGGCTGAAAAAAGCATCAGAAACGGAGCTTCAGAAAAAAAGCCCCAAACGGAGCTTCAGAAAAGAAGCTTCCAAACAGAGCTTCAGAGGCTTTTTTTCTGAACCTCTGTTTCGGAGGCTTTCAAAGGCAGAAAAAAGTTTTTTCTGAAACAGAGTTTCAGAGTCAGAAAAAAAAGCAAAAAAAAAAGCAAAGCACAGAGCTCACAACCAAGGAACCTGTTGCTAAAATTGACCTCTGGGAACAGCTGATTAGGGGTATTCCGGGAGGCCAATCCACCTGCCAGTCAGCTTTTTTCTTATTTTCCTCCCCAAAAACTAAGGTGCAACTTATACTCCAGTGCGACTTATACTCCGAAAAATACGGTAATCCAAAGCAGTCCAATGCTAGCTATTATCTGGCCTTAATTGAAAAGTCAGTTTCAATGATATTATAAACCAAAAGATGGACAAAGATTAACCACCATGTATAATTTTATAATTTCTAACTCAACTTTATTCATTCAAAAATTAACAGCAAACTCTGGTTTTGGATTTTATCAAAACTTAGATATAAATGCCTAAATATCCAATTGGATATCTGTGTTTGTGTGAGTGCATAAAATGCATACATTGTTGGAAGTTGGTAGAATTGGTAAAACTTGATACTTATCCTCTGTTACAATTAAATCATGTTTATCATTTGTCTTATTGGCTTCTTCCTTGGTTCATGATGTCCAATTTCAGCTCACATTAATGCACTAATCATCAGCAAAGACAGAGACCATTGTGACACAACCGGAATACTCCATGTGTCAGTCTTTTTACGTAATTTAATTCAACTACTCAGCTCTTTCTCATTACTGAAATAGCTAGAACTTCATATTTATCTTTGTAGTGTTAACAAAAACAGCAGGATCTCAAATGTCACATCAGGGTCACGCTGTTCCAATATTACCAGGCCTACAAAAACTTTGTGAGTGAAGAATCCACAGAATATAATCTGATGCATATCAAACCTAATGGAATTGTTTCTGATAACATTTAGTGCCAAATACAGTACTTGGTTTCAAGAGCTCAAAGCATGTTAGTGTCAGGGTTGCAAGTGACATCCCCAATGAAAGAAGACTCCGAGGCTAGAAGTTTCTCAAAGTTCCATTTTATTAGAGACGTCATGTTGGCACATCTGAAAGCTTCCAGGTTTTCCCCACCCAAAAGAAAGTTGAAGTCCCTACCCCAGCACCCACATGTCCATCACATGGTCCAATCAATGCACCATCCCAACTGGAGATGCCGTCCAGTCACACCACTCCAGATGAAGGGAAGATGTCCTTGATTCATCTCATCAAAGAAAAGAACGTTATTATGGCTAGATATCACTTCACTCCATACAATCCCCCCTCCCAGTTTCCCACAGCACTAAATGTGGCAGTCCTGAAGATCCAAAGTAAAAGATGGCTTCCAGGACTGACAGTTAGTATCACTGTACTAGAAATTACGGAGTGAAAACATGAGGCCAAGAAATTCTATTCAGGATTGCCAGGTAGTCAACACAGAAATGGAGTATCAGCATGATAGTAAGTTTACTTTTGAGGATGTCAACATATCTTATATCTAATAAAACAAATCTGTATTATCCTTTTGGAGTGATGGTTGCTTCATTGCACTTTTAATTCTAATATTACAGAATAATTCCACAGCTATTAGGAGCAGAAGTAGTGACAGTCATGATTTTAGACAAATACCGTGGGCCTTGAGTTTGACACCCCTGCTATAGTTCAACTATAATTCAAGGAACTATGACTTACACATGCTACTGGTAGAACTCAAGATTGGGGATATCTAAATACAGTAGTAACTTCTGAAGCTTAGTCTCAGTGACTATTCTTTCAATGGGAAATGAGAATTTGGTGTGTTCACTGACTTTAAAGGTTATAAATAAAAGGGAATCCAAGAAATGGACAAAGTTGGATAGCCAATTAATTTAAATAAATAAACCTAGGGTGATCCATGGTGTCAAAAAAAATCAAGATACCATGTGTGACTGTGTAAACACAGCCCTCCCCTTTTAAAGTACACTGCATACATTTAAAAATGGGCAGAATTTCAGGAACACTCAATATCTAGGCTTGTTTGACCCTCTCAGGATGCTCTTACAAAAATGTGTACTTATCTTATACAACATCAAATTTATTTTTTGAAAAACAGAAGTCATCTATATTATGTAAGCCATTAGTTTGCATTGGATGTGAAGAAATCAATGTCACAGTTATTGGAACTGTATTTCTATTTAAATATTGACTTACTTTTGTACATTTAATAGAACAGTTCAATTTAAATTAATTATGTCCCATCAAGTTCTTATCAATTCTTAGTGACCACACAGGTAGATTTTCTCCATTATGTCTGTCCTTAACCTGGTCTTTAATGTTTTCCAACAATACACTCATCAGCACTGTGACTGACTCCATCCACCTTGGCTGCTCTTCATCCTCTTTTCCCCTTTCTTTCTACCTTTCCAGCATTTCTCTAGAGCATAGTTGTCAAACTTGCTGCATCAAGTTGCTGTCATGTGACATTTCATGACATTTTCCCCATTTGCAGAGCTTGAGTGGGCGTGGCTTGCACATGATGCATCAGCTCGTGGACCGCCAATTTGATTCCCTTGCTCTAGAGAGCTGGATTTTTGTATCATGTGTCCAAAGTAGGATAATTTAAGCTTGATAATTTGTTTCCTGAATGAGAATTCTGCTGTGGTTTGTTTGAAGATCCATTTGTTTGTTTTCATGGCTATCCATGGTATTCTCAGGAGTTTTCTCCCAAATCCAATTATAAAAGTAAGAATTCTCCTTCTACTGTGCTTCTTCAAAATCCAAAATTTAAGTTGGCATAATTAATTAACATTTTAGTGGATAGTGCTATCCATGATGATGATGGTAAAGAAGATGACAACAATTTGTTTTGATTGATTTGGTTAACATTGGAATAAAACCATTAGGAAATCTCAAGACAGAAGCTGGAAGTTTGGAAAAGTATCCTAGAAGAAAGCAATTGTAAACCAGTTTTGTAGTGGGGCCAAGAAAGTACATGAAGATATCCATTAGAAGATACCATCAGCACTCAAGCTCAATTTGAAAAAACAAAACAAACCACTTTTCTAGTATCAATAAAGTTTTCGGCTTTGCTGGTTTTAATTCCTCTCTACTCCCATACAAAGAGGAGACTGCCAGAGAATACAGCATAGCTCTGATTCACATTCTAAGTACTGCTTCTTACCCACCAACATATCTACTGGAAGACATTTGAATAGCACATCATACATTAGGGACACAAATTAGTAGAGAATTAATGCTGCACAATTGTGTAAGCATGAATACTTCTGCCTGTAGCCACCTGGAAAATAGAAATATTTGGCAATCTCATTGGATGTCATAGAAGTACAAATGGGATCATAGCTATATTCTAATGAACTGTGCAGAGTGCTTTTATAACTTTGCACAATGTGAGAGAAACCAGTATGTGCCAATATAGTTGCACAGTGTCAATTAGACTGTAATGTGCATCAATAGCTATAATACAATAATATGTGTAGAGAGATATAATTTCTTTGTATTACAAATAAAGTCATGAGCAGAAGTGCCTATGTGCAACAAATGGCAGCAACTCTGTATTTATTTCCATTAAAACAGACTGTCAGTAAAAGACAAGAGGGTTATTTTAAAATGGGATCAAAATCTTTGGATACATTAGGGCACAGCTCCATTTTAGAAAAACGTTTTTTTGCAAGGCACTGAAATTTAGCTAATATGTAAGTTCTGGCTTTTCTTTAACCCAGTTTATCAATGAACATATTTTCCAATTCAAATACAAGGTTTTGATTGTATTTATGTAATTACTGTATGTATAATGAACCTTGTTTAAAGAGAACGGGAAAAGGAGAGGAGGTTTTGAATGGTGGAATATGAAATTGGTAGAAGAAATGGAAAAGAAATGTAAGCTGGAATAGTGTTGGGAATTGGAAGAAAGAGAAGAGGTTAAATGGCTTTTGCGATGAATTTACAGGGCTACATAACTCATTCCAGATTGCAGTCTTTTGTGAATTGGTGCTGTGTTGTTCACAATAAACCACGTCCCTGTGGTTAATCATGATTAAAGAGGTTGCACATTTGCCACACCTCCATGGTGCTATCCAGTGGTGGGATTCAGCGAGTTCGCACCACTTCGGGAGAAGTTTCTGAGCAGTTTGGTGAACTGGTTGTTGGAAGAAATCATTAGGGCAGAGAACCGGTAGTTAAATTATTTGAATCCCACCACTGTTGCTATCACTTCAGTAAGTACAATATATTTACTTGGAGTTACATGTTTTCTAAGTGATTTTTTGTTCAGAATTAATATTATGTAAATCCTTATATAGGAAAACAATTGGACGTGAATAGCAATAGCACTTAGACTTTATATACCATTTTACAGTTCTCTCTAAGCAGTTTACAGAGTTGGCATATTGCCCCCAACAATCTGGGTCCTCATTTTACCCACCTCAGAAGGATGGAAGGCTGAATCAACCTTGAGCCTGGTGAGATTTGAACTGCCAAATTGCAGGCAGCCGGCAGTAGTAGTCTGCAGTACTGCACTCTAACCATTGCGCCACTGTAGCTCATATATTTATGAATGGGTTACGGTTACACAAAAAAGTTTTGTGAAGATCTGAAAACAAAAAGAACATGCATAATACTGGATGAAATGTACCCTATAATATTTAAGGAAGTAGCTGATGCCTTGTTTAGACTGGTATTATCCTTGTGAAATTCTGGAGAATGGCCAGATGACTGGTATTTCCTATCATCAAAAAGAAAGATCCATGTAAATACATCCTAATCAGTCTCAGGAATACTGTTGAGGAGAACAGAAAAAGATCAATTTGAAAGTAACAGTAAGCGAAGCCATTTAAGCTAAGTTCACATTCTTACAAAGGTAAAGTGTATATGCAAGTCCCTGTAAATCATTACTATATAGCCACCCGGATCAAAGTTTAATAATTAACATTGTTCATCTTTGCCAATGCCTTTATGACAGTTGGTGACCATCCATTGTTAGAAAAGACTCCACATGAAGCTTTCACTTAAGAAAAGGGAAGTTAGATTTTTCTGAAGATGCAGAGCTTCTGTGTCTCTCAGGTGAACTGGTATCTCTGCCCTGCTTTAATCATTTTGGCAATACTCGATAAGAAGGAAGCAATGTTTTATTACAAAGGTCCTCCATGCACTCTGAGAATAATAGTAGCCTTGTGTTTTCTTTAGAGTCTTTAATAACTGCAAAGATAAATAGAAAATGTATGATATATATAATTTTAGTGTTAAATTTATTGCTTTGAAGCTTTCTATTAAGCTGAAATATATACATTTATATCTTAATCTGTCTATGCAGTATGTTGGGGATGGGAGGGTGAAGTGCTCCATGTTTACATCTGCTTTTGAATTTTGTATTAGCCATATTTGGGTATACCTGAGACATAAATTGAACTTACAGATGATGCTTGGCTGAAGCGTTGGGAAGATATGAGAGATCCCCCTCTCCAGTTTAGGGAATTTACACACAGAGGGAAGATGCTATTTCTCTGCAATATAGAACTGACCATGTTGCCTATGTCAAAAATATAGATTTCCATCACTGTTTAAAATCAATAGACACAACTCTGTTCTCATAATTCTTGTTTTGAAGTTCTTGCTGCTCAGGGCAAGACAAAAGTATCTTCTCTTGTCCAAGGTCACCGATCATAATTCCCAACTCTACATTGCCATTGCTCAATGTTTTCCTAAAAGCAAAAATGTATTGTATTGTGCAGGCTGTGCCGACCATCGTTGAATTATGCTTTATTATTCACATACCCGGCTCACATTGTCTGCTAAGATAATAATAGATTATATTGAACTATTCTGTGAGTGTTCATGCATTGAAAACTCTTAATGTTACCGGTGTCCAAGGTCACTGATTTTTACATAAATATTTTCATATTTCCATGAATCTCAGTCATCAACTGCAGTTGCACAAAGCTTTATCTACGACTAACAACTCTTTTCAATGTTTTCTCTGGTAAGTCTATGTATTAGTGTATATGGATTTAGGAACAGAGTTGGAATAATTCTGGAGACTGAACAAGTTTGAAAGCAGATGCAAGTTAAGAAACTGGTTGTTGCTCTGACTCTGTTGCCTGTTTTCATGTAGTTGTGTGGATCTGCCATAAGTACAATTTCAGCTTTTATGATGGCAGAAATACATCAAATTATTTGACACAGTTTCCCATCCACCTATGTTGGGGTTGAAAAAAATAGTTTTTATTTGCATTTTAACTGTAATAAAAATATTTTTGTTGTTGTTGTTGTTGTTGTTGTTAGTTGCGAAGTTGTGTCCGACCCATCGCGACCCCATGGACAACGTTCTTCCAGGCCTTCCTGTCCTCTACCATCCTCTGGAGTCCATTTAAACTCATGCCTACTGCTTCAGTGACTCCATCCAGCCACCTCGTTCTCTGTCGTCCCCTTCTTCTTTTGCCCTCAATCTTTCCCAGCATTAGGCTCTTCTCCAGTGAGTCCTTCCTTCTCATTAGGTGGCCAAAGTATTTCAGTTTCATCTTCAGGATCTGGCCTTCTAAAGAGCAGTCAGGGTTGATCTCCTCTAGGACTGACTTGTTTGTTCACCTTGCAGTCCAAGGGACTCGCAGGAGTCTTCTCCAGCACCAGAGTTCAAAGGCCTCAATTCTTTGGCGCTCAGCCTTTCTTATGGTCCAACCTTCACAGCCATACATTGCAACTGGGAAAACCATAGCCTTGACTATATGCACTTTTGTTGGCAGGGTGATGTCTCTCCTTTTTAGTATGCTGTTTAGATTTGCCAAAGCTTTCCTCCCCAGGAGCAAGTGTCTTTTAATTTCTTGGCTGCAGTCCCCATCTGCGGTGATCTTGGAGCCCAGGAAAATAAAATCTGTCACTACCTCCATTTCTTCTCCATCTATCTGCCAGGAATTGAGAGGGCCAGATGCCATGATTTTAGTTTTCTTAATGTTGAGTTTCAAGCCAACTTTTGCACTCTCCTCCTTCACCCTCATCAAGAGGCTCTTTAGTTCCTCTTCGTTTTCTGCCATTAGAGTGATATCGTCTGCACATCTGAGGTTGATATTTCTTCCGGCAATCTTAATTCCAATGTTTGATTCATCTAGCCCCGCCTTTTTCATGATGTGCTCTGCATATAAGTTAAATAGACAGGGTGACTCCTTTCTCAATTTTGAACCAATCAGTGGTTCCGTGTCCAGTTCTCACTGTTGCTTCTTGACCCGCATACAGGTTTCTCAAGAGACAAATAAGATGGTCTGGTACTCCCATCTCTTTAAGAACTTGCCACAATTTGTTGTGATCCACACAATCAAAGGCTTTAGCATAGTCAATGAAGCAGAAGTAGATATTTTTCTGGAACTCCCTAGCTTTCTCCATGATCTAGCATATGTTGGCAATTTGATCTCTAGTTCCTCTGCCTCTACGAAATCCTGCTTGTACTTCTGGTAGTTCTCGATCCACATACTGCTGGAGCCTAGCTTGTAGGATTTTAAGCATAACCTTACTAGCATGTGAAATGAATACAATGGTATGATAGTTTGAACAGTCTTTGGCATTGCCTTTCTTTGGAATTGGACTGTAAACTGATCTTTTCCAATCCTGTGGCCATTTTTGAGTTTTCCAAATTTGCTGGCAAATTGGGTATAGCACTTTTACTACATCGTCTTTTAAGATTTTGAATAGCTCAGCTGGAATACTGTCTTCTTCACTAGCTTTGTTGTTGCTCAGATTTCCTAAGGCCCTTTTGACTTCACATTCTATGATGTCTGGCTCAAGGTCAGTGACCACCCCATTGTGGTTATCAGGGATGTTAAGATCATTCTTGTATAATTCTTCTGTGTAATTTTGCCACCTTTTCTTACTCTCTTCTGCCTCTGTTAGGTCCCTGCCATTTTGGTCCTTTATCATGCCCATCTTTGCATGAAACGTTCCCTTCATATCTCCAATTTTCTTGAATAGATCTCTGGTCCTCCCTATTCTGTTGTTTTCTTCTATTTCTTTGCACTGTTCATTTAAGAATGCATTCTTATCTCTTCTAGCTCTTCTCTGGAATTCTGCATTCAACTGGGTGTATCTTTCTCTTTCTCCCTTGCCTTTCGCTTCCCTTCTTTCCTCAGCTATTTGCAGAGCTTCCTCAGACAGCCATTTTGCTTTCTTGCATTTCTTTTTCTTTGGAATGGTTTTAGTTGCTACCTCTTGTACGATGTTGCGAACATCTGTCCATAGTTCATCAGGCACTCTGTCTATCAAATCTAATTCCTAAAAATATTTTAGGGCTACCGAATTATAGAAGATATTAATATTTGTAGTATGAGCCTTGGTGTGAAATGGTCTTCCTTTTTCCAGTCATGTTAAAGTGTAGCATTTCCCCTTCTGTCCAAAGTTTCTGTCCATATTTCTGTCCAAAATATGTAAAATATTTATTTATTATTTATTATTAATATAGGGAGGAAAACGCACACTTACAAATATGACTGAGATAGTGGGAGCTGAGCATCCTTTTCCAATTCTACTTGGTGGGCAGTTGTAGTATAGGAGGTCAGAGGTGGTATTCAGCAGGTTCTGACCAGTTCTGGAGAACCGGTAGCAGAAATTTTGAGTAGTTCAGAGAACCGGTAAATACCACCTCTGACTGGCCCCATCCCCATCTATTCTCTGCCTCCCAAGTCTCAGCTGATCGAGAGGAAATTAGGATTTTGCAGTATCCTTCCTCTGGAGTGAGGAGGAAATAGATTTTACAGTAACCTTCCCCTGCCATGCCCACCAAGCCACACCCACTGAACTGAAAAAAAATTTGAATCCCACCACTGATAGGGCTTGTTCTTGTTTTCATTTCTGCAAGTCAATAGAAGACCCCTCCCCTCCTTTCTTAAGGAGATGCATCTAGTGGGACCAATAAAAAGTGCTTTCTCTGTGGTGGCTTCTTCCCTATGGAACATCATCCTACAGAGATAAGGTTGGACTCCACTTTGAAATTCTTTAAAAAAGCCCTGAAGGCAGGGTTCTCATAATGGGCCTGGGGAACCCAGGGTGATATGGAGCCTATCAAGTGATTAGTCTGATTGCTATCACCAGGAGACTGAGGATTTATTGGGTTTTGTATTGCGGATTATTTTTGTAAGCCCCCTGGAGTTACCGTGAATGTGTTGGGCAGCCATATACATTTTCTTAATAAGTAATAATATAAATAAAATAAATATTGGTACAGGAAAACAAAAGCAGAATGTTCTGTATATATTTGTTTTATCTCTCTCACCATATATATCTATTGTTCTTTATATCAGAGTATGTATGTGATTCTAATAAAAGCCCAGAGAAGATCTGTCAGGTTTCTGGATCTTTTCATTTCTGTCCTGCAGAAACCCAGTTTACCACTATAGAAGGAAAGTGCATGAAACTGTATAAAAGTACCGGTACATCTTAGATAGACTTTCAGTGAGATGCTTTCCATATGAGTGATAAATCACACAGACTTTGATTGATTTCTATCCTGTCTACGTTACCCAGTGTAAGAGGGAAGTCAATAAGCCTCTGAAAGGCTCAGCAAACTTAATAAAAATGTAAGAGAATAATACATAGATTCTATAGCGCCCTCCATTAGATGATGACGTAAGTGCTGCCTTGTTTTCTCTGGAACAACAATCAATACATCTATCCTAGATTTCTATCTTAGCAGCAGTCCTCTGTGGGTTTTTTTTGTTTTTTGTTTTGTTTTTTTTGCAGTGCTCCAATGTGCTTTGAGTATCAAAGTTTGCATGAATATTTTTTTTTAAAAAAAAAGATTTTGAGAAAGGTCAGTTCTTCTACAGTGCTAATTATATTGCTTCAGAAAGAGATTAGACCATGGTAGCAACCAGGAAGAACAGCTTTTATATAAAGCTTCAATAAGTAGCCGACACTAAAGCACACTCTCCCCTCCCACCCACCCCTGCTGAGTCATTCAATAGACTGGGGTTCAGTTCATTAATTTGCATAACATTGTTCACCAAATCTCTTCCGGAAAATAATTAATTTTTATGAAGTGCTATTTGCTTAAAACTTTAGAATTTGTTTCTGGTGAAACCAAAATCAGACTTCAAGAAGAATTATGTTAAATTCATCATTATGGTCATTAATGATATCTAAAGGGTATCTTCACGATTTTCTTCTGGCTTTCTTTTGCTTCTTTGGGGTTTTCCATTCTCAAGAATTACAGGAAATATTTTCCATGTATGAAGCAAGGTGACAATTTTCCAAAATGTAATCTGTACTAAATACCACATTGGAAAGAATACCAACAAGGTATGCAATAACATCCACATAATATCAGCTGTACCAAGCATGCATTTCATAACCACAGGATAAATAGCACATGCTAGACTGGGACTTATTTGGGGGGAATGTAGGCCCAAGGCTTGTGGGGTCTCTGAGAGGCAGAAGATACAGTATGGTATGCCTGAGGGGTAGGGGAGATTTTGGGTGGTCTGCAAAAGATGGGCCTAGGGCCTCCCAGGGCCTCCCATATGTTTTAGGCACCCTGTGCTCCACTTATTAACATGTGTGATCAGAAGAGCAGGGGTAGTTAAGCGAGGCAATCATGTTGTTATATTGCTTAATGACCATTCTGACTTTCAACTTTAATTGGTAGGCTTCTTTATGGTCATAAATCAAGGACTAACTGTACTTGATTTTAGGCTCTCTGATGCATAATGTGGCCAAGCAAAATAAAAATATTTATGCCCACTAGTAAGGCCATGAAACAGTTTAACATGAAAGTACAATTTTCTTTTTATACCCACTATAATTTAATCCCAATATATTTTATCCCATTCCTTCCTATTGTGGTTTTCACTTCAAGTCATGAAGCTGGGCATCTGTTAGCTGTTGACATTTACTAATGAACTATTGCTTAGCAACCATTCAAAATTATGATGGACCACAAAACTCCAATTTACAATCGAGATTCAAAATCTGACCCTACTATCTGTGGTTACATTATGTGGTCACATAATGACTGGCTGAACAACCATCATAACTTATGATCATAATTCTGGGCTCAATTGCGGTCATACATCGAGGACTATACACAACATATGCTGGGTCTCAGCTCCAACAGTCATTATCTGTTGGTGAAATTTCCATAGGAATCTGTCTAGACATGATAGAAAACAGAATGCTAGATTAGATGGGTTTTTAGACTAATTCATTAGTCTTATAAAACTAATCAACATTAGTCTTATAAAACTAATCAACATTTGGATTTATTCCAGTTATGTAAGACTGCAGTTGGACCATCTATCCTACTGACAACCCTATTCAAGTTTTCTGGGAGATTCCACCTACACAATATAAAACACAAACCTCGATGCAATCTGCATTAGAAAAGGTCAGGGACATCAGAACTTAGTTGCTGAGTTCCTATTCAAAGTATACAGTACTTGACAGTGAAGCTACATTTATATTCCAGAAGTATTCTAAAGATTGTTCACAAACAGCTCTTCAAATCAGACCACAGCGGATATGCTGATAAATACAATGAAATTACCTGTCCAAGGACAACATTTTCTGCATGCTGTAAGCAATAGTCAATTGTTTTAAAACATTATTACTTATAATTTGAGCTCCACGTAATACTATATATGTATCACGTAAATTGTTCTGACTTTAGACTTTAAAGAAAACTCTTACCCTTTAGTGTCTGAAATAAAATGATGGGCCTGGCTATGCTGAAGTAGAACCAAACCATCTCTCAGATTTTCATTTGCTAGAGTTACAAGAGAAAGCTGGAGGGTACACATAGGAAGAGACATTTATAATGCCACAGTTTTGGTATTAAGCTTAGTATTGTTATTATTATACAATTTATCAATTGAAATGTATGCCTACTGTATGTTTCTATCTCTATCTTTATCTATTTATCATCTATCTATCTATCTATCTATCTATCTATCTATCTATCTATCTATCTATCTATATACATACACACATATATGGTTTATTAAATTTATAGAGAAAAGGTAAAGAAAAGCGATGAAACTAAGGCAACAACCTTGGCAATGTCCCTTTATTTTTCTTGTATCTCATGCTGCTGTGAAGACTAATAGGATGAGAAGGGTGAAAATGTTTGAGTGCTGAAATGTACTGTAGAAATTAACCATAACGAAGTAGCAAATTGATTTTTTTCCTTTTCAAATGCACTTTCAAGAATTCAGAAATAAATGACTCATGATGCTTACCAAATGCAATATTTTTGTTTCTTTAAAATGAGTTTGTTTGAAACATTCCAAATAAGAGAGTGGGGCTCTAGCAAGTTGTGAGTGGTTGCTGGCTTGCTTTGCTGTGCAATAATACTTGCTTCTTAGAAAATGCCGTTTTCCCTTTAAATAACTCCTTTCTTCATGAAGCAGGAAAATAGTAGCCAGTAGGGCTAGGCAGCTTTATTCAGTTCCAGAAAATTGATACATAATCAATCAATTCATCAATCGAAATGAGTAGGATGAACTGGAATAATAATTAAGTTTTCATTCACCCTTACCTTCCACCACCACCACAACCCCCTGCCCCCAGTTTCCCCTCAAAACAAGAATCTGTGAGAAAATGACAACTGGGTTTAGGAAGAATTTTATTTGGCTTAATGAAATAACAATTCAGTTCCTGAGGACAATGCATTGCAGCAAATGGCCATTTCAGTCCTTTCCAGCTCTATTAAATAACCAAAATATTTGGCTGCCCTAGTCATGAAGAAAGCACTATTGTAAACACTAGGAATAAGGTGTTTGATACTATTGTTCAAGTCTGCTTCATTGGGGAACACATGTAGTAAAACACACACTATGTAAAACTCCTCCATGTAGAAAGTTAGCATCGGTGTGTGTGTGTGACATCAGTTATTTTTACCTTATCAGGCTAGGCTTTCACATTATATACACCAGCAGTTTCCTGAAGTGATAAAATTCTGTTAAGATTGTTCTAAAAACAAACAAGTGTAAATTAATATAAATAAGTTTCAGAGAGAAAGAATTCATCTGATTATCACCGTAAGGCAAATAAAAAATTACGACAGACTACTTTTGTGTTCATATTAAAGGGATGGCCATGTTTACTTCTGAAACCAAAGGTAGAAACAAGAAAATTTTAGAAACCATATGTGTTGCAATTCAAGATATCTTGAATTTATGGTTGTTTTTCTATTTAAAAAGATAAAATAATATCTAACACCTGAAATGAAAGGCGCAATACTTTCACATTGGCTTTCTAAAATTACAGTAGGCCGAGTCTGATTTTTTCCCCCAAATAAAGTTAAATGAATGTCATAATTTGAGTCATCTTCAAGGTGTATAATCAGGCTGTTTGAACAGTAAACATTAGAACAGGATTGTTTCCTGGAGCAGGAATCAAGGCTCATCTGTAACGGAACTAAACAGAAGAGTACATTAAATAGAGTTCTTTGCAAAAGGCCAGGTAGCAAACATTCTGAACAAAAGACCAAATAATTAATTGGTGGCAACCAGCCTAGAAAAACCTCATTGGCTAACACAGTTATTTTCAAAGAAGAAAGGGGCAATTAAAAGACTGAAGGCAAATTAAATAAAAGGATTATGACCCTAGACTACCAATTATAAAGAACTCCCATATGTTTATTTTATGGTAATTTGTTTTATATTAGTTGGTTCCTACTGTTGGTTAGAAGTGTAGATTGTGAATTTTAAAGTGCAGCTGCTTTTTTTTGGTTTTGGAGAACCATCAGTTTAGAAGTTTGTGCATTTATTTTATCAATTTATATCTTCATAAATTTATTTTACAAACAAATAAATGTATAATATATATTTTACATTTATAATTTATGTAGGAATTATATGGCCAAGTGACACAATGTGTAAGTAATCCTATGACTCTTGACTGAAGTAAATCCTACCGAATTCTGTGTGAGCCAAACTTTCTTCAGTAATTTAAATCAAAAATAACACCAAACGTGAAGTTCTTTTCTCAATGGTTGTATCTTCATCTTTCTCCTCCTCACAGCTCTGTATATGAGAAGGGAACTCTGTGCAGCAGAGATTATATATGATAAATTATATATAATATATAAATTATATATGCAATTTAATACTTGGTATTTTGAGAAAGAGTTTAAAGGTAAAATAAAATTTTAGAAAGGCTTAGGGTATAGGGTACTTATGCCTCCATACATCGAGTGAATTTTTCAAATTTGATGGGTTAGGGGACAAAATCACTGTTTTAAACATTTGTGCGATTCCCCCCCCCCCGCCCTTCCATTTTTTTAAAAAGTTCAGTTCCTTCCAAACTGATTTCATAATACAATTGGCCATATTCTGTGACCTTCAGTTAGGACACAAAATAACAAAGAAGTGTAAAATAAGAAAAAGGAATTCAGGGACATCCCCAGTGGGTTCAATCTGGACAAGATGTGGAACAGCATTCAAACCCTGCCCATTTTCTATGAGCCTCAGTGGCTCACACCCATCCAAAGGACAGGCCTTGGATTGAAGTGCTGCCTCCCAAGAGCTATGAGGGGAAGAAAGATGAAGGTATAGCTATTAAAAAATATATATCTTTACAATTATTATTTTTTTGCCCATGTTGAGCCTACCCTATGGACACATGGTGTCTCACACACCACTATATGAAATTACCCATTTTATTTCACCTGTTAATATCTATGTTTGGATATGAATTGAAATAGAAGTAGAATAAAAGAATAGTTAATAATATTTAAAATATGGAATATATCTACCAATTATGAAAATTGTTAATTGAAGAGAAACCAGTGAAATCTCTCCCTAATATGTAAAGCCTCAATATTCTATTTAATTAATTAATTAATATTCTTTGCTGCCCATCTTACCTAAGTGATTCTGGGTGGTTTACAACAACATAATAATACAATATAAACACCTGAAAAAAAACACAGATTAAAAAGAGAGTTAAGAACAAGATAAAAGTTATAAATTAATAGTCAAAATCAAATTTAGAAATATGTACATTGCTCCATATATTGGAACAATGTTTTCTTTAGAACAGAAACCTTAAATTTCCCAGTAAAAGAATAACCATCCTGGAAAACTTAAAATGGCAATCATAGAATGTAATTTGCTACTTGAGGAACTTCTTCTTTTCATTCTGAATAAATAAAAATGAGTTACAAAGGAATCTAATAAAAATAGTTCCTTGCATACTCATTCAATACTGGTGGCATTTGTTTTATAATAAAAATGAGAACTGAGCTAAATGTAATGTCACAAATGTCACCCCCAAGTTATATTAAAGATTTAATTTTGTTTGCTTAAAATGTTATGAAAGAACTCACATGTCCAAATCCCTTAGGGGGAATGGGAGTGAGGAAAAATGACATCCAAAATTAAGAAGCCACAGAGATATTTCTTAAGAGGAAAAATGTGTCTTCCACCAAACTCAGAAATATTCATGAAATATCCATTTCCATTCACTGCTCTGATCTCAAATCTTCTGCCCAAACAATCACATTCAAACAGAATCATGTTTACTGTTATACGAATAGCCTCCCTTACTCAAAACTAATTAAGCCAATCTTTTTGTAGCTCTCCTTTGTAATTCTGAGGCCTATGCCCATCAGTCAGCCAACACAGAAGTAGAAAAGGTTACGTTCACTATACTGCTAACTAAATACAGAGAGCATCCAGGATGCCTGAGCTCTAAAAAGATGCTTGCAATCTTGCTATTTTAAGACTGTTTTTTTTTAGTCAGTACCTGGACAGCATTTAAAGTCAGAAAGACAGAAATATAATGTAACACATCGCAGAACCAATATCCTTGAATGGATGTTGTCCTTTCCCAGAGGAATACGTATTTCCTCTGTTTTCCATATCAGCCTCCGTCTCTGACTTGTAGTTGAATTAATCTGGGGTAAACAACTGTAGATTGATAAAAATGGAAAGTTTGAGGTGACTCTCCAGCTGCTTCCTGTCAGCTCGCAATGCACAAAGGCAGTAATGTATGGTGTCATTAGATCTCTACTCAATTGCCTGGACAGATGGGAGGAGATGTTTGTGTTTTATCAATTTAGGTGCACCTAGTCATTCTTAATGTTTGTCTGCAGTAAGAGTGTAAATGTGTTATGCACTATTAACTGAGCAATTATAATCTTTCCAAATAAACACACAGAATTAGTTTGCAGGTAGTCATTGGAGTAAAAACAGGTGTTTCCTATAATCTTTGTGATTGCTTATACATCTTAGTTTTCTTGTCTTAGTCTCCAATTACTTCGGAATGTAAAGGCTTAGGAGAAGCCCCTGATCAAAGGCACCCAGCTTTGGAAAGAGTTATTCTGGGATCCAGTCAAACTAAATGTAGCCAGAATGGTTCTATAGACAGTGAAATAATTTACATATATTACCACTTCAGTCAACTGGTTAGTCATCAGAAAGGGTTTGGGTTTTTTTAAAATGTATTTTTAATGTATTTTTTCATTAAACTAAAACATCAAACCAATGTTGGCTCCAGTGACGTCACCGCTCCTGCTGGGTGCTCTAACAGAGCACTCCGTGTTAGAAGATTGTAAAAGTCAGTGAAACAGAAAAAAAATCACTGTTCACTGAGCTTAGCATACCCTCTGGGCAAAAGAGGGTTATCAGAGTTGTGGGAAAGTGGCAGGTCTGACAGGGGGTTTGCTCTTAAGAGCGAATTTTCCTGGATTTATGACCCCACAGAATTCCACTCTCTCCAACTTCAACACGCTCCTGTTTTTATCAGGAAAAAGGAGTGGGAGAGTCACTTCTGCTCAACAGGACTTATTAAATTGATTGATTTTCTAAGCAGACGGGAATTTCACAAGCGTTCAATCTTTGATGGAGAATCAGCACGGCAAGTACCGACTCCCTTTTTGAAACTTGAAAGCTTTCTTTGTCTTTGATTAATTGACTTTTAAAATGGCGTCTGAAAGTGAAAGTAAAATTTTTTAGTACGATGAAGTAGCGTTATTTGTGGATTGTTACAAACGGAGTTTTTTTATACTGAAAGGAGGGAAGGAAAGTTATTAAGTTTGAATTCCTGATTCTTTTGAAGACAGAATGGCAGCTAAACCTTTAAAGCTTTCTGGAAGAAGGGGATCTGAACCAAGTCTTGAGGAAATTGAAAGAACAATTAAAACTTTCTGAAGATAGGCAAAAAGAGATGATGGAGAATTTTAATGCAAAAATAAGAGAAGATATTCTCATGGCAGTTCAAGGACTGAGTAAAAAAATTGAGGGATTGGAAGTGGAAATGCAATAGATCTCTCAGTCAAATAAGCATTTAGAAGACAAAATGAAAGGTGTTCAGAAAAAAGTGGATCAAAATGAAGATCAGGTTGTGATATTACAATATAAACTTATGGAAGGAGCTCTTAGAATTCGTGGTATGCAAGAAGAGCGAGGAGAAGACTTAAGAAAAATTATATCAGAAGCATTGGCTGAATTTATTGAAGTGGAACCCCAAGAGGTAGCTTACCAAATTGATAAAATATATAGAGTTAATTCCTGGATTGCAAGACAGAGAAAGCTTCCTCGGGACATTGTGGTTTATTTTGTGAAAAGGACTATGAGAAATCAGATTCTGCAAGTTTCATATCAGACAACTTTAAAAATTGGAGAACAGGAGCTGAAGGTGTTGAAAGAGATTCCTTCAAAGATGTTAAGAGATAGGAAGGAATTTTTACACAAGAACTTAAAAAACATCAGATTCAATTCAGATGGGAGGTGCCAGTTGGACTGACAGTATTCTATCAAGGAAGGAGATATAGAATTGACACTGTTTTAAAGGCAAAGGATTTTCTTTCTACAGTTTTGAAAGTCGAAATAGAAGTGATAGAAAACTTCAAGAGATTCAAGAAGGCGTGGTGATCCAAGAGCCTTCATTGCTGCCAGTATTAGAGGAACCACAAGAGCAAAGGGTGACAAGAGGAGCTCTTAAGCGTAAAGAAGAGCAACAGTCTCAAAGTAAAGTCAGGATCCCAGTATGGAAGCTGTGGGAGGAGCTAGACGGAAGATACCGGAGGAGGAGCTTCCGTTGTCTGCTCAAAGGACTTATTAAATTGATTGATTTTCTAAGCAGGCGAATTTCACAAGCGTTCGATCTTTGATGTAGAATCAGCACGGCAAGTACCGACTCCCTTTTTGAAACTTGAAACCTTTCTTTGTCTTTGATTAATTGACTTTTAAAATGGCGTCTGAAAGTGAAAGTAAAATTTTTTTAGTACGATAAAGTAGCCTTATTTGTGGATTGTTACAAACGGAGTTTTTTATACTGAAAGGAGGAAGGAAAGTTATTAAGTTTGAATTCCTGATTCTTTTGAAGACAGAATGGCAGCTAAACCTTTAAAGCCTTCTGGAAGAAGGGGATCTGAACCAAGTCTTGAGGAAATATTGAAAGAACAATTAAAACTTTCTGAAGATAGGCAAAAAGAGATGATGGAGAATTTTAATGCAAAAATAAGAAGATATTCTCATGGCAGTTCAAGGACTGAGTAAAAAATTGAGGATTGGAAGTGGAAATGCAACAGATCTCTCAGTCAAATAAGCATTTAGAAGACAAAATGAAAGGTGTTCAGAAAAAAGTGGATCAAAATGAAGATCAGGTTGTGATATTACAATATAAACTTATGGAAGGAGCTCTTAGAATTCGTGGTATGCAAGAAGAGCGAGGAAGACTTAAGAAAAATTATACCAGAAGCATTGGCTGAATTTATTGAAGTGGAACCCCAAGAGGTAGCTTACCAAATTGATAAAATATATAGAGTTAATTCCTGGATTGCAAGACAGAGAAAGCTTCCTCGGGACATTGTGGTTTATTTTGTGAAAAGGACTATGAGAAATCAGATTCTGCAAGTTTCATATCAGACAACTTTAAAAATTGGAGAACAGGAGTTGAAGGTGTTGAAAGAGATTCCTTCAAAGATGTTAAGAGATAGGAAGGAATTTGTTTTTACACAAGAACTTAAAAAACATCAGATTCAATTCAGATGGGAGGTGCCAGTTGGACTGACAGTATTCTATCAAGGAAGGAGATATAGAATTGACACTGTTTTAAAGGCAAAGGATTTTCTTTCTACAGTTTTGAAAGTCGAAATAGAAGTGATAGAAAACTTCAAGAGATTCAAGAAGGCGTGGTGATCCAAGAGCCTTCATTGCTGCCAGTATTAGAGGAACCACAAGAGCAAAGGGTGACAAGAGGAGCTCTTAAGCGTAAAGAAGAGCAACAGTCTCAAAGTAAAGTCAGGATCCCAGTATGGAAGCTGTGGGAGGAGCTAGACGGAAGATACCGGAGGAGGAGCTTCCGTTGTCTGCTTCAAAGCTTCAGGAGGCCAGTAATGGCAAATAGAATTTTGTCATGGAATGTTAATGGCTTGAATTCAGCTCAGAAAAGAAGGAAAATATTTCACTACTTGAAACAATTTAAAAATGATGTGATTTGTTTGCAAGAGACACATATAAAATTATCAGACCAAAAATATTTAATTAATTCAAAATTGGGTAAACATTTTGTTGCATCAGCTTTGGAAAAGAAGCATGGAATTGTTGTATATATCAGGAAGGATATACCAGCTAAGTTAATTGAGGCAGATATTCAAGGAAGATTTATTGCTATTGAACTGGTGATAGATGCAAAAAAGACTTTGCTGATAGGTATTTATGCACCTAATCAGCAACAAGAAAAGTTTTACAAAATGTTACATGAGAGGTTGACCCTCTGGGATTATAGTTCGTTTATTTTATTAGGAGACTGGAATGGAGTAATTGATACAAGAAGGGATAAGAGAACCTCCTCCAAGAAGATACCTATACATGCAAAATTACCAAAATCCTTTTTTGAAATGATGGAAGACTTTGAGTTTAGAGATATATGGAGGTTACGGAATCCAGATGAGAGAGATTTTACTTTTTTCTGATAGGCATCAATCTTTTTCACGTATTGATTTTATTTTAATTTCTAATGACTTGCTTTCTAGGGTGAAGAAAATGAAGATATTTCCGAGGTGTTTAACTGACCATAGCCCAGTATGGATGGAATTATTACAAGGGAAAAAAGGTGGTAGAACATGGAGGTTGAATGAAAATCTGTTTAGATATGAGGATAATGTAACTTATTGTAAGAAACAGTTGAAAGAATTTTTTGATTTTAATATGTACAAAGGGACACCTATAGGAACTGTGTGGGAGGTGAGCAAAGCGTTTATTAGAGGGATATTGATTTATTTGGATAATAGGCAAAGGAATAATAAACAAAGGCAGCGTAGGTACTTGGAAGAAGAAATTCAAAGGAAGCAACAGTTATTAATTCAAAACCCACAAGATCATAAACTTAAAGAGGCTATAAAAATATTACAGAGTCAATTTAATATGTTAATGGCAGAGCAGGTGGCAACGAATATACAATATGCTAAACATAATACCTTTTGTAACGCAAATAAACCTGGGAGATGGTTGGCATATAACTTAAGGAAAAAACAGAAAGCACGTGTCATACAAAAAATAGAATATAAAGGTAAAGAGATATATCAACAGGATACAGCAGCAAGACTGTTGATTGGACAATACTGGAAGAAAGAAGAGGTACCTACAATAGAAGAATGGATACTGAAAGTCATTAATTTGGCTGAGATGGCTAAAATCTCAGCATTTTTAAAAGACAATACGCAGGAAAGATATTTAATTGAATGGAAAAAATGGATTGATTATCTACAAAACAGATATCAGATTAAGAAATATCAGATTGCCTTTGAATAATTAGAAAGTTATTTTATGTAATGGGGAGGGGGTTGGGAGATGAAAAGCTTTGGATGTGGTTATTTGGATTGGAAGGGAAAATTTTATTCTATGTTTGGTTTATGTATAACAATACCTTGTGATTGACCCGGGAAGCCGGGGGAGGAGGGGGAAGGGTTTTTGGGAGGAGGGGGAAGGGTTTTTGGGAGGAGGGGGGAAAAAGGGGGAAAATGTTTTTGTTTTTTAAAACTCTTTCAATAAAAAAAAAAACACATCAAACCAATGTGGTTTTTTAAAAAAAAAAACACCAGTTAATAATTGGCCCTTAGCTTGGAAAATGACTCTATAGTTAAAATTCTGAAACTATTATGACTAGAATGTTTCCATGGTGGGCCCACAGGTCAGATCTAAGCACCCCATGGGCAGGATCTTGAGTTTGACACCGCTGAAGTTCTGAACTAGATCATAAAATCACAAAACCAGTGCACAAAATAATAATAAATGAAAAAAAGAGACTTGAAAGAAAAAGTGATATTGCAAACTTAATTGAAGGCTCTCCAAAATAGCTGTAAAACTTGTAACGTCTTCCTGAATGCCATCAGGGAGAAGGTTAACCTGATCGCCATTGGAAGATGGAAAACTTTTCTGTTTACTGTGCAGATATACCATGGATAAGTCTAAAAACAAGAGTAAGGAAAAGAAAATTGGCATTTGTTCAGAGAAGCTGAACGTCAGAGAAGCTGAATCAAGGCTCCCTTCAGCTGACCAATAGGAGAGCTCTGGTGACGGCAGCAGCTCTTGGAGAAATTCCTTCACACAGACATCCCACTGCAAGCAAAAGAAGAGGGAAATGCTGTCCCCCACTTTCCTGCTTTCAGCATGTACTGAATACACTTGTCTGTTGATCTGCACACACACAAAGGTCAAGAATACAAATTGTTAGTATGAGAGGTAAGTTACCAGTGTGCACATAAATTCCCACCAAAAACAATAATGATGAGCCGACCATGTCATTTTCCAAGGCAACTAGGATGGTCTGTTACACTGTGCAGCCTCTGAGGGGAAGCTGTTATGGGTAGGCATGAGTGGAGGGGAGAAGAGTAAGGGCTGTTTTTAATCCCGAGAATGAGAAACAAGGCAATTTAAAAGCTTGGTGCATGGTGCTTTTTATATAAGCAGGGGGGGGGGAAATCAGGATAGAAAGCTGGCTAAAGAGATCATGTTTATGAAACCATCCAGCAGAATTAAGAGGGGGGTTTGCTAAGAAAGACTATGTGCTCTAGCCTGCCTGCTTTTTAACTGTAGCCCTTACATACAGCATGAAACCTATCTGAAGCTGTGCACATTTGTGCTATACCAAAATTAGGCCTCCATACAGTATTTAATGTAAATTAAAACATTACATCTAGCCATTTCTCTTAAGGATAGAGAAAAAAAGGAACAATTCTACACAAAAATGTATGCCATCCATATTTTGAAGTACATTTCCAAATGGACCCCAGGCTATATAATGCTTCTTCAAATATAAATTGAGAACCAAGCAATTTATACCATTGTATAATTGATGGAGAATAAGTAACCTTCCAGAATTTTCATGGCTTTTAATAAACATTTGATACTGACCAGAACAGCCTGAGTTATGCTGCAATCAAATCTGTTCTATGCAACACTATCTCAGCAATTGGCACAGCATAAGTTGATCTGTCATTTAAGATCCAAAAGGATGAGGATACAATTCATGAGATTTTAAAAAATCATATTTCTTGCTTTTAGACATTGTTGCTATGTGGATTATGGTTTCTATATCCAGCTACAAAGAAAGAAACTAGAAAATATTGTTTGTGGGATAAAAACTACCAATCTCTTCATTAGATACCCAGTACTAGTATGATGAAAGGTTTATTTTTATATTAACAACATTGTGGTTTTTCACTGCTTATAAATCAAAGTTAGATTTTAACAAGAATAGAACAAGATTATTTTACAAACAAAAACCTACAATGTCTCCAACTTGATCAATCAAGCAGACAAAAGCAAAATCTTAAGCAGTACCTAGGCTAGTTGCTGATGTGTTGGCATAGCAACCTTCAGAGTTCACTGCCAATATTATATAATTAAAATTATAATTATTAGTTACCAAACTAATATTATCAAAAAATAATTAGACAATGGCTGATATCAGTTGGACATATTCAAACTAACTACCTTAAAGAATTTATTTAATAAATTCTTTCATATCTTTTATTTTTTTTAAAGCACTGATATTTTCTCCTTGAAGAGCTCCAGATTGTTAAATAAATAGGAGTGGACAGAAATATTGGCTTGTATCTACAAAAATAAAAATTAACCAGGAACATGTGGAGATTTAATGTACTAAATTTAATGTACTAAATCCTATTACCCTTTTTTCCTACTCCAAATCCTGTTAAATATTATATGTAACAAGGAAGTGAACAATCAAAACAATGTAGAAAAAGCTATACAAATCCTTAAAAGTACAATTTAAAAAAAACTTAGGTCATGTTCCAGTACAGTACCAAATATCTGGACTCATATTTTCTCCCAACTACTATGTGAAACTTATAGTCTTAACCAGTTTTCTAAATACAAAGCTTCAATGTACCCATTAATTTTCTTCAGAAATTGTGTTCAATAATAAAACTGCCAGTGGGTTTGTCCGAAAAAACAAACTTTTTATATAACATTACAGATAATGGCCCCACTTAGGCACCGTGCCCTAAACAGGATCATCATACTGAACTATCATTTACAACTACTAAAATCAGAAATTCTGTCTATGAGAACTATTATAAGTGGGAATCAATACATAGCACAGAAATTTTTTATTCTGTCCAGCCATTTAATTCCAACAGCATATGTTTATGGAATCTGGTAGTACATAGTTATAAATTCTCTTGTGGTAGTTTAGCACCCTTCCCTTCCCTTCTCTCCCCTGCCTTGCTCCTGTCTTACCCTACCCTGCCCACTCTACCCTCTTCTACCCTACCCTACTCTACAGTACTTATGTTCTCTGGAGCCACCTAAGTGCTTACTAGTCCCAACCTGTTTAGACTCTTGATCTAGATGAGAATCACCCAGATGTTGTCACTTGCTTGTTGATAGCTGAAATGAAAATCAAGTATGTTCTATTTGCTGTTTCTTAGTGTGCTCTACTTGTGCAGTACTTCCCAATAATTTGTACCTAAATCAAAATGCAGACTTTTGTTCTTATTTATTTATAAGATTTATAAGCTGCTTCTCTCACACTTTGCAACTGTGAGCAGCATACAAAAATAAAAATAAAAAAGAGGACAATTAAAAAAAACCAAAAATATTCCCAACAAAATAAAATAGAGTCAATACATAATTAAGACTGACAATAAAAACATACATATCACAGAATCGGTTCATCTAAAATCCAAGTCTTTGTACAAAAAGTCCAATAAGGTTGGAACAATTCAAACATAGGGAGCTAGAGTTCATTCCAAAGGGCAGAGAAGGCTGTTCCATAAATTCCACTGAATGACATTGTTTCAGAGAGGAAACCTGGTGCATGTCTACCTTGTACCACAGCCATAGATTCCAGGGAGAGGCAATCTCCCAAGTAACCCAATGTCATATTGGACCTCATAAGTAATAATCAGCATGCTGAAATATACATGAAAGTCTATTGGAAGTCAGTGCAGCTGACAAAATAATGGTGTTACATGGGCATGGTGAGGCATACCCATTGTTATCTCTCCTGCTATATTTTTGACCAGCTGAAGTTTTCAGTTGGTCTTCAAATGTAGTCCTATGTAGACTCCATTATAGAAATCCAACAGGTTAGCGACTAAGGTATGAGTAATCACAAGCAGAATTTCCTGATCTAGAAGAAGATGCACAATATAAACTTGCAGAAAGACCCCATTAGTTTTCAGATAGGAGCCAGGAGTCCAGAGGATGCCCAAATTACAAACCAGCTCTGAGAGGAGAGTTCAGTCCTACCCACAACTAAAGATGAAAACCTCCAGAAGTGGATCCTAGGAGAACCTACAGCACTCAATCTTGCTAGCAGCAAGAGAGTCTGTTACCCCCACCTCACCCCCATGCAGACCTCCAGAACATCTACACATTGGGACAGAACCAAGTTGACTCACTTGGTTAGACAAGGGCAGAGATGTATAGAGATATATACAAATGATACTTGATTCTCTGCCAACAGATAACCTCAATGGTGCTTCATGTAGATGTTAAACATAAGTGAGGAAATAGTGAATCCTAAAGCATATCCCCCATAAAACAGGGGCTTTAGGGCTAGATCTTACACCCACACACACACCAATATCAACTGGAAGAAACAATAGAGAAAGGAGGCAACACCATGTCTCCTAGTCCCAGCCCTCTTAGCCAAGGATAGTATTTTTAATGGTATTTAAGGTGGCCAAGAGCTCAAAGATTGCCTTCTCAACAATCTTCTCTAAATTTGACAAATAAAAACAATAAATAAACCTTACCGTAGAGTGAGGAAAATCCTTTTTCCATGTTACTCTGAGTATGAAATTGAGATGAAACTGTGCCTAAAAATAGCAGCAGCCATATGTTTCTCTTGAAAAGGTGTCACCAGACCTCACCACACACCTCAATTTAGCAGAAGTAATTAAAAAGGAGTTATATCTTTCTGAGTGCACATATTAAATGAAATCTATGACAAATAAGCTGTAAATTCTTCATCTAATAAGAAAGCAACAACTTGTGAC
This sequence comes from Ahaetulla prasina, assembly GCF_028640845.1. Taxonomy (NCBI): domain Eukaryota; kingdom Metazoa; phylum Chordata; class Lepidosauria; order Squamata; family Colubridae; genus Ahaetulla; species Ahaetulla prasina. Next base: position 259,738,422 of record NC_080540.1, read on the forward strand.
ACAAATTATCTTTGATACAATTCCTATTATGTGCTAACAATAGTGTCAGCATCTCTTCCTTTTACCTCTGTTAATAATATATCTTCAGTTAACTATTTAAGCACCACAATTTCACAAAGAAGCTTAAAAGATGTCTCTGGAGATTCTCAGTCATCAAGGTCATGGTTGTTGGGTCAAGCTTGAAAGCTTGTTAACCAACAACACAAAGAATGGATAAATGGTGTAAGATATTATCTGCCTTCAAGCTCAGAATGAAGACTGAGGATTGACAATTCCCCATTAGCACTATAAATGACCCTATTGAAATTAATGTGCCTGAGTGTGTTGAAAACTAATCTTTCATGATTCAATTTTAGAAGTATGAATGACAACTTAAAATAGTTAATATGAGAAAATACATTACAGTATAAAAATGCAATAGAAGTTTGCTATAACAGGGCTTAAGGAATGTATTGTATGCGTCTCATCTGAACATTGATCAGAGCAAAAGAAAAACAGGACCTGTATGAACTGAAATGACTATGGTTATTGGTTAAGGAGAGATTCAGCGGGCAGAGACAACCAGCATTAAAAGAAGTCCTGAAGCTAAGAAAAAATTTGAGAACTTTTACCAGAGAAGGTATATAATCAAAAACCCATGGGGATAGCAGTTGTGGAAAAGAAGGGAATGGTGAAAAACGTGACTACTCATTAAATTGTAGTTGTCCAGCTGGTGGCCTGGAACTATATGTTACCTGTCAAGAAGTACTTGTTCATGCCCACCACCACACACCTCCAATGCCGCCATTTTCAACCTACTTCTGCATATGAGATGTGAGTGAGTCAGATGCAGTTGTTATTTTGATGAGAGTTATTTTTTCCCCGAGACCCTTAATTTATAGCAATAGCAATAGCACTTAGACTTATATACCACTTCATAGTGCTTTACAACCCTCTCTAAGTGGTTACAGAGTCAGAATATTTCCCCCAACAATCTGGGTTCTCATTTTATCAACCTCGGAAGGATGGAAGGCTGAGTCAACCTTGAGCCTGGTAAGATTTGATCTGCCAAACTGCTGGCAGCCAATGATCAACAGAAGTAGCCTGCAGTACTGGCCTCTAACCACTGGGCCACCTCAGTTTATATTCAATTTTAAAATCACCAGAAATGTAAGGAAATGGAGATTACTGTTAATGATTCAGTGTGACTACTGAAAATTAACATCAGGGGAAAATATAATATTTAATTTATTTAATTTTCCTCCACACAACCAGTTTTAAAATTACTCCATGGAGCTGGAGCAACTCAAAACCCAAAGAAAATTGCAGAGATTTGCTTTAAGCAAACACAGACAATTCTTCACACCAGTGGGAACTACCGCTGAAGAGTCAAGTGCCAGATTGCGTTGAAAGGAAATAGTTTGGCCTGATTCTTTTCCTAAATATTTTTATATATAACTGTAATGAAGAAAGCTTTTTCTGCAATCATTTGGGACATATCTAAAATGTCAAAAATGTCAAAAAGAAAAGTTGCATTGAATGATAAAAGTTATGTATGACCCATACAGCACACAAAGTTTACATGCCTAACAGTACCCATACATTAATGTATTTGGTCAAGATGATGAATTTAGCTGGATAAGAAAAGTGGAATGATACTAATGCTGAAATAGCCATGGAGGTAAACCCTCCATGGAGGTAACCCTCACCAATCAAACTAGGATTGTTTTTTATCCCAATTTAAATCCTATGTTCATATAACAACCAGGACAGCTTTATTTGCACATCTAAACTAACTAGTTTTGATTATGTGTTTTCAGCTTAATATGATGATTGATGCCTTTGACTTGTAAATCATGCTTGACTGTGGGAAATATTATTTACAGAACACTTGATTCTTCTGAGGAACAGTGAACAAGCAGACACAGGAAGACCTGAATCTGAAGAAACAGTGATTCAGACTAGAAAAGGGCTAAGATTATATATTGTCCTCCTATCCATTTAACATACACAACAAATATATTTTGATAGGACTGTAAAATATGACAGCTTGAAAAACCTGAAGATTAAAACATCAACAATTTATGACATGCAGATAATACCACTCAGCTGAACATTTTTCTTTAAAAAATCTTAGATACCCTCATTGTGAAAGTAGAAGTGAAAAATCCAAATTGAAGTTAAATACTAAAAAGGCAAAGTTTATGCCAACTAGCATGTCATTTCAACAGCAACAAAGAGTAGCATAATGTTTTTCTTTAAGGGTTATCCGTGCTAATATACTCTATAAAACTGGACCCTGAGAAAGAGTGAGGAAAAAAAAGATACGTGCCATTGAGTTATGGACTTACAAGACCTAATCAAACCATTTCCAAATAAAGTTGGAGTTATGTTCAGTAAGCAGAAAGTTTTTATGCAAGTGGATTATGGACCAGAAAAAGTTACTTCGGTTGTCATGGATGAGGGAAATAAAATAAAAGAAAGACAATGATAGTTGTATATGATAGATCTACAAGAACAAAACTTTATTAGAATTTCCTTGGAAGATATAACAGTAATCACTAAATAAAGGTCAAAGTGATGAGCATTTATCCATATAATCACTGACTCATCATTCTGCCCCCTTACTCCTCCGCCCGCCCCCCCCCCCCCCAGATACCACTAATTCGGACTAAAATCCACTTGAAAACATTTAACTTCACTATACAAAGCCAACCTTCTCAGATAAATTAAATTCAAGATGTTTGTAAACCAAGAAACCAAACTGAAGCAACAACAAGGTAAGGAATCTCTTACGAGCCACAAACCAATATGTTGTAAACTGCAAGGATCCACCTCTTCACCTTCCCACCGTTTCATCCCATTAAACGGAATGATGGCAATCATGCACGCTGCTTGGCTACATTTCCATTATTTTGCCCTGTGCAGAAATGGGCTCCCTACCTAAGCAGTAGGAGCGGGAGCAATCTTTATTGATCCATGACGGCATCTTTCTAAAACCGGCTGTGGAGGGAGTAGACCTATGTATATAGCTCTTGAATAGGAAGGGGGGAGGGAGGGAAGGAGAGAGGGAGAGAGAGAGAGAGAGAATCCTCGTGGGTAGCTCACTTGCACTCTTAATTAAAGAAGAGATGTTATTGACACGCACCCACCCCTTTTTGTTGCCTTCTGGAAATTTACCCCGCTCGCAACTGCCCCCCCTCCCAATCCAGTTGATTCCAACATCTGGGGACATCCCCCCCCCCAAACCACAGGGGCTTCCAACTCATCAAGATCTTTATGGCAGGCTTTGCACAGCCCGACCGAGAGAATGGCACCGGTTGGGGAAAGCCAGGGGGTTAGCACGGATTCCCTCTCGAGCCGTTTCCCAGCGGAGGCGAGCTTGGCTGGGCGGTCGGCGAGAGGTTTGGGAAGCCGGCTTGGATGGGGGAGAAAAGCGGAGGGCAAGGGCGGAGGGGAAGGTGCCGGGACCGCGGACAGCTCCTCGCCCTCCCTCCCCCCCCCCGCCCCTTCGGCTGCGCTGTACGTATTATCTGGATTATTTTGATCCCAGCCCCGTAGCCCCCTGCCTGCGTTGGCGAACGCTCCGGCACGCTCCTCCTCTCCCCCGGGAACATCCAGCAAGAATCCAGGCCGGGAGATTTGACGTCAGGGAGCGCTTTCGTCCTTTTGACGTGGAAGCGCTCATTCCCATTCTGGCCGTGGCGGCTCCGAGCCCGGCTCCAGCATGAGACGAGCAGAGAGCGAAGGAGGCGACGGCGGCGAGGCACTTTCTTAGCAACTGCCCGCTCCTTCCTCTCCCGTAGCAACCAGAGCCGAAGGGACTTTCCTCGCCTTCTCCAGCAACGATTCCCGACTTCTCCGGCTGCCTCCTATTCGCTAGCATTCGTTTACTCTCTCTTTCTCCCACCCCACCTTCCCGGGAAAGTATCCCTTTCGCTCTGCCGGGGCCATGGAAAAGAGATGCCGGGCAGGGCAGGGCGTGATCGGGGCTCTCCTCTGCGCCTGGACGATGGTCCAGCTGGCCAAGGCAGAGCGGCAGTTTGTCAATGAATGGGCTGCCGAGATCCCGGGAGGTCTAGAAGCCGCGCGGCTCATAGCAGACGAACTGGACTACGAACTTCTGGGACAGGTAAGACCTTTTTTTCTTTTCTTTTTCTTTTCTTTCTTTCTTTTTTTCTTTTTCTTTTTCTTTTTTTTTAAAAGTTGGGCAACTTTCCTCTTTCCCGAAGCCAAGAGAATGAGAAACGGCGGATAATGGATCCTGTGACTGGCAAGAGATGCAATTGGTGAAGGACTGCTCTGCTGTCTCTTTTGATTTGGGAAGAGCGCTCCACACCTTTCCCTGCAAATCTTTTTCCAGAGATTCTCTGCCTTTAAAGGTGCCTTCCTCCTCGTCGGTACTGCTGTCGAAACGAACAAGGAGCAAGTTTTCGCTCCTCGCTCCTGATGAGAAACTTTTGAGTTCTTTCCCACTTCTGCCCCATCTTCCGTCTTTAGAATGGTCGCCTCTGGTTGTCTGTCACCCTGCCCCTGCAGCGTTTCCCCCTTGAACAGATGGGCTTTATTTTGTTTTTAATTTGGCCAGTTACCACGTAACTGTGACTCCAAGCAGCTTCACAGATTAAAACAACAGCTATGACCAATAACCCACGGAATAACCCCTAAGGTAAAACAGCCCATTCCAATCGTGACAGCGGAGGCAAGGGATGATTTGGGGACCAAGGCTGAGCGGGGTTGCATATGATCCGTTCTCCTGCGCAGAAGCCCATGTGCTGAATGGAGCAAGATCAGCAGCAGATGCTGGAAATTGCAAAGCAGGGAATTAGGTGAAAGCCCTCTGGGAACGCCACTTGGCTTGGCCTTAACCCTTTCAGCTGCCCAAATGCCACCGCTGAAGTTCTGAATGCTGGGGTTCCTGAGCTCCTGCAGATGAGTTGGGTTTAGATGGGTTTAGTTATAACAGCGAAAGAAGAGACTATTTTGGGGGTTGGGATCTACCCCTACAGATCCCAAAAAACAGACATTTGAGATTGTGTAAAGAAGTCACCAGTCAGAAGGTCTGGGCAAAAATAAGTTACAATATTTTCTCTCTTTACTTGAAAAAAAGCACAATGATCAAGATGTAGGAGGCTAAAGGCACAGCTACAATTAGTAACCCCTAGTCTCCATATTCTATACTATATTTTTGTTCCTCTGTAAGCTCTCTCTAACATCTGTTTCCTTTTCTTTTATCACCTTGTTTTGCTTGTTTAACCAAGCTTTATGGTGTGGGTACATAACATGCATAACATGTGAGTGTGTGTGGTGAGAGAGAGAGAGAGACAGAGAGAGGGAAGGAGGGAGGGTGTTAAGTATATGGTGAATGACTCCTTGCCAGTTTATAAATGGCTATTTGGCAAATAAAAGTATGCAAGATCTGATTCACTGCTGACTGGGATGAACCAGCTCACTGTGTTATATAGCACAGGATGCTGTCAAAATTGCATTGGCAACAAGGCAGACAAACAGAAGAAAAGACAAAAAAATCAGATGAAGGATGTTATAGATTTACTGACTATATTCATCTATATAACAGAGATGGAGAACCTTACTTTCTACAGCTGCTGGTTGAGTGATCAAGCCAACATGCCCAGTGCTGGAAACTGTAATTCAACAATACATGGAGAACCATGGATATGTCAGCCTATCAGTCTATACCACTAAGGAATCACCCATATTAAAGCTAATCTTTCAAATAATGGAGCATAATAAATTGCTACAAAAAGATTGCATTTAGTCAATTGTAATTAATTCCACTATGCAATCTTCCACAAGAATCTATTTATTGGGCATTACGGAAACCTGGTTGGGCACTGAAGGGGGGGTTCCCCTAATAGAGATGTGCCCACCAGGTTTCCGAGCATTCCATCAGCCGAGGGCCCAAGGTAGGGGTGGCAGGGTGGCGGTTATTATTAGAGAGTCTGGAACCGAGGGAGACCACTGTGCCTCAGATAGCTGGGTGTGAAACCCTCTATGTGAAGTGGGGTCGTAGGACTCAGGTGGGCTTGTTGATCACGTACCTGGCTCCTTGCTGCATGACAACAGCCCTGACCGAGCTGTTGGAGTTGCTGGCTGGGTTGGCAACCCCCAGACTGTTGGTCATGGGGGATTTCAACTTGCCATCAACTGGCGCAGCATCCTCGATCGCTCGGGAGTTCATGGCTTCCATGACGGCCATGGACCTGACTCAATTAATTGATGGCCCTACTCACATTGGGGGTGGCACCCTAGACTTGGTTTTTATCTCTGGCCAGTGGCTGAATGATCTGATTTTAAATGATTTAGTTATTGAACCTTTGTCATGGTCAGATCATTTTCTCCTTCGTCTGGACTTTCAGACCGCTACCCACCGCTGCAGGGAAACAGAACCAATACGTTGGTTCTGTCCCAGGCGCTTGATGGACCCTGAGAGGTTCCTGACAGAGCTTGGGCCGTTTCCCGATACCTGACCTTAGGACCTTCCGCCGCGAACTTAAAACCTACTTATTTCGTCTTGCTGGACTCGTTTAAATTTTAAATTATCAAATCGATTTTATGGGTTTTAAATTTTTTGTAAATTTTAGAGGGTAATATTTTATCCATAAGTAGCCATATCAAATAGGTTTTTTAAGGGTTGTTTTTAGTTTTGTATTGTTGTTTTCTTTCTGTATTTTATTCCTGGCTGTACACCGCCCTGAGTCCTTCGGGAGAAGGGCGGTCTATAAATAAAAATATTCTATTCTATTCTATTCTATTCTATTCTATTCTATTCTATTCTATTCTATTCTATTCTATTCTATTCTATTCTATTCTATTCTATTGGCAAACCATTGTAGCTATGCATACTCCCATCATCAGTTTTCTTCTTTAGCAAATTTAACTCACAAGCTCAACAATACTCCTATTTAAAAAGAATACTGAATTTGAACCTGTAATCAGCACTTGTCACAATAAAATTTCATTTAAAATTTAGAATTCTGACCTCATCTCTGAAAATTGGTTCATTGTATACGTTATAATACCCTGTTTTCCCCAAAATAAGACATCCCCTGATAATAAGCCCAACTGGGCTTTTGAACGCATGGCAATAAGTCCAAGCGCTTATTTCAGGGTTCAAAAAAAATATAAGACAGGGTCTTATTTTTGGGGAAACACGGTATATGTTATGAATCAAACACACATTCTCTCTCTCTCTCTCTACTTCTCCCCCTCCCTCTCTCCCGTTCTCTCTTGAAAACAGAGAATAAAGTATGCATTGCTCATTTTGTACACTTTTCTTTAAATGTATGTTTTTATTTATATAATGCATTTTTATTTTATTTATATAATGCCACAAATCTGCAAGTACTTGTACATTTCTCCAGCATAAACAAGAAGAGAAGAGAATATGATTTGAAAAAATAAAATATATGTTTATGAAATCCGCTTATTTTCTATTGAGAAAATTTCTGATACAATTTCAGTCATATCAATTATCTAATTCCTCTCCCATGCAAATATCTTAGATGCTATATAACATAAATCTAATTTATCACTGAGCTTATGTCAAGCTACCTTTATTTATAGTCCTGCATGTATATCCATGATCCCATTATGATCATAACCAATGTGTTTGTTTCTTTAATAGCCTTTTTATGATTTGTTGTTATTGTTCAATATTTTTGTTTGATTTTAAATAAAATGAAATTTTTATGGAACTTGAAGAGGAAGGGCACACATCATTATAGAGCTAAATCATACCTTAATACGTGAAATTGAGAAGAAACTATTTGGAAAATAAAACCAATAATTATGAATATTTCTCTGAGCTATCAAGGCAAGTGCTATAGCATGATATTTACTATTAATTCTCATCAATTTTATGCAGGTGATTAATTACTTAAAGCTATAGAATGGAGCACATACATAGATATACACACACTATTACTACCAAAACAGAAACATTTCTTTCTTAGTAGCAGCCATTCTGCTTTCATATCTGAATCAATCAATTTCTGCATCTTCAGAAGCTCACATTTCCTATCCCAATTAAAATTCCAGTAAAACAATTGATATCGAACGGACTGTAGACCAACTAGATTGCTATTTAACTGAAAGTAAAATCACTCAATCACTAATATGCGTTTTAAAATTTCCTGTATAAAAGCACTGAATAAAGAAACAACTGATAGAAAAGAATATTTGAAGCTCAGGGCTGAACTGTGGGTCCCCGGTGCTCTCTGAGCTTGGTTGTTTTCTGGCAGACATTTCATTACCAAACAAGGTAACATCATCAGTGTATAAAGAGATTTTTATACAGAGGAAAAGAAAGAAAACATACTTCTTTATCAAAATGTTTTTAAGTAATAGTAAGATTGAAATCAACATTCCACAAGTAAATTTCTTGTGGAAACATTAAGGATTTGATCACTGTATAGTAAAAGTAAGATTTCAGAACAAGCAACCATTATTTGCCATTCTATTTATTTAAGACTTGAAGAATTAATGCAAAGACATTTCATGGAAAAACATACCAGGAGAAATAACAGTAGCCGATCATTTAATTATAGCAATAGGTAATAGTTAGAACAATTCTACCATACATTTTTGCTATTCTTAGATTTAGTTATTGTGAACTGATGATGAAAATGAGAGGAAGTAAACACATTGTATTCAGATTTCATGTATTAATTCTATTAATATCACAAAGAATAAAGCTTCCTAAAATCACTAATTTGGGAAGAGGACGAGAAGAGATTATTACAGGATACAAGAAATGCACAACCAAGAACTAAGGACACAGATTACAGTAATGTAATCTCCTCAAGTCCTGGAGATGGTGGAAAAATATGCCAGTGTAAATTGCACTCTCCCAGAAATTAGAGCAGTGAGTGGTGGTGTTCTTGCAATTTTGATGAGTGAAATTAAGAAAGGTAAAATGGATAGATTTCCCTGGTTTTGTTTCCCATCCCACTGAGCATTACCCTCTGGTAGGAAAAACCGCTACTAATTGCTCTCCTTAAAGTTTGATGGGGTGGGGTGGGGTGGGGTAGGTGCAGAACTGCTCAGAACCTTTAATCTGCCAGTCAGGAAATTTCTAAATATGAGTCTAGCACTCTTTTGAAGCAGCATTAAACCTGTGCTCCAAAGTAGATCACGTGATAGGTCACAGGTGCAGAGGAGGAGTAGAAGATGAAGTGGAAGGACCCTCTCTTATCACATCGGGAAATGGAGGCTTAGATAATGAAATGAAAATAGCACAATGAACTTTAACATAATTTAGTGCAAAATTATGGTAGTAATTTAGGAAACAAAATCAAATGCACAGAGATAGGCTGTAGCTTGGTAATAGTAGATTTGAAGAAAAGTTTGAATAGAATCTTGTTTTGATATTTATATATTTCAGTATTAGAGATTGGACAACCATTTGTTTGAAATGGTATAGAGTTTCCTGCTTGAGCAGGAGATAGGACTAGAAGACCTCCAAGTGCCTTCCAACTCTCTGTTATTCAATATTACTTTGACATCAAGTTTGATGCAGAAGTTAAAGGTAATGAGCTAAAAGCCAGGAGACAGTGAGTTCTAGTCCTGCCATAAATGTGATATGTTGACTTTTCGCAGTTACTGTCTCAGCCCTAAAGAAAAGGTAACAATGGCAAAGCACCTCTTGAAAATGTCCAGAAAACATCATGAACTTACCCATGTGGACACCAGCCATTTAGACTAACTCAAAGTTTGGATAGATACAGTAGACGATTGATTGACTGATTGATTGATTGATTGACAGACGGACGGATGGACGGACAGACAGACAGACATATATGATAGATAGATATAGGATAGATAGATGATAGATAGATAGATAGATAGATAGATAGATAGATAGATAGATAGATAGATAGATAGATATAGATATAAATGATAGCTCACACATAAGTAGACATAAACAAAGATAGATGATAGAAGACAGACAGACAAAGATAGATGATAGAACATAAAGAGAAACATAATATGATATCAGTGCAAGAATACCTTCAATTATAGTAAAAAATCCATCATTCTAAAACACTATATCATTCATCTTTCACAAAGAGCCATAGTTGACCAGTGTCTAAAATAGGCATGTTTTAACAAGCTTTGGGAAAGCCACAATAATGGAAGTGAATGCTCACTTAGGGCAAAGAGTGGGAAAAGGAGAACTTTTTAGAAGAACAAAATCCACCCCGAGAATGCTTTCTCACCTCTGGTAGCTGGAGATCTTCAGCAGTCATATGGAATTTATCTCAATTTCATGGATACCCAGGTGCTTAACTGTATAGGTGATAATCATAATTTATTTATTTTATTTATTTATTTATTTTGTCACAACATCATACAAAAAGATTATATAGTATATAAACATATATATGAGTAAATGTTAGGAGGTATAAGCATATATATATATAGGAAGAAAAAAAGAAAAACAATAGGACAGGAACGGTAGGCACGTTTGTGCGCTTATGCACGCCCCTTATGGTCCTCTTAGGAATGGGGTGAGGTCCATAGTTGAAAGTTTTTGGTTAAAGCTTTTAGGATTATGGGAAGAGACCACAGAGTCAGGTAAAGTATTCCAAGCACTGATGATTCTGTTACAGAAGTCATATTTTCTGCAATCTAGATTAAAGCGGTTAACATTAAGTTTAAATCTATTGGTTGCTCTTGTATTATTGCAATTAAAGCTGAAGTAGTCTTTGACAGGAAGGACATTACAATAGATGATTCTGTGAGTTAAACTTAGGTCTTGTCGAAGGCGACGGAGTTCCAAGTTTTCTAAGCCTAGGATTTCAAGTCTGGTGGGATAAGGTATTTTGTTGTTTTCAGAGGAATGGAGAACTCTTCTTGTAAAATATTTCTGGACACGTTCAATTGTATTGATGTCAGAGATGTGGTGAGGGTTCCAAACAGGTGAGTTGTATTCTAGAATTGGTCTAGCAAATGTTTTATATGCTCTGGTTAGTAGTGTGGTGTTTTGGAAAAGAAGCTACATAAAATTAGGTTTACAACTCTTAGAGCTTTTTGCTATGTAGTTGCAGTGGGCTTTGGCACTTAGATCATTTGACATGAAAACTCCAAGGTCTTTAACGGGATGGGGTCGTCTGTAAGGTAATGTCCATCTAGTATGTACTTAGTTTTGGGTTCTTTTTCCTATATGTAAGACTGAGCATTTGCTGGTTGAAATTTGGAGCTGCCAATTTTAGACCAAGCGGATAGATGATCAAGGTCGTTTTGAATGATAGAAGTATTGTCTGTGGTTTTAAATAGTTTGACAGCATCAGCAAAGAGAACACAATTACTTGAGATATGGTCACAATGATCATTTATGTATAGTATAAAGAGTGTTGGTCCAAGGACGCTGCCTTGAGGAACGCCACTCTTGACAGGAACAGGATTCGATAAAGCATTGCCAATTTTGACCACTTGTTGTCTGTTAGACAGAAAAGCAGATATCCATTTGTGGAGGGGTCCTGAGAGCCATAGGATGTTAGTTTTAGGAGAAGTTTATCGTGTACTACTGAGTCAAAAGCTTTGCAGAAGTCTATGTAGATTGCATCTATTGATTTGCCTTGATCGAGATTTGAAGTCCATATGTTTTTGCAATGGAGAAGTTGTAAGTTACATGATAATTTTTTCCTGAAACCAAATTGTTTGTTGGAGAGTAGGTTGTTAGTTTCTAAGTGTGAGGTAATGGATTGGTTGATGATAGATTCCATGAATTTGCAGGTGACGCAGCAAAGGGAAATCGGTCTGTAGTTTTCGACTAAGCTGGGGTCTCCTTTTTGAAGATAGGGATGACTGTGGCTAGTGACCAAAGTTTGGGAAGAGAACTGGTAGTGAAAGCTTTATCAAAGATAATACTTAGGGGTTCTGCTATATTAATGGAAAGTTTTTTTAAGAAATATGCACATAGTCCATTGGGTCCAATAGAAAGCGATGGTTTTAAGTTGTGAAGAGCTTTTCCAACGTTGTCTTCTGTGAAATCTATATGAGTTAAATCATCATAGTCATTGCTTGTTCGTTTGTGGAATGTCGGATATGTGTTATCGGAGTTAACAAAAACTGAACCAAAGAAAATGTTGAACAGGTTTGCTTTGACTGTTTCGTCATTGCATTCTTTGTTGTTAGAATCTTTTAGTGGTGGGATGGATCTTGAGTCTTTAAGTTTATTGTTGACAAAATTATAAAAGGCACAATTAGAATTTGTGCGTTCATTGGAATTTGAATTACAACAGTAGAAAATGCAATAAGGAAGCTCTCCCATAAACAGAAAGACCAGCACTTGTTGATCTAGTTGAAGTTTATGTGTGTTTTTTATGAGCAGTTCCAAGCAAAGTATATTAGATTGATCCAAATGACAGATGACAAGCGTATGAATAGTCTTCTTCAGGGCCTTCTGTTTGGTTGGGCAAAGGCCTTCTTGGCCATGGCCAAGAATCTACATGGGGCCAATTCCTTTCACAGCTAAATTTGATACTGTCCCTGAATTAACAGACTTCTAAATTAAGTCATTTTATCTTGCTTGGATTGAGCTTGTCTCATGTCATCCAGACACTGCCAGATCCTAAACACCAATTCTGAATTTCCATTATGTTCTACAGTAAATTAAAAAGTGAATACTGCATTCAAACTGACAGTATGACATGGCTGCAAAAGAAAAAAAGGGAGACATATAGTTTTAGACTATAATGTGTACAAGCCCATTCCAATTCCTACTAATAAAAAAAGATGATTAGCTCTTCTTTGTTGGACATGTTCAGGCAGAGACCAGCAAACCATCTGTTGGGATTGTTATAATTTGATTTCCTGTTCGTATCAGCAAATTGGACTGAAGAGCATGTATGAATTCTTCGTACTTCTATATTCTATATTTGACAATAATAAAAAGATCTAAGAATAAAATACTTTCACTAGTGGAAATAATTAATATGATATGATAAAAAAAATAAACAAAATTTTCAGATAAAAGCCTACAAATAGTAATAATTGAAATTTTAAGAAAATATTAACATTAATAGGTAGTAGCAACAATTTCGCTCCACTTTTGTAATGTGTGTACATAGACAGATCATGAGGGAAATGGAGCTAAATCAGCTGTATTGAAATCAGTGAGATTTATTCCTGAGTGAACATAATTAAGATTGTTCTGTGAAATTTGGACTGAGAAAATGTACTGTATTTTTCGGAGTATAAGATGCACCTTTTTTCCCCAAAAAAGAGGGTGAAAATCTGGGTGCGTCTTATACTCCGAATGTAGCCCTCCCCCCAGCTTCTCAAACAGAGGTTTCAGAGGCTGAAAAAAGCATCAGAAAAGAAGCTTCAGAAAAGAAGCCCCCAAACAGAGATTCAGAAAAAAAGCCCCCAAACAGAGATTCAGAGGCTTTTTTTTTCTGAAGCTGTTTCAGAGGCTTTCAGAGGCAGAAAAAAAGCAAAAAAAAAAAAAAAAAGCAAGGCACAGAGCTCACAACCAAGGAACCTGTTGCTAAAATTCACCTCTGGAAGAGCTGATTGGGGTATTCTGGGAGGCTGATCCATCCACCGGATTTGCCAATTAGCTTTTCCTCCCCAAAAACTAAGGTGCGTCTTATATTTTGGTGCGTCTTATACTCCCAAAAATACGGTACCTAGTAAAATATACTCAAACTTTTTCAGGAGGAAGGTCCTTACATAATGTAGCTAGAAACTATTTTGGTGACAATGGAGAAAGGGGGAAAAGAGGAGGGAGCAATTAATGAAAGAGGGAAGGAGCTTACAATAAATACCCTGATGCTACTTTTGTCATTCTGAGGACAGCAGCAAGCTCCTATAGAGGAATATGTCCTATTTGTTTCTGTTTCTTGTTAAAATAAATTTAACCACATGTTCCACTTTGGTGTATGTTACCATTAAATATAAGCAATGCACTTTCATTTTTATGCAAACATATGCAAGATTTAAAAGTACTAGTAGAACATAATTCTGCTTCCTGACCCTTTGTTTTTAAAAGACATTTTATTAGGCAATTGTGTACTGCTGCATGGCTTCAGCTCTTAAAGTAAAAGGATTTCTGGGCAGTTTTGATTGTTTCTTGCTGTTGTTGTGCATTATGGGAAAAATATCTTAAAATTGTTTTGTACTTTACAGATTGGGGTACTGGAAAATCATTATCTACTTAGACATAAGAACCACCCTAGAAGATCTCGACGAAGTGCTTCTCATATCACTAGACAACTGACAGATGATGATCGTGTAAGTAATACATGTATGCTTTATAGTGTCTTTTAAATGTTAATTCTAAGCCCACTTCTAAGTGAGTAAATCTTTCTCAATATAGAAACTTTCACCTCCAAATAACTATATGTGAGATTGCCTGCCAGTTTGCTATTTCCAATTCTGTGGAAATGATGTGATATAATCCTTCAATAATTGAAGGATTTCTGATAATTATTATATTTATATTTCATATTTTTATCCAAAGATCTTAAAATATGTTTATATGGTTTCTTGTTTTGACCCTGAGGCTGATCAAATCTTAGTCTAGACCACATTGGAATATTTTATTTGAAAAGCAACACCTTAAAATGAAGAAATTGTAGCTGTTGGCTTTAAGAACTGAGCAACCGCATGAAATTCCAAAAGGCACAATCAAGTAGAAAGAAGGCATTTCTTAATTTACGTATTTGCTCATATTTATTTCTGGATCTCTTGTTTTACATAAGTACTATATCTTCTGAAACTGACATTAAAAGCGTATTTTGTGTTTACTATTCAAATCCTTGTAATTTAGGAATTAGGACGTTTGCAGACATTTCACTAATATTTCACAGATGAACAACAACCCCTATTTTCAAAGTTGCTAGTCCAGCAAACTTCAAAAGGGTTCAATTAAAGATTAAGAAGGAATTTTTAAGAGTGTCCCTTTAATAGCTTGATCTGTTACTGAACAGGCTTGAAATAAACAAATTGTTATCGAGCTTGGAGTCCTGCCTCATTCTTGACCCACACTTAACATTTCTGTAGTACTTACCAAGCACTAAATTCTAAATTAAATATCTTTAAATTATATTACAGTAACCAAACTATCTTTACAATTCCCAAGGCATGTCACAACTTTTGAACACCCCTAATGTTTGGAAATTGAAAGTTGACAAATTTGACACACCCTAATTGCTGCATTCCTATTCATCTAACAATAAATTTGTTTCTAACAGTACGTGCAATAACACGATATGCAGTAATTAACTGGAAAAACATCAATTGAAAATACATGTTTCAGAATGAATACCTTCAAAAAAGAAGCCTTAAAACCTGGTTTACAGGTTATTCACATATCTGGAGTAGGGAGTATTTGCATTATAGTGAGTCAGAAGGCAATGTTATTGAATGCCCACTGTGGTTTCTTGCTCTATGGGATATTATCATCTGTATTCATTCGAAAGGTGACCAAAATCTAGAAAATTAGTTTCACAATGCTAAATTCAAAAGCAAAGAGTTACCAAACAAGGATCATTTTTTCTAAGTGTAAAGCTTTCTTTAAGTCAAGCTTGACTCTTGACTCCTAAATGCACACTCTTATGGAAATAATTGCTTCAGAATTTGAGAATTTATGCTTATATATCATATAGTTATTTCATGCTTATGCTTATATATACTGTTGTGACAAAATAAAAAAAAATTGCCACAGTAATTTCTGCTTTGACTGGGCTGAAAAACTATGAAAAATGGGTGCCAATCAAAAATGTCAAACCACCATTGATATGTACTGTAGGTCTGATGCATTATGTCTTATTCTTGTCCCTAAATTTTCTTTGATGTTTCTCTAACCACTGGGTTCCTAATGAGTTGTATCATTTGTTTTGTAGAAAATACATTTTCAATTATGTGAAGCATTTTTGTACTGCACAAGATGCCTTAGATCATCACTGGTGTTTAAATTTCTCACTGTCTTTGAGATTTCTTGATGATTCTGCTGCATTTAATTCATAATAGGAAACATCACGTGAATGATACTCCTACTCTAGAAAAATAATCATTTGCCCAAGCCAAGCCCATTAGAAGCCATGTTATGTCCTCATGAAAATAGCTTAGCTAATGCAATTATTCTTGTTCTTCAATGCAATTAGAGATATGGCTCTGTACTTTTCTACTTCATCTCATTTTTTAAAAAAAAATATCTTTCAACTTCGTCGAGATTTAAAACTAGGACTTCAAATTTCAGGCCAGAGTTGTGCTGAGGAATATATCTTATTTGGCCTTGCTAAAACTTAAAATGCTGCCTTAGCAACATTTCAGGCGGAAGAATAAGTGGGTTTTGATTCCTGCCATCACAGCAGCAACAGCTAAAGGCCTGAATGAGAAAATCTTTCCTAAGTAGAAGTGTTAAGACTGATCCTAGAAAGAGACAGAATGAGGTAGCAGTTGCTTTGCATGTCAGTAGCTGCAGGGCAGGTGAGGAAAAAGTAATTGCTAGGATTTAGAGGATATTGCTGGATAGTCAAAACTGCACTGTATCCTTAAGCTAGCTTGCTGCCTTTAGAAATATGATCTGATGAACAGTATGAGTATTTTCTGCACATGGATTGAAGAGATACTCTCTTATCCTTCATCTTGACAGACTTGAATACTGGGCCCTGTCTAACAAAATGAAATTCAATGTAGAGAAAAGTAAAGTCCTACACTTAGGTAAGGAAAACCAAAAGCACAAGTATGAACTGAGGGAAACCAGGCTTAATAGCAGTGACTATGAGAGGGATCTTGGAGTTTTAGTGGACAACCGGCTAAATATGAGCCAGCAGTGTGCAGTGGCAGCTAAAAAAGCCAATGCAATTTTAAATTGCATTAACGGAGGGATACAATCAAGATCAAGTGAGGTACTAATACCACTCTATAAACCCCTAGTAAGACCACACCTAGAGTACTGCATCCAGTTTTGGTCACCACACTATAAAAAAGATGTTGAGACTCTAGAAAAAGTGCAGAGGAGAGCAACTAGGATGATTAGGGGACTGGAGACTAAAACATATGAAGAACGGTTGCAGGAACTGGGCATGGCTAGTCTACTGAAGAGAAGGACCGGAGAGACATGATAGCCGTCTTTCAATACTTGAGCGGCTGCCACAGAGTGGATGGGGGTCAAGCTGTTTTCCAAAGCACCTGAAGGGCAGACAAGGAATAATGGATGGAAGCCGGCCAAGGAGAGATTCAACCTAGAAATGAGGAGGAACTTTCTGACAGAACAATCACCAATGGAACAGCTTGCCTTCGGAAGTTGTGGGAGCTTCATCACTTGAGACTTTCAAGAAAAGATTGGACTGCCATTTGTCAGAAATGGTGTAGGGATTCCTGCTTGAGTGACGGGCGGGGGTTGGACTAGATGACCTATAAGGTCCCTTCCAACTCTGTTAATCTGTTAAAATCTTGGGTAGCAAAAGCCATGGGAGAGAGACAGAGAGTCCATATTAGATTTCTGGTCCATGTTGTAAGCGTACAAAATTTGTGTTCCAAACAATGTTATTACAAAAAGCATACTTCCCATGACAAAATTCTTGACAATGGGAAATCCCATAGATTGTACATATATAATACATACATTTTATAATAAAAACAAGGCAGATTAAAAATAAGACAGTATCATTCATTTTTTATTCTTGGATTATGGATCATCACTGCTGGATCAAAGATAGTGCCTTCTTGTCAGGCTTTTATTATCCTTTTAAAATTAACAATAAAGGGCTGGATTATAAAAAAGGAATTTGATTTCCCAAAATAATAAAGTAAGACTGATAAATTAGCAGTATAATTTAAAAAATCTGCCAGTAAATAGTATATAGACATGTTCCACTTTTGGACTGTAGTATCTTTCTCACATGTACTTATTCTATTTTAGTTATGACCTCATAGTAAGAACTTACTAAATGTGACTTGTTTGCAATCACATGCAGTCACAGTGTCATGCTGATAACATGTCAACTGCAAAGAACAACTCTGCTTCTAGTATCTGTCTTACAACTGCAGTTGTTTCCTCACTTATAGGGCAGAAGCCAAACAGGTGCTCACAGTGAGAAAAACCAACCAATGTTCAACTGCCTAGGCCAGGGGTCTGCAAACTTGGCTCTTTTAAGACTTGTGGACTTCAACTCCCAGAGTTCCTTGGCCAGTTTTGGCTGAGGAGCTCTAGGAGTTGAAGTCCACAAGTCTTAAAAGAGCCAAGTTTGCAGACCCCTGGCCTAGGCAAATTTCATGACACACTCCTAAATATAAGGAAGATATGTTCTGCAAACCCCAGCAATTGGTTAGACACTCAGGGATAATACACTTTTATTGTCCCCAGATTGAAGGAGCATGAAGGAGATTGATTCCTCAAAATTATGGAACACAGAATATTTATGGTTGAGGGGGTAATCAATTTAAAAAACAAAAACTTGAGAAATACATTCCCTCAACCAACCCTTCTGTCCCTGTCAAAGAGCACCTGATAATATTTAATAAACATAGTAATCATTAACTATTTGTTATTTTTCACGGTATCAAAAATCTGTATATAGGCAGCTTCTCTTCCTAATGCTGTGGTCTCGAAATCATCCATCATAGTTAAATTCATAGAACATCCTGAATAAGGCCACACATGCTATTAGGACATGTGTGGAGAAGATCTCACAAAGTAACAACAAAAAGAGGAATAAGCATTTGTAATCTCCGTCACTCAAATGAAAACAGATGAAATACCAGCCTGTATTATGCAAAAAGTCTTATAAAAACATAGGTATTTAACACTGCTAACAAGTACAAACTACTACCAAAAGGAGGAGATCTCTTAACTGTTTTATCAGACACGTGTACAAGACTGACTTAGACTTAGAAGACATAGACTTAGAATAACTTCATTGTCACTTTAAATATACACTAATCGGCATACATTAAAACAAAATTTCATTGCATACAGCTCTCACAATAAATCACAATAAATCACAATGGTCACAATAAATACTTATGGTACGGCAAATATAGGCTAATATTTCACTCAGATGAAGATGAAAGATGATCCATGGAATGGAACTAGTATTATACTCTGACACAGAAATACAGCCAGCAGTACTCTATGAGATGTTCAGCCATCATTCACATCAATATATGAATATGCAGGTGCATTCACATGAAGACAAAAATTAGAACAAAAGCTTGTATACCCATCCCATAGCATAAGGGTGTGTAACCTATGGCTCATGGGCCACATCCTTCCAGCATTTTATGGGCATAACATTTTGAGAGTCATATTTTTCCACTGAGGGAGGTAGGGATTCTAAGAAGTGGCTATTTTGTCCCTTAAACTCCCCAAATTTTAAGACTCTTCAAAAGGTCTTAAAATTTAGGCTTACCCATTTAGTAATATTAATGGCCTTGCTCCATATGTCGATTATATAGAGCATCTATCTGCATCTTTATTCTGCCATGATACTATCTTCATCTCATCCATAGCTAAAACAGCAGAAAATCTTAAACGGTTCTTAGCTGTAACAATAATAAAATTAGCATCTTTATTTTATTTATTTATTTATTTATTTGTCACAATAGTATATATAAGCACAAGCATGAAAATAACTATATAATATATAAGCATATCTGTTTTAAGGAAAAACCATTATTCTAGTAATGGTGCTCTGAGTTCCTTAGAAAGCCTGTGGGTTATACATGGAATAAACAAGACTTCAGTGTGCATTTATAGACACAAGGACCTCCAGTATTTTCTTATCTAGCTATTTCTTTATCTATCTGATGCTATTTTAGGTGACTTGGGCAGAACAACAGTATGAAAAAAAGCGAACTAAGCGTTTTGAATTTGGAGACTCAGCAGAAAATCTATTCAATGACCCAATGTGGAGCCAACAATGGTACCTGGTAAGAATTTGAATCTACATGTAAAACATATATGTCTGAAGAATCTTTTAGCATTGCTTCATTTGGGAGATCATTCAAAGTATAATAATAGAAGTTGGCTTTTAGGTTATAAACTATGATATATACAATCATCTGCAGCATGTTTTATGATTTTGAGATGAAAACTGTACGATCACAAAACTATTCTCTAGTGGAAAAATTCTCTTACTGAATTTGCCTAAATATATTAAAGTTTGAGATAAGTAGCAATTGTGAAAAAGAGCACAAGCTTTATAAAATTCAGTGGAGAAGATAAGTATATCTCAAATGAAAAGAAAGGAAGGACATGATGAAGTGATGTCATTTTTTAATCAATCAGTCACAATGTGACTCAGCCCCTTTTTACTAACAAATAATAATTTTAAGAGAAGATGATTCTAAGAGATTGAAATTGGTAATAAAATATAGCCGCTCTCTCCCATCTTGTGCTCTCTTGATTTAAGATTTCATTTCTTATAATCTTCGATACTAGGCAAAAGAATTTGGGTACAGCTAGTGTGTACAGTACTACTATGCAATTGTATAAATGTTTACACTGAACTAAAATCAAATATAATATAATACATTTTATAAACCATATTTTTTTCAATGTGAAAATATGTGCCATATGAACTGACACAAAATTTCAGTAAAGGAGAGGCTATTTTTTCAGCAATACTAACTAAATAAAAAGTGGCAAATTTAATAAATAAAATAAAATAGTGTATCTCTGTAAACAATATTTAAAAGTAGCTTTTCTTGATGTAATATTAAATAAACAAAAGCTATGCAGAAGCAAGTGTGCATTAATTCATTCATTCATTCAAAGAGACTTGATTGCAGCATATGTAAGAAAATTAATTAATTTTTACAATGTGTTATAGGCAAAACAAGTTAGTAACATTTGCACAATGCATAAATAAATATAATAACAACAACAACAACAACAGAGTTGGAAGGGACCTTGGAGGCCTTCTAGTTCAACCCCCTGCCCAGGCAGGAAACCCTACACCATCTCAGACAGATGGTTATCCAACATTTTCTTAAAAATTTCCTGTGTTGGAGCATTCACAACTTCTGCAAGCAAGTTGTTCCACTTATTAATTGTTCTAGCTGTCAGGAAATTTCTCCTTAGTTCTAATTTGCTTCTTTCCTTGATCAGTTTCCACCCATTGCTTCTTGTTCTACTCTCAGGTGCTTTGGAGAACAGCCTGACTCCCTCTTCTTTGTGGCAACCCCTGAGATATTGGAACACTGCTATCATGTCTCCCCTAGTCCTTCTTTTTGTTAAACTAGACATACCCAGTTCCTGCAACCGTTCTTCATATGTTTTAGCCTCCAGTCCCCTAATCATCTTTGTTGC
Source organism: Ahaetulla prasina (assembly GCF_028640845.1). Lineage (NCBI taxonomy): Eukaryota > Metazoa > Chordata > Lepidosauria > Squamata > Colubridae > Ahaetulla > Ahaetulla prasina. The sequence continues at coordinate 259,759,690 of NC_080540.1, forward strand.
TCTTCTCTGCACTCTTTCTAGAGTCTCAGCATCTTTTTTACATTGTGGCGACCAAAACTGAATGCAGTATTCCAAGTGTGGCCTTACCAAGACATTATAAAGTGATACTAACACTTCACGTGATCTTGATTCTATCCCTCTGTTTATGCAGCCCAGAACTGTGTTGGCTTTTTTAGCAGCTGTTGCACACTGCTGGCTCATAATTGTCTTTTGTTTCTCCTAGCAAGATACAAGAATCAACCGATCTTTGCGCAAATTGGATCTCCACGTCCTTCCAGTGTGGCAAAAGGGCATCACAGGGAAAGGAGTTGTCATAACAGTGCTTGATGATGGGTTGGAATGGAATCACACAGACATTTACTTTAACTATGTGAGTTTAATATTTAAGTAGTAATCATTATTTTTTCATTTCCAATTTCATGATTAGATTCTTGGAGTTTAAAAATATTCCTTTTCAATAATAAACATGATTGAGTGCCTTCAAGTGAATTCTTTGTCAGCTTAGTCTGTAGATTCTGGGGAGAATTCAAAAGAGTTAAAAATCACATGCTCTATGATGATTGGGTAGAGAAATTCAAACATGACAACTAAATAAACAGTGGCAAATTTAATAAATAAAATAAAATAGTGTATCTCTGTAAACAATATTTAAAAGTAGCTTTTCTTGATGTAATATTAAATAAACAAAAGCTATGCAGAAGCAAGTGTGCATTAATTCATTCATTCATTCAAAGAGACTTGATTGCAGCATATGTAAGAAAATTAATTAATTTTTACAATGTGTTATAGGCAAAACAAGTTAGTAACATTTGCACAATGCATAAATAAATAAATAACAACAACAACAACAGAGTTGGAAGGGACCTTGGAGGCCTTCTAGTCCAACCCCCTGCCCAGGCAGGAAACCCTACACCATCTCAGACAGATGGTTATCCAACATTTTCTTAAAATTTCCAGTGTTGGAGCATTCACAACTTCTGCAGGCAAGTCGTTCCACTTATTAATTGTTCTAACTGTCAGGAAATTTCTCCTTAGTTCTAAGTTGCTTCTTTCCTTGATCAGTTTCCACCCATTGCTTCTTGTTCTACCCTCAGGTGCTTTGGAGAACAGCCTGACTCCCTCTTTTTTGTGGCAGCCCCTGAGATATTGGAACACTGCTATCATATCTCTCCTAGTCCTTCTTTTTGTTAAACTAGACATACCCAGTTCCTGCAACCGTTCTTCATATGTTTTAGCCTCCAGTCCCCTAATCATCTTTGTTGCTCTTCTCTGCACTCTTTCTAGAGTCTCAGCATCTTTTTTACATCGCGGCGACCAAAACTGAATGCAGTATTCCAAGTGTGGCCTTACCAAGGCATTATAAAGTGGCACTAACACTTCACGTGATCTTGATTCTATCCCTCTGTTTATGCAGCCCAGAACTGTGTTGGCTTTTTTAGCAGCTGTTGCACACTGCTGGCTCATAATTGTCTTTTGTTTCTCCTAGCAAGATACAAGAATCAACCGATCTTTGCGCAAATTGGATCTCCACGTCCTTCCAGTGTGGCAAAAGGGCATCACAGGGAAAGGAGTTGTCATAACAGTGCTTGATGATGGGTTGGAATGGAATCACACAGACATTTACTTTAACTATGTGAGTTTAATATTTAAGTAGTAATCATTATTTTTTCATTTCCAATTTCATGATTAGATTCTTGGAGTTTAAAAATATTCCTTTTCAATAATAAACATGATTGAGTGCCTTCAAGTGAATTCTTTGTCAGCTTAGTCTGTAGATTCTGGGGAGAATTCAAAAGAGTTAAAAATCACATGCTCTATGATGATTGGGTAGAGAAATTCAAACATGACAACTAAATAAAACATGAACTATTATTGACTTTTTAAAAGAGAGAAAATGCTGCTATGCAGGGGTGAAATTCAAAAAATTTTCCCTACCAGTTCTTTGGACGTGGCTTGGTGAGTGTGGCAGGGGAAGGATACTGCAAAATCCCCATTCCCTCCCCATTCTGGGGCCAGCCATAGTTGCCGGGTCTCCGAACTACTCAAAATATCCGCTACCAGTTCTCCAGAACCTGCTGAATTTCTCCCCTGTGCTATTGATACCAGTTAATGGGGGAACAAGGTTGTTATGTGCAATTGTTGGCATCTCAGACAGTCATTGTGTTGGCCACTGAAGAAACAAAGAGAGGGACTAGATAAGTTTCCATTCTGGATTGCTATGATTCTTTTTATATTCCTATCTCTGTCGCTTCACCTATTGGTTTACAGTTGTTACAGTTATTTTCTTGATTAACATTTAGGATCCTGATGCAAGTTATGATTTCAATGACAATGATCACGATCCATTTCCCAGATATGATCCTACAAATGAAAATAAGTAAGTAATTACCTACTTTAATATGCTCTTTGATATATATTGCTAGTTGTTTCTGGAATTACTGGGTGATTTTCAATGATATTCACTATCACTTTATATTATCTGCCAGTACTAAACTTTAAGAACGGTAGCAGACAAAGACCCACAAAGTTGTTATTGTCATCCTTTGCTGTAAAGCCTATACAACATCACATTTATATACTGATGGGACATGAATTCTTTCTTTCTTTTTATAACTTTCCCTTGCTCAGGATTGCACTCTATCATATTTCTATTTGCTAGATGAAGGGAGATAGATATCCATATTAATTTTCCACACTCTCACTACAGTGGGACAAGATCTCTTGCCTTATCTAGTTTTGACTTGATATAGATGTGATTTGTGAAAATATCCATTACTGCTAGTGTTACCTAGTAGTCCTAGTGTTGAATAGGTAGTTTCAGTGAACACCAAATTAATTTTCAAATGTCATTTATGCAGTTAATACACAAGCCTACATTTTGAGATTCTATTATTAAAGTGCATGGCACTTCATTATACAGATGACTAATCTGAACCAGTTAGGTTTTTTTCAGATGTTGGATTGGTTATGATTTAGATGAAACAATAGGATAAACCAATTATACACACACACACACACACAGACTTACTTATTCCCATTTCCAATTGATAACACAATCCCCAAAACTCCCTAAATTAATTGCGTATGTTAAAAATGGATGGGCTTCAATTGTGCGATCAGGTTGTCTTACTGTCTTTTTTGATCACCATCATGAGCGCTCCTGAAGTAAAATTTGTGAGACAAATGCACATTTAGCTGGGAGTAAGCAACCTGAATAGAATGAGGATTTAGTTATGGTTTGAGAAGCAGAGGATCAGGCCACCCAGTTCACTTCATAAATATGTAATACTTCCCAAGACAATTAGGATAGGATGTCATTTTTGTTATGATGAATTAACATCTATTTAAAGCAAATAATATTGAATTCCTTATGGAGATTCTATGGTAACAGAAAAAAAATATTGTGACAGTGAAAGGTTTTGAGAAGATGAATATTTCCAGGTTTGTATCACTCTGTAAAATGTATCACTCTGCTTAGCTGGAGCAGTTATTGGCAATGATTGACCATTATCCACTGATTTAAATAACTTCAAATCTGCCATCTCTGCATAACAACTACTCCTTCTGATATATGTAAATGGAGTTCAAAGTGGCAGCATTCAACAGCTTCAGTGCATACCAAGCTGTACTATTAAATAAGGCAGCTTTTCACAAGCGGACTATCATTTGATGCAATGAAGGTAAAGAGTTTCTGGATAGTGGAATAGAAAATATTGTACTGTTTAGTCTCTGGAAATAAAAATATACTTAAATCTAATCATCCCCTTAATAGATAACTTGATATCTGATATTCATTAATGCTATAAATTTTCCTTGGTCTCTTGAACATTGTATTTATTCTTGGAATTAATTCATGAAATGTGTTGGGAAAACAATAGGCATGCTCACTGAAGAATTCTTACAGATCCAACACATCAGAATGATATCAGCTTGACTAAAGTTGTTCTGTGTCCTATAATCACTCATGATTAGTTCATAATTAGGGTAGCTTACTTGCTTATCCCCAACTTGCCAACTTTGTATGATAGTAGAACAGTAGACAGTAGATCCAAGATGACTAGGTTGGTTGTGCATTGATCATTTTTTCAGTCAATGCAACAAACTGAACTCTGACAAATGCTGATTTTTCAGTCAGTGCAGCCTCTCAGTCAGAGACCAGAAGGGTATCACTGGTATCAGTGATAATGTTGGGGGAGGGGGAATCAAAGAAAAATTCACAGTGGTACAGAAGAGACAGAATCAGGGTAGCCTCATCTCACCAATCTTGTTTGCCCTTTTTTTAACCACCAACAATGCAGTTGCAGCAGATGAGTAAAAAGAAAACAGATAAAGTTTTCCTAGAGAAATCTCATTGTTATGAAATCACTCGAGAATTTTGTCTGTTTCAAAATTGGTTAAGTCTTCAATAAGAATTACAAGGCTGATTTGGGAAACGGTGCCTTGTTTAGCCTCAAACAAACTCAGATCTATTTTGTGATAAAAGTATTCCATCCCACACATAAGAATACATATTTCTCAGGAAGGTTAATTAAATAGAGATGGGCGTATTAACTTAATAAACTACATTGCGGTATTCATGTAACCCTCTAATCTTCTCCTATGACTTTGTTGATCATTATGTGCAAACAGGGCTATGTAATCTAGTTGTTTTTGGCTCCATCCGAATTTCATATACTCAAATGAATAATAATTACATAATAAGATTTGAAGATGACCCATCTAAAGCTGATTTTGTTGCAGACATGGAACACGATGTGCAGGAGAGATTGCCATGCAAGCAAACAATCTAAAATGTGGAGTTGGAGTGGCATACAATTCCAAAGTTGGAGGTAAGAAATATTAACAGTAATTTTATTTTAGCAGTCTGCTTCTTTACTGGAGTACCCAGAGATCTGTTTGAAATGCTAGTGGAGAGGTACTGAACAAAGGAATATTAAATTGAATAGAAGGGACAGAAGAGATGATGGTACGCTTTCTGTTTCTATTATGTAATCTGACCATACAAAAGACTGAAAGGATTATTCATTGCTGCAGTCTGATGAATTTTACAGAACACTGAAAATAATAATTTCATTAAGTACCATAATCCCTGAGCATCAGTGGCTGATTAGAATGCTACTGTATACTTAATCACGTGGCCTACAAATATGGCCTGAAATTCAGTTATTTATTATTTTTGTCAATGCATGTTGCCGTAAGCATGCCATGGCCTCAACTATGTATTCAAACTGCTACTATCACATTCAAGTTTAACAACTTTCAAGACATAGATTTAGTTTTCTGATAAAAAAAAAGCTTCTAGTTTTCTAAATTCTAAATGGGACTAACTAATATACTATTAGTTTGGAGAAGAGGGCTTCTTAAGAAATTAGAGGACAGTCAACAAAATGACCAACTCAACAAGAGTATTTATGTATGCTTGTATGTATCTATTAGTTAAATTTATGATAGTGTAGATTTTTAAAAGCTCTATAAGTAATCCCCGCATTGTACAGTTTTTATTTTGCTTTTCAAATAAATAAATAATATATACCTCATCACAAAAAAATAAAAGTTCTAAAGCAATGTTTCTCAATCTTAAAAATCTTATGTATGGACTAATATGAAGAATTTCCCAGCTAGCATGCTGGGAGTTGAAGTCCACATGTCTTAACTTTGCCAAGACCCACTGCTCTAAAGTAAAGACCATTTTCTCATCAGTCAAATTTTCAAAGAGTTCCATCATTACTTTCAGCAAAGATAAGGTCTTTCATATTAATATATTTCATATTGAAGTTGTACACAGAGCTTTTGGTGATTAACAGAAGCAGGGATGCTGTTTAGCATTGTGCTAAAGTATCAAAGTATCTAACCATTTAGATATGAGCCAGCAGTGTGCAGCAACTGCCAAAAAAGCTAACACAGTTCTGGGCTGCATAAACAGAGGGATAGAATCAAGATCATGTGAAGTGTTAATACCACTTTATAATGCCTTGGTAAGGCCACACTTGGAATACTGCATTCAGTTTTGGTGGCCACGATATAAAAAAGATATTGAGACTCTAGAAAGAGTGCAGAGAAGAGCAACAAAGATGATTAGGGGACTAGAGACTAAAACATATGAAGAATGGTTGCAGGAACTGGGTATGTCTAGTTTAATGAAAAGAAGGACTAGGGGAGACATTATAGCAATGTTCCAATATCTCAGGGGTTGCCACAAAGAAGAGGGAGTCAAACTATTCTCCAAAGCACCTGAGAGTAGAAGAAGCAATGGGTGGAAACTAATCAAGGAAAGAAGCAACTTAGAACTAAGGAGAAATTTCCTGACAGTTAGAACCATTAATCAGTGGAACAACTTGCCTGCAAAAGTTGTGAATGCTCCAACACTGGAAATTTTTAAGAAAATGTTGGATAACCATTTGTCTGAAAAGGTGTAGGGTTTCCTGCCTGGGCAGGGGGTTGGACTAGAAGGCCTCCAAGGTCCCTTCCAACTCTGTTGTTGTTGTTGTTGTTGTTGTTGTTGTTGTTGTTGTTGTTGTTGTTGTTGTTGTTGTTGTTGTTATTATTATTATTATTATTATTATTATTATTATTATTATTGTTGTTGTTGTTGTTGTTGTTGTTGTAAAGCATAGTATCTCAACCATAGGATACTATAGAAAAATATGCTGGCTGCCACGCTGACTTTTCCTCCACTACCTGCTACCATCCTTCCTGTTTCTTTGCTGGTATAAAGTGATCAAATAGCTTACTGTATTTTCAGATCTGATTTTCTTTTCCTAATTCACCTTTTTTAAAACAACTGGATCTCAAACCAGAGTTAAAAAGAATCTGCTATGATGGATATAAAAAGTCTATACATCTCTTTTTAAAATGCCAGGTTTTTGAGATGTAAAAAAATCAGATCAAGATAAAGCGCTTCAGAATTTATATAACTTATAAACTTTACAATTCAATTGAAGAACAATCATCTTGCCACCGTATCCAGTGGTGGGATCCAGCCAGTTCGCACCACTTCGGGAGAACCGGTTGTTAACTTTCTGAGCAGTTTGGCAAACTGATTTTTGGAAGAAATCACTATGGCAGAGAACCGGTTGTTAAATTACTTGAATCCCACCACTGACCGTATCCCACAACCCAGACATTTGTCGGACATAGAAAATTGTTGTCATATGTAGTACACAATCAGTACTTGCCAGAAATTCTTGCAGCTCCTTTAATGTTGCTGGAAGCCTCTTTGCAAAGTTGCTTTTTCATAAACTTTGGAGGGACATCCGGTTCTTGGTAATGTCACTGTTGTGCCATATTTTCTCCAATGATTGCCTTTACTGTATTCTATAATATATTAAATGCCTTGGAATTTTTTTTTCTCCTGACTGGTATCAACAATAGATCACTTTGATCCTCTATAGCAGGGGTCTCCAACCTTGGCAACTTTAAGCCTGGTGGACTTCAACTCCCAGAAACCCCCAGCCAGCAAAGCTGGCTGGGGAATTCTGGGAGTTGAAGTCCTCCAGGCTTAAAGTTGCCAAGGTTGGAGACCCCTGCTCTATAGCAGGGGTGTCAAACTCGCATCGTCACGTCGTCATCACGTGACATATCGTGACTTTTTCCCCCTTTGCTAAACCAGGTATGGACATGGCCAGCAAGTGATGCATCTGGCCCGCTGGCTCCAAGTTTGACACCCCTGCTCTATAGCCTCTTTGCAGACCATGGCTTTTGTTGTAAGAGGCAACTGAGTAAATGTCTGAAACGGACTACTAAAACAACTGAACTTTATATGGGCTTGATCAGAGTCACTTTAAATGATGGCAGGTGTGTACTGACTACTAGTTAACATCAATTTGAGTGTGATTAATTCTGAACACAGCCACAACCCTACTTATAAGAGGGTTTGCATACTTATGCAGCCACATTATTCTAGTTTTTATTGTTATTTTCCCCCCTAAAAGATCTGAGTTTGTTTTTCAAGTGAATTGTACAGCTTGTATGTTTTATTCAAGGTGGGAAAAAAATCTGAGGTGATTTATCTTGGTCTCAAAAACCTGGCATTTTAAAAGACATGTGTAGGCTTTTTATATCCACTGTACATATTGAATGACCTACAGTATATCCAATCCAGTCCTCTGTACTTAGGTCCTTGCAGTTTAGAAAAGTTTCTATTTTAACATGGTCACAAGCACTGTTTTGTACTGACCGTTCAAAGAGAACACAAAATAATGGCTGACTAGGATTGTCTTTCTCTCTCTATCTATCTATCTCATCAAAGGGATCAGAATGCTGGATGGCATAGTCACAGATGCCATTGAAGCTAGTTCAATTGGGTTCAATCCTGATCATGTGGATATTTATAGTGCCAGTTGGGGTCCAAACGATGATGGGAAAACTGTTGAGGGACCTGGCAGACTTGCCCAAAAGGCTTTCGAATATGGAATTAAAAAGGTAAGTCTTCTTAACACAGAGTGAAAAAGCAGTTAGTACGTGCCAGAAAATGGGTTGTTTTCTATCATCACTCTCTCACACCTTGTTTTTCTCTTTTTTCTTTGCTGACTGTTTTCCACTTGTTTTCCTTTGAATATTAATGAGATTTTATACAAAGAGGTCCTATAAAATATTAATAGAAATGGCCTACTTCCTGAATATTGCATTATTATCTAGTATAGCATCAAAATGTGGTACATTATTTTATAACAGAGTACATAGTTCAATTAGTTATAATTAAGACGATGTGAATACTTGAGAAAAATAACGTTCTTCTTGGTAGTTTAGATCCAGTTAAGGATGTAGGTGAAGTTTATGAGCAATTTTGTAATGCTTTTTAATTTTAAAAATTAAGATAACGTTTAAACCCACTTACTAAGCCTCTTGTATCAATGGAGAGATCTGCCTTCTTTTTTTTTGTAATTTGGCTTACCCAATTTTTCAAGATATTCTTTCATTAACTGTCCTTTCACCATTTAGACAGAGCAATGATAATCTGATAGGAAGTGAACTTGCTGACAGATGCAGCCAATACTTGACTCAGCTCAAGTTCCTATTTCACAATTTCACTGAGTGAAGGTATAAAACAATCAATAGTTGTTTTTAATAATTATCTAATTATTAAAACAACTTACAAAACTTGGACATATTATTTCTAACCTTCTCATCCTTGAGAGTTATTGGTACAACACAATGGAAGAAAACCATATTGGGGAAAACTGAATTCTAACAATTGTATCACTAACTTGGAATTTTATTTTGGAAGGAGAAAAGAGTTTTTCTCTACTAAGAATGAAGTCAAGAGATTATCTACCTGGAATTAAAACAAGTTTATCAAGCTTAAGGTCAATACTGGGAAATGCATCAGTTTTTGTTTTGATCAATCCCCTCCAATACATCCCACTTTAAAAAAAAATAAGATTAAAAAATAATGTTAGTGCAAAGAACAAATAGGACTTGCCAGCTGTCACCATAATAATGCTTCCATGAAGAAGTGGCCACTTGCTGCTTCTCCAAAATAGTATTTTATTTATTTGTGGGGGTGGGGATTGGCTTGAGAAATGAGACAGGCAAGATATAGAGTTGTTTGAGGCAGAGTATGGACTTTATTTTAAAATCAATGCTTTTCAAGAGGGGAAGTACCCATCCAAACAGAAGATTGTCTAACTGTGCATTTTTATAACACAAAATTACGGGATAAAGACCATGTGGGTTCAGATAATCTGCTGCACTAGACAATTATAATTTGATGTGGCCATGCTTCAGTTTTGCTATTACAGAGAATCCTGATATAGTTTAGCATAGGATTAAAATGGGGGAGCAGTGGCTTAGCGGTTAAAGATGCTGAGCTTGTCAGCCGGAAAACTGACAGTCCGGATTCAAGACCCAAGTACTGCACTACGGGGTGACTCCCATTACTTGCCCCAGCTCCTGCCCAGTTAGCTGTTAGAAAACATGCAAATGCAAGTAGATAATTATTAAAAAGTCTTTGGACCATGCTGGCTACCTTGGCTAAGAAACTGAAATGAACACACTATCTAAAGTTGGACACAACTGGACAGGGGAAACCTTTCCCTTTACTTTTAGCATATTAAAACCCAGCAATTGTATATTTTACTTGGTTTAAGAAGTTATACAAACTTAGCCTATCTTCTTGCATCACCCTTTTTTCTTTCTACTGCCTCTTATTTCTCTTTTGCTGTCATTCTCTTCTTTCTCTCCTTCGTTGTTTTCCCTGCTCTCTTTTTTATTTTCTTTTTAGTCTTTGGAGAAAATCATTCTCCTATTTTCTCTTTTTCTCAGCCTGTTCATCTATAAGTTTTGAAGATACATTCAATACACAGATGCTTTTTTTAAAAACAAAAAATCCTTTATGAGGAATACCATGGGACATCAAAATGACGCACCCGCCATAAACTCTACCCTTTTTATACTCCCTGGTAACATCATGACACCCATATGAAATGGAAGGTCTTGCACTGTGACAACACAATGGGTTCTTCATCATTTTGAGCTTCTTGCTCCATCACTGCAGACACAGCTGTCCTGATTCATTTCTGGATTTTGAATTTTCCCTATGAAGTCAAGAGAGGGGTTTGAGAAAAAGTCTGAAGGTCAGTGTATACGATACACAGACTATTCAGAGCACAATTCTTCATTCTTTCCTCCCAGCATAGCTACATTTGACAGAGATTATACATTATCCAAAGTAAGGCAAATAAGGAGTCATATTTTCCTAATGAGTGTTATTAATATTTTCTACATGAACAATTCAAAAAAAGGGTTCTTTTATTGCCACTTCTATACTTGTTATAGTCTATGAACTATCTCACCCAAGCGTTTTAATAAATGAGACATTCTTATAGTAAATATACTTTCATTTATCTTTTTTTTAAGTAGAAATTTCCAACTAAAATGTTAATAGTCTCCTAGCTCCAGCTTCACAGTATTTTTTATTTTTAGATGGCCTTTTCTTTTTGCATATTCTTGTGTGGTGTATGTATATGTGATTTTGTTTATAGCTCATCATTCAGAAAGGCAGCTAGTGATGAGCAGGAACAATTAATTTCTGGTGTTAACAGAATAACACAGTTGGAAGGGACCTTGGAGGTCTTCTAGTCTAACCCTCTGCTCATGCAGGAAACCTATTATCAAATTAGACAAATGGTTGTCCAATCTCTTCTTAAAAACCTTCAATGTTGGAGCACCAAAAACTTCTGAAGGCAAGTTGTTCTACTGATTAATTGTTCTAAGTGTCAGGAAATTTCTCCTTTCTAGGTTCTAGATTGGTTCTCTCCATCATTAGTTTCCATCTGTTGCTTCTTGTCCTGCCTTCAGGTGCTTTGGAGAATAGGTTGACCCCTCTTCTTTGTGGCAGCCCCTTAGATATAGGAACATTATTATTATGTCACCCCTAGTTCTTCTTTTCACTAGACTAGACATATCCAATTCCTGCAATCATTCTTCATGTTTTAGCCTTCAGTCCCCTAATCATTTTTCTAGAGCAGGGGTGTCCAAATTTGGCAACTTTAAGACTTATGGACTTCAACTCCCAGAATTCTTCAGCCAGCAAAGCAAAGCTGGCTGAGGAATTCTGGGAGTTGAAGTCCACAAGTCTTAAAGTTGCCAAGTTTGGACACCCCTGTTCTAGAGTGTCTTTTACACTGTGCCAACCAAAGCTGGATGCAGTATTCTAAGTGTGGTCTTACCAAGGGATTATAAAGTGGTACTAATGCTTTACATGCTCTTTATTCTGTCCTTCTGTTAATGTAGCCTAGGACTGCATTGGCTTTTTTAGCAGCTATAGCACACTTCTGGCTCATATTTAAGTGGACTGTCCACTAGGACTCCAAGATCCCTCTCACAGTTAATACTATTGAGCCAGGTACCACTTACTTTTTTCACCATGTTCAAGACTGTCAAGATCCTTCTGTATCTTGAGCCTATCTTCTGGAGTGTTAGCTATTCCTGCCAGCTTGGTGTCATCTGCAAATTTGATGAGTTCCCCTTCTATCCCCTCATCTAAACCATTGTTGAAGATATTGAAGAGTATGGGCCTAAGACAGAGCCTTGGGATACCCCACTGCCTACTGCCCTCCATCTAGATGTAGTTCCATTAAGTACTACACGTTAATTACTGTTAATTACTAGAGAACCAAGAATTATGAAACAACAGGAAAATACAGAGTTAAAGGCTTTACTACTTTATTCTATGAAAAGGACATGCACTGAAGCTTAAAAATGCTAGTGCACATGTATTGACTCTTGCTAGTCACACAGATCATCAGTCCCCAACCTTTGCAGTCTGGCAGCCAGATTGGGGGGCCGGAGAATTTGTGCAAGTTGAACTGTGCATGCATGTGTAGGCCTGTTGTCCTGCTGTTCTCAGCAAGTCAAGCTGCACACGCACATGTGTGCACAGGCCGGCAGCATATGTAGCCCAGTCGTGAATAAGCTACAGCCCAATAGTGGGCTATGACCTGGGGATTGGGGACCCTGACATAGATAATGCATTATCACCATTTCTGTTGCAATATAAAGATATGCTAGAATCATTTGTCTTCTCTCTGAGCAATATTGCTTACTTTCCTTTTCTTTTCTTTTCTTTTTTTTGGTTGGCAGATCATTGGTTAATATATTTTATATTCAACGCAGCAAATGGCCATAAATTAAATAAGTACTGTAGTCAAAGCTTGAGCAGGATTTGGGCAGAGTGTGAATATCTGAGGTCTATATAGTAAGACTAGGAATAATCCTTTTAAAAGAAATTATCAACGAATAGTGAACACTCCATTTAATTATTCAGTGCTTTATTAAATGATTGGATTGTGACAGGATAGATGCACCGTATGAAATATATATTAGTATTTCCCAGAAAATTAATTTGTAATGCAGCAAATGTGCAGCTATTGTTTATTAGTTCTGTAATTCCTCCAATTCCTTAGGGAGTATAGTTATGTTTCAAAGATTGTCAAGATATCAGCACATTGTTGCTAGGAAAATAACAGCACTTTAACTTTTCAAGTATTGCATTTTAAAGAGTGAAAAATGATTGGCTTATTGCAAATAATGTATAACTTCATGGATCATGAATTATTCTCCTCATAATAATATTTGCATGCCAAGTACTAGAAAGGGGGAATCTCAAACAAAAACAAACTTTTATCAGTGCAGTGAGTTTTACCCCAAGCAGTGAACCCTGAATCTTCACTTAGAAAAAAGGATTTGGACATCTGAAATAGACCATCCTTAATTTTGGGGGGAGGGTATGAATTAGCCTGAACCCCACAACAAGTTCCTGAAAAAGTTCCTTCGACATTTTGAAGTGTGCAATGTCTATTTTTATCTTTACCAGCTTAGAGACTGGCCAACTTTTACTGAAGTGAGAAATTCTATCCAGCTCTTGTGGACTTTTGCACCATTAGATTATAATGCTCCTGCTTTGCCTATTAAAATGTATTGCCTTTCCCACAACAACTCTCTGAGGCTGAACCAGAGGACAGCCAAAGACCTGAGAAAGGCTAATTTTGTTGGTTTTTGTCCCTTGATGATAGTTTTATTTTATTTTTATTTATTTTTATTTTATTTGATTTTTATACCGCCCTTCTCCCGAAGGACTCAGGGCGGTGTACAGGCAGAAGTAAAAAAGACAATACAATGTACAATTTAAAATGTGAATTAAAAAACTTATTATAATTAGCCCGAAACTTTAAAATATATAAAAAACTAAAATCCCATTTAAGATTAATATTAAAAATTTAAAAAATTTAAAAAACCAATAAAATTCAATAAAATTCAAGCCAGCCCCGCGCGAATGAAAAGATGTGTCTTCAGTTCGCGGCGGAAGGTCCGAAGGTCAGGTATTTGGCGTAAACCCGGGGGAAGCTCGTTCCAGAGTGTGGGAGCCCCCACAGAGAAGGACCTTCCCCTGGGGGCCGCCAGCCGGCATTGCTTGGCGGACGGCACCCTGAGAAGTCCCTCTCTGTGAGAGCGTACGGGTCGGTGGGAGGCATGAGGTAACAGCAGGCGGTCCCGTAAGTACCCAGGCCCTAAGCCATGGAGCGCTTTAAAGGTCGTAACCAACACCTTAAAGTGCACTCGAAAGGCCACAGGCAGCCAGTGCAGTCTGCGCAGGAGCGGTGTTACGTGGGAGCTACGAGTAGCTCCCTCTATCACCCGCGCAGCTGCATTCTGGACTAACTGAAGCCTCCGAGTGCACCTCAAGGGGAGCCCCATGTAGAGAGCATTACAATAATCCAAGCGAGAGGTAACGAGCGCGTGAGTGACTGTGCACAAGGCATCCCGATCAAGGAAGGGGCGCAACTGCCGAACCAGGCGAACCTGGTGGAAGGCCTCCTGGAGACGGCGTCAAATGATCTTCAAACGACAGCCGTTCATCCAGGAGGACACCTAAGTTGCGCACCCTATCCTTTGGGGCCAATAACTCGCCTCCAACAGTCAGCTGCGGCTGCAGCTGACTGAATCGGGATGCCGGCATCCACAGCCACTCCGTCTTGGAGGGATTAAGCTTGAGCCTGTTTCTCCCCATCCAGACCCGTACGGCTTCCAAACACCGGGACAGCACTTCAACAACTTCATTGGGGTGGCCCGGGGTGGAAAAGTACAGCTGGGTGTCATCAGCGTACTGCTGGTATCTCACCCAGAAGCCACTGATGATCTCACCCAGCGGCTTCATATAGATGTTGAACAGAAGGGGCGAGAGGATCGACCCCTGCGGCACCCCACAAGTGAGGCACCTCGCGGTCGACCTCTGCCCCCCTGTCAACACCGTCTGCGACCGGTCGGAGAGATAGGAGGAGAACCACCGGAACACGGTCCCTCCCACTCCCAATCCCCCCAACCGGCGCAGCAAGATACCATGGTCGATGGTATCAAAAGCCGCTGAGAGGTCTAATAGGACCAGGGCAGAGGAATAACCCCTGTCCCTGGCCCTCCAGAGATCATCCACCAATGCGACCAAAGCTGTCTCCGTGCTGTATCCGGGTCGGAAGCCGGACTGGAACGGGTCTAAATAGACGGATTCATCCAGGTATTGGGGTAGCTGTCACGCCACAGCATTTCTACAACCTTCGCAACAAAGCGAAGGTTGGAGACTGGACGATAATTACCCAAAATAGCTGGGTCCAAAGAGGGCTTTTGAGGAGGGTCTCACCACCGCCTCTTTCAAGGCGGCAGGAAGACCCTTCCAACAAGGAAGCATTGATAATCCTCTGAGCCAGCCTCGTGTCACCTCCTGAGTGGCCAGTACCAGCCAGGAAGGACACGGGTCCAGTAAACATGTAGTGGCGTGAAGCCTCCCCAACAACCTGTCCACGCCCTCGGAGCCACAGGGTCAAACTCATCCCAAACAGACTCAACAAGACGTGCCTCCTCTCCCTCGCTTGATCATCCCACCGTCCAGACCATCCCGGAGCTGAGCGATTTTATCGTATAGATAACCACTAAACTCCTCGGCACGCCCCTGCAACGGGTCATCCCGCACCTCCTGATGAAGGAGGAGCGGTCACCAAACAGGGCGGCCGGGCGGTTATCTGCCGACGCAATGAGGGTGGAGGCGAAGAACGCCGCCTCCTCATTGCCACTAGGTAGGTCCTAGAATAGGTCCTAACTAGTGTCCGATCAGCTCGAACGGCTGGACCTCCAGGTGCTCTCTAGGCGTCTTCTCCGGCGTTTCATCTCCTCAGCCCCTCGGAGAACCAAGGGGCCGGACGAGATCTGCGCCGGGTCAGAGGTCGCAAAGGCACGACACGGTCCAAGGCCCCAGCCGCGCCTGTTCCCAGGCCACAACTAGTTCCTCAGTCGTGCCGTGGGCCAGATCCTCAGGAAATGGCCCAAGCTCCGCCAGGAACCTCTCGGGTCCATCAGGCGCCTGGGACGGAACCAACGAATAGGTTCCGTCTCCCTGCGATGGTGGTGAATGGCGGTTCGGAAGTCTAGGCGAAGGAGGAAATGATCGGTCCATGACATTGGTTCTGTTACTATATCATCTAATACCAGATCATTTAACCACTGTCCAGAGATATAAATCAAATCCAGCGTGCCTCCCCATGTGCGTGGGGCCATCATTTACTCGAATCAGGTCCAAGGCCGTCATGGAAGTTTGAACTCCCGAGCTGCAGTCGATAACAGGCCAGCTGATGGCAGGTTGAAATCCCCCATGACTATAAGTCTGGGGGTCTCAACCGCCACAGCGGCGAGTACCTCCAACAGCTCGGGCAGGGCTGTGGTCACGCAGCAAGGAGCCAGGTACGTGATCAACAAGCCCAACTGATTCCTATGGCCCCACCTCACATAGAGGGATTCACAGCCGGCAATCTGAGGAACAGTGGCCTCCCTCGGCTCTAGATCTTCCTTAATGACAACCGCCACCCCTCCACCCCTACCTTGGGCCCTCGGCTGATGAAATGCTCGGAAACCTTTTCGTTTTCATGTCATATTCTGTGTGAGCTCCTTATTGTGTCCTCATTCCCTTTGTACCCTCAGCTTTCTGACTGAGATGTTAGCCATTCAAACATTCCAGTCCATTATCTTATTTTTATCATTAGATCTTATCTTAGGATCTCTTTGGATAAATTAAGCTTTTATTCATGCAGGGAAAATGTCCTTGCTTACATTGTTCTATGGCTGACCATTCCCTTCAGATCATTCAAAAATATTCTATGATACGTAGATCTACTGCTTACCTTTAAACCAATGAAATATATGGATCTGTCTGTCAAAATAACATGTTAACTACTATTTTGTTCCAACAAAATAAGGGAGCATCCTTACTTTGATTCTCATGTTTAGGCTTACTCACAAAGTGAGCATAAAAATTACATCTGGGGGGAAATGCACATATTTTTACTTACAATAATCACCTCTTTTCTTTCATTTCCTTTAGGGAAGAAAAGGGAAAGGTTCCCTTTTCGTCTGGGCTTCAGGGAACGGTGGCCGCCAAGGAGATAATTGTGACTGTGATGGTTACACAGACAGCATCTACACAATCTCCATCAGCAGTGCTTCGCAGCAAGGCCATTCTCCTTGGTATGCAGAGAAGTGTTCCTCAACACTGGCCACAGCATACAGCAGTGGGGACTATTCGGACCAGAAAATTGTAGGTTGTTTTTACCAGATTTAACCAACATTGGGGGGGGGGCAGCCACAAAGCAATTTGTAGAGCAGGGATGGTAAAATCATGGAAACTAGACTTAATGCTCTAGCAATCATAATTCTGGTATAGTGGCCATTTTTATTCAGGATTAAACTTCATTTTTTAGGTAAGCTCCTGGGAAAAAATGTGGCTGATGATTGGTGACACTGGGAGGTATTTTGGGAGGAGAGCTGCAGGAATTTTAAAAAATAAATTCAGCTTGTAAAGTTTCACAAGAAAAAGCCATCAAAAGTATACCATAAACATATTGCTGAAATAACACATGAATCGCCTTTTGTTCAAATGGGACTCCATATTTCTTGCCTGCAAAAGTAAGGCAACATCCATATAAAGGCAAAACTAATATGCAAAGGACTGTCTGTCTCTGGACAGTCTCGGGATGAATTTGCTTTCAGTGCTAAGAATGAAAATTAGGAAGTTTGGGAGGGCCAGGTACCTTTAGGAAATGCAAAACAATTGCCTGGATTCAGGAAAGAGCAGGGGAGATAATGATATGGGAAATAACCATACTATTGGTCTCTTGGTTGTCACCGAATCAAGATATGTGGAAAATTTATCTTTCCAATAAATTCTAGTGTTTTATTGAGAAAGAGAGGATAAAAATAACCAGTATAATTGATCAAAAATTCCAAAATGTTTCATCTAAGGTCTATAGATCCTACTACTGTACATTCATATGTACACGTTTCAATATTGTACTTCCACATATTTGAATTTTGCAGGCAGTAATGTGAGGCACTTTTTCCAAGCAGAGCACTTCATTTTCTAATAAACCATTTGTTTCATTTTCCAAATTACAAGTGCTGTGCATTGTTAGACTGAGAAGAGAGGGAAATAAAAGCATCTGCTATTAAGTCCTATGTGGTTTTTAATCTGGCAGTCATTTTACTGTGATGCATTGTATGATTCAACAGTAATTCTGAAACACTTATTTTTATCTTACTAGGATTTCACAATAAGATGAGTGCCTTTCATATAGCATTATGTTCATTTCAAAATGAGCTATTTCAATTAAAAAATTGTAGGCAAAATGGATGGGGAGGGTTTTCAACATCTGGAAGAGAACACCATGTTCCAAGGCAACCATGGAGAACTATGCTTTTGTGCATGGCCACAATTAACCTTTATATGATGTTTATTTCCTTCAGATAAGTGCGGATCTACACAAT
Organism: Ahaetulla prasina; assembly: GCF_028640845.1. Classification (NCBI taxonomy): domain Eukaryota; kingdom Metazoa; phylum Chordata; class Lepidosauria; order Squamata; family Colubridae; genus Ahaetulla; species Ahaetulla prasina. The sequence goes on from NC_080540.1 coordinate 259,777,993, forward strand.
GAATGCACAGCCACTCACACAGGGACCTCTGCATCTGCTCCTTTAGCCGCAGGGATTTTTGCTCTAGCCTTAGAAGCAAAGTAAGTCTTTTTAAATTTCTTCCTACTTAGGAATGCTTGAAACTTTGATTTAATTCATATTTCAAGCAAGTGACCTGTTCCATATTGCCAGCTTAAACATCTGCAGCAGAATAACAAAATATATTCAAACAGACCTTGAAATTTTGAAGTAAAATTTTCTTCTTGAATATGTAGACCAGAAAGACCACAGATAAAATTAATATGGATTGTAAAGAGAATGATTAGTCTAATTCTATATTGTGATTATTGTGATTTTTCTTAATGTCCTTATGGAACTATTGCAGTTTCAGTCTTTGAAGCTTTTCAAAAATTCCCTTCAAAGAGGGTTTGAAGACAAGAATCAGAAAAATCACTAAAAAGTAGATAGTAGAGATTAGAGATTAGAGAACAAATATAACACAATGATGAATAGAATAGAACCAATAAATGAGAATATTTGTAACTCAAGTTTGAAATTAGGTGTCCTTACTATTTTCTGAGTGTGTTTGTTTTCTTGCAGATGTTTCATTGCCCAAATTGGTAACATCAGCAGTGCTAGTGATGATCTGCAAGAAAACAACCAAGCTCAGATATCACCAAGGTCCACTCAAATAGAATAGAACAATAAATATTGTATAATAAGGTAACCTGATTAGTTGATCTATTTTCCCAGCAAAGAACAGAGTTCCTTCATCTCTAAGTAGTTTTCTGCATTTTAGTATGAATCTTTTATGATGTTAAAAACAAAATACTGTTGGATTTCCAATTCAGTAGAGATGCTGTTTACTGGGACTTCCTAACAGAGCACTTATGTTCTAACTGACTCACTGGGCGTTTGAAAAGTATTCTGTGCCTATTAAAATGCTGGATTATGGGCAAAGATGACAATCCCTTAAAATAAAAATTGACTAGAATTTTGTTTTTAACAGTCCTAATCTAACCTGGAGGGATATGCAACATTTAATAGTCTGGACATCTGAATTCGATCCACTGGCCAATAATCCAGGATGGAAGAAGAACGGAGCTGGACTGATGGTGAACAGCCGATTTGGATTTGGATTACTCAATGCTAAGGCACTGGTAGATTTGGCTGATCCCAAAAGCTGGAAAGGAGTGCCAGAGAAGAAAGAATGCATAGTTAAGGACAGTGACTTTCAGCCGAGGTAAGAGCTGACACTTTGGTATTTTGGCTTAGTTTTTAGATGAACTTTGATTCAGAAACATATGGAAACCTGTAGCCTTCCCATATAGCATTTTTTTCACTGCTTCAATCTGGCGGTGCTTCTGCTATATAGCTGTGCAGTAAAAAGCCTTATAGACCTTTATTAAACCATCCTGAAACAGCAATAGTTGCATAGAAAAAGTAAGAAGAGTGGGAAAGGGAACAAATGGGGATTATGGCATACATTTTGCAGTAAAAAGGAACTAGATTCAATCTACCAAAACCACAGATGGCATATAATTGGGTGACAGCCCAGTTAGTCTTCAGCTGGGACCCACTACCATCTATATTAATTTTGAGCAGTGTTTCCCTGCAACAGTAAATTATCTTGGTATTTTTCCTCAATAAACCTGAATAGCACTCCAGAGCTTTATGGGAATTTAAAATTGCTTTGAAGGACTTCTGTCTTAGTAAAAGCAACTTAAAAAAATGTAAAGCAAAACTTTGTACAAAACCAAAACTTTACTTGTTTTTTTACGCTTTTAATATGTCATTGTACACCGCCCAGAGTCCCTCTGTGAGGGAGATGGCAGTTCTTATATATGGGAAATAAGTAAATAAATAATCTTTGCGGATTTTTAAAACTGCATCAGAACTTCATGAAGTAAATTAAGTTTTTAATCATGTTGCCAGGTTATTAAAATCTAGTGGTGAAGTTACCATTGAAATTCCTACCACAGCTTGTGAAGGCCAAGAAAATGCCATTAAGTCCTTGGAACATGTACAGTTTGAAGCAACAATTGAATATTCCCGCAGGGGTGACCTTCACGTGACCCTGACTTCCCCATCAGGTAAGATCATAACATTGTCTATTTCTGTACTAGCTAGCATATTTTTTAAGAAATATTTCAACAGATACAAAAATAAAGAATACCTTGAGAAATGGAATACCTGCCAATAAGTTAGAATGAAAATAAAGAAAAAATATCCTTAAATTTCAAATAAAATATATATATTCATGAGAACATTTTGGATAGCATGAGTCAGTCAAATAGCAACTGATGCTATCTAAACCATGCACTTCATTTGCATTATCTAGCCAAATCATGCATCTTTGCCTTATTAAACCCTGCAGCATTTCAGAAGAAGGCTTCAGCTATTTCTACAGGTTCTCTAAAGTTTTAGATTACCAGTTCAGCATTAATGAATCTATTTTGCCCAGCCCAATGCACTTCATAAACCAGACAGGAGGCTGATAGTTCTCAGACTCTGTAGTTCATTAGAACTGGTATTTCTTTTTATTCTGGAGGTAATGTACTATAGTGAAGATTATTGACTGTTGACATCCCTTTTCCCTGGGATTTGTTTCATCTTTTTATAAGCGTAATCAGATGGTCTTATTTTATTTGGTGACAGCAAATTCCATAATTTGACTGTTTTTTATTGATCCTATTCAATTGGTCTCTGTGCAGTTTGATTCAGTACACTCCTAAAGTACCAATGCCAATACTGTTAGTGAATAGAATAGAATAGAATAGAATAGAATAGAATAGAATAGAATAGAATAGAATAGAATAGAATTTTATTGGCCAAGTGTGATTGGACACACAAGGAATTTGTCTTGGTGCATATGCTCTCAGTGTACATAAAAGAAAAGATACGTTCATCAAGGTAAAACATTTACAACACAATTGATGATCAATATATCAATATAAATCATAAGGATTGCCAGCAACAAGTTATAGTCATACAGTCATAAGTGGAAAGAGATTGGTGATGGGAACTATGAAACGATTAATAGTAGTGCAGATTCAGTAAATAGTCTGACAGTGTTGAGGGGATTATTTGTTTAGCAGAGTGATGGCCTTCGGGAAAAAACTGTTCTTGTGTCTAGTTGTTCTGGTGTGCAGTGCTCTATAGCGTCGTTTTGAGGGTAGGAGTTGAAACAGTTTATGTCCAGGATGCGAGGGATCTGCAAATATTTTCACGGCCCTCTTCTTGATTCTACAGTATACAGGTCCTCAATGGAAGGCAAGTTGGTAGCAATTATTTTTCTGCAGTTCTAATTATCCTCTGAAGTCTGTGTTTTTCTTGTTGGGTTGCAGAACCGAACCAGACAGTTATAGAGGTGCAAATGACAGACTCAATAATTCCTCTGTAGAATTGGATCAGCAGCTCCTTGGGCAGTTTGAGCTTACTGAGTTGGCGCAGAAAGAACATTCTTTGTTGTCCTTTTTAATGATGTTTTGATGTTAGCTGTCCATTTGAGATCTTGCGATATGATAGAACCCAGAAATTTGAAGGTTTCTACTGTTGATACTGTGTTGTCAAGTATTGTGAGAGGTGGAAGTATGGAAGGGTTTTTCCTAAAGTCTACCACCATTTCTACGGTTTTGAGTGTGTTCAGTTCCAGATTGTTTTGGTTGCACCACAAGGCTAGTCGTTCGACCTCTCGTCTATATGCGGATTCGTCATTGTCTCGAATGAGACCAATCACTGTTGTGTCATCTGCGAACTTCAGTAGCTTAACAAATGGATCATTGGAGATGCAGTCATTGGTATACAGAGAGAAGAGAAGTGGGGAGAGCACACAGCCTTGGGGGGGCCCTGTGCTAATTGTACAGGTATTTGATGTGATCTTGCTTAGCTTCACCTGCTGCTTCCTGTTTGTTAGGAAGCTTGTGATCCACTTACAAGTCTGTTCCGGTACCTGTAGCTGGTTTAGCTTAGTTAGAAGAATGTCTGGAATGATGGTATTGAATGCTGAACTAAAGTCTACAAAAAGGACCCTTGCATAGGTCTTTGGAGACTCAAGATGTTGTAGGATGTAGTGCAGAGCCAAATTAACAGCATCATCTGTTGATCTATTTGCTCGGTATGCAAATTGCAAGGGGTCTAAGAGTGGATTCGTGATGGTTTTCAGGTAGGAAAGCACTAGCCTTTCAAAGGTTTTCATGACTACAGATGTTAGAGCAACTGGTCTGTAGTCATTCAGTTCCTTGATGGTGGGCTTCTTTGGCACTGGGATGATGGTAGAGCGTTTGAAGCAAGAAGGAACATAGCACATCTCTAGTGATTTATTGAAAATATGGGTGAAGATGGGGGCCAATTGGTCAGCACAGACTTTTAAGCAAGAAGGAGTTATCTTGTCTGGGCCTGGAGCTTTTCCTGGCTTTTGTCTGTGAAATAGGTCCTGCACTTCCTTTTCTGTGATCACTAGGGGTTGTGAACCCAATGAAATGGGGTCAGTTGTAGGAGGCTTGGCTGTTGTTGGTGTGTCTGAGATGGGGTTGTGGAGATAGGTGGCTGTAGTTTCCTTTCAAACCTGCAGTAAAACTCATTCAGGTCATCTGCCAGCTGTTGATTACCTTCAGCCTGGGAAGGAGGTTTGCCATAGCGGTGATATTTTTAAGAGTTTTCCACATGTTTGCTGGTTCATTTGCTGAAAATTGATTCTTTAGCTTTTCAGGTAGGAAAGCACTAGCCTTTCAAAGGTTTTCATGACTACAGATGTTAGAGCAACTGGTCTGTAGTCATTCAGTTCCTTGATGGTGGGCTTCTTGGCACTGGGATGATGGTAGAGCGTTTGAAGCAAGAAGGAACATAGCACATCTCTAGTGATTTATTGAAAATATGGGTGAAGATGGGGGCCAATTGGTCAGCACAGACTTTTAAGCAAGAAGGAGTTATCTTGTCTGGGCCTGGAGCTTTTCCTGGCTTTTGTCTGTGAAATAGGTCCTGCACTTCCTTTTCTGTGATCACTAGGGGTTGTGAACCCAATGAAATGGGGTCAGTTGTAGGAGGCTTGGCTGTTGTTGGTGTGTCTGAGATGGGGGTTGTGGAGATAGGTGGCTGTAGTTTCCTTTCAAACCTGCAGTAAAACTCATTCAGGTCATCTGCCAGTTGTTGATTACCTTCAGCCTGGGAAGGAGGTTTGCCATAGCCGGTGATATTTTTAAGAGTTTTCCACATGTTTGCTGGTTCATTTGCTGAAAATTGATTCTTTAGCTTTTCAGAGTAGCTTCTTTTTGCTGCTCTGATAGTGTAAAGCAATTCTAACAAAACTATACATGTCTCTTATGGAAGGCACACCAAATGCAGACTTACATGTCCAGCCATTGTTGTTTAGTTTATTAGAATAAGACAGCATTCTTAATTTCATATTTTGCAAGCCATATATTATGGCATTTTTGCTTTGTTCTCTGTTAAAGTTAGAATGGCACATGGTCAAGAGAGCAATTTTCCTCCTCTGCTCAAACTTCACAGCTTTCTGACATTCTATTTGGGTTTCAGTTGGATTTGTGTCAGAAGAAAAAGAGGATGCATTTTTGGTGAAGCCAACTTTCTTCTGTATTCGTTCAAGTTGACATCTTCCACTTGTTCTTACATAATAATAATAATGTATTTTCTTTTTGTTTGTTTGTTGCAAAAAAAGTAATAAAAAAATAAAAAAAAAGTTCTTACAGTTTTGAACAGAAGTGCTTTGAAGAAAATAGGTTGCTAATTGCAGATAAGTTGAGGAAGCAAAATTAAAAATAGGTTGCTAATTGCAGATAAGTTGAGGGTTACTTACGGGACCGCCTACTGCCACCGTTTGCCTCCCACCGACCCGTGCGCTCTCACAGAGAGGGACTCCTTAGGGTGCCGTCAGCCAAGCAATGTCGGCTGGCAGCCCCCAGGGGAAGGGTCTTCTCTGTGGGGGCCCCTACCCTATGGAATGAGCTTCCCCCTGGACTTCGCCAACTTCCGGACCTTCGGACCTTTCACCGCGAGCTTAAGACCTATTTATTTATCCATGCGGGACTGGCTTAGAATTTTAGTTGTTTTTAGGGTTTTAAATTTTTAAATTAGGTTTGGGATTTTAAAAGTATTTTTAGATTGGGCTAATTTAAATAAATTTTTTAATTAATATTTTATTCTACTGTATGTATTTGATTGTTGTTTTTATTTTGCCTGTTCACCGCCCTGAGTCCTTCGGGAGAAGGGCGGTATAAAAATTAAATTATTATTATTATTATTATTATTATTATTATTATTATTATTATTATTATTATTATTATTATTATTATTATTATTATTATTATTATTATTAAAAGACTGATGAGTAGAGAGGAATGTATATTTTGCATGCAGAAAGAAGTTTCTGTCAGTGGTGTCTCCAAGTAGTTGAAAGGTGGGAAAGGTTCTTTGACAGTTTAGTATGTTCCCTGACATTCATCTTTTCTAAATATGAAACAAGTATTTTACCATAAGGCACTACCTATTTCCCAGACACATATTCTGAATAACTTCTTAAAAGTTTATTCAAATGTTAAGAACCAACATTCACATATATTGTACTCTTGGCAATCTCTTCTTTTTCCCCTCTGTGAACACTCTGGCAGCTTGATATGGCACATCCCACACCTACGAATACTAGCTCATTTTATATGTTTTATGAACTTCAATCCAGTGGTGAAATTCAGCCGGTTTCGGCCGGTTCGGAAGAACTGGTAACTAAATTGCTGGCTTGCTCTGCCCCTCCCCATCCCACCCCACCCCTTCCAGGAATCCCCATGCACCCCAGGTAAATGCAGGGAGGCCTCCTAGGCCCAAAACAGGGCATGGGGCGTGTACGCCCCATGGCCTGTTTTTGCTCCCGGGGAGGGTGCAGGAAGATAAGTGTTGCCTGTCACCCCATGGCCATACCCACCTAGCTGGTCATTAGGGCAGAGAATCGGTTGTTAAATTATTTGAATCCCACCATTTCAATCCATATGTTGAAAGAAGCAATGAGATATGGTATCAAGCCAACTTCTCTGCCCTTTCAAAATCAAAGCATAGATATCTGAAGAAGAATCCTCTATGTCCATAGACTTCCAGAGACATAATATGTTTTTATACTACAACTTCCATGGAAACCTACATGCATAAAATCCTTTACACATAGGCTTACTAATCAAGTTTTATACTCCTATTAATGTGAAACTGATCACAAGACAAATTCCTTGTGCCCAATCACACTTGGCCAATAAAAATTCTATTCTATTCTATAATTTCTTTAATATAAAGGAATATAAATTTCCTTATTGCTAAGTACACAAGATTATCTATCTAGGATTTATCTATGGCCCTTTTCAGCCCGTTTCACATTGATCTGGATTCAACCCCATGCTGCTGTATGCCTATGTTTTAGTAGTTTTTCTGCAGCTAAGCTGATTGACTTCTGGCTCATCTCAAGCTCAAGGATCAATACCTTGCTACCTTTTTCTCAAGCTACCTAAACTGAACAGAGAGGTAGTCGTTGTTGGACAGCACTGTATTATTGGTCAGCTAAAGAGATTTTTGTCTGGTTCATGGTGAGTGCTGAGTGCTGAGCATTGTGAAGATGGCAGCAGTGAGGACACAAAGATGATTTTGAGGATACAGAGGATGAAACTCTGGTTGTGTGTCTTTTGCCTGAAGTTGAATTTTATATTATCCCATACTGGAATGTCATTTTTTTTCTTTGATACAGGGACAAAAACTGTCTTACTGGCTGAACGGCAAAGAGATAAATCACCCTATGGTTTTAAGGACTGGGATTTTATGTCAGTTCACACCTGGGGTGAGGATCCAACAGGAACATGGATTTTAAAAATAATTGATACGGTGAGTAGGAAAAATTGTATGTATGGATGCAAAATAAGATATAGCAGAACAATACTGCTGATCATGATTTGCTCAACTAAATATAGTTAGGAAATAGGTTAATAAAATTAATTTTTTTGCAGCTTCAGTGGATAGGTGCATCTATGTTCAACTACTGAAAGTTAAATGTATCAAGTTTCTACTTTTGCATTTCCTTCTTAAAGAATATTAGTGCATCTGTTGGAAAACCAACCTTCCTTCCTTCCTTCCTTCCTTTCTTCCTTCCTTTTATTCTGAAATATGGCCTTTAATTTCAAGGTGAAAAGTTTCTACTGACTTCAGAATGGAAGTCCCCTACTCCTTTGGCATTAAATTATATAGGAGTTTTCCACAAAAAGAAAAAACAAAAACATATAGAACTGTGGATGAAATAGGCATAAAATAAGTTTATCAATGAATAAATGATCAAATGTTTCACAATTAAAGCTAGACATTGAAATTATGTGACATCTTCCTCTTCTGATTAAACAGAAGTCTTTTTTACCTTTTCCTTGATACCTCAGAAGGGATTAGAGACTTAGCTTTGAAAAATTCCAATTAAATATTTTAATATTGCCTGACATGTGGCTTAGGATTCTATTAGTTAGAATAAGGCAAACTGTATATCTATATTGCAGCAATTATCTGGTATTTATATTAGGGGCAAAAAAGTGAGTTTCTTTGAATGGTAATTTATACTGAATAGATCAGTATACATGACAAAAATAGTTTTTGTCAACTAGCAAATATATTTCTTGTGGCTAATGACTTTAGATAAGTTTAAGTATTTTGTTGAGAAATTAAATACAGAGTCAAAATGTTTTCCTCATGATGTTAGCTTTGTTCTTTTATTGAACATGTGTTTAACTCTAATTTGATTTAAAATGTTAGAACTTATTATTTTAAAAGGGCCCTTATGAATGTATTGATAACGAAGCTCAACAATGAAAATTATCTAATTAGTTGGTCACTGGTGGGTAGGAGTATTTGTATTAGTGATTATATAGAATAATAGAGTAATATATTAGGGTAAATTTATTTATTCAATTATTTAAAAACAGAATACCTGATGACTTAAAAGGCAAAAAGGGATAGCATTTCAATGCAAACTGGCAAATAGAGAAAGCAACATTTCTGAATGCATGGCATCTTGCTACTGTAAAAAGCAAATCCTGTTCCAATGAGCCTAAACTTTAATCACTGCTACCAATGGGATTTTTACTAAAAATCACTGCTTATAATGAATAGAATTTATCCTTAAATTTTTAGAATTTAAGGATAAATTTTTAGTTTTTAGGTGAGCTGATACTTTTGGGGCCTATTTAAGAAATATAATGGCTATGATTTTTATTTTTATTTTTTTTAAATCACATTTGTCTCCTGAAATGCCAAGTGGGCAAATTGTGAACTTCAGATAGAGTGTTGCATAGCAATGAAAATACTTTAGGAATGTTACTCAGTGGCTCATCACCTATAACTCAACTTAGATGGAAATGAATAGAGATGATTCCAAGATAGAAATGAGATGATTTATTCATTTCATTTTCCTCAATATTTTTAAAAAAACCTAACCTAGGTCCGCTCATTTGTGCATAAATATTTGTATGGTTCTCAAAATGTACATTATATCCAATTTTGAATATGTTATCTGAAAATAATCCATTTTGTACATACTTTACCCTAGAATATATAGTAGGTGTTTTTTAAATATATGCATTTTTGAGCCGTAAGCTATATTGTACATTTGGTAATATAGTATGTTTGGAGACATTCATGTGCTCTGATTTACATATATATTCAAAAAGTGAATGGATAGTACAAAATGAATACGTTTCCCACTCATCCTTTATTACAAATGGTTATTACTCTTTTAAATAAAATATTTATGTTTGATCTCTGTACAGTCAATAGAAGTAACTAAATATGTACCTATTTTAAGAAACATTTACATATTCTATTAATTTTGGAGAGATGAATATAAAGAAGCAGTCAATATGAGTATATAGACATCATCCAATTTAAATAGTTTAAAATTAAATAAGCATTTTTAATACTCTTGTATTTTTATCTCTTAAACTTATAGAGTACAAAAAGATTGACAATTATACTTTTCCTCAGACTAAAAGAATACAAAATGAAGGCAGGATTGTGAACTGGAAATTGATTCTGCATGGCACTTCTACACGACCTGAACATATGAAGCAACCTCGCATCTATACATCATATAACACTGTCCAAAATGACAGGAGAGGGGTGGAAAAGATGATAGATTCTGTGGAGGTACCATCTAACCTTTTTCTATCTATAATTTCTTTATAAGATGTGAAATAAGTGAGAATAATTTTTCTTCTAAATTAATATAGACTAGTCTTTCATAAATTTGTCTTTAAAATCCATCTAAATCAACATTGCTTTTCCCTCCTGGGAGTTTAATATTTCCCAACATTAGATGTGATCATGACTACTTGATTAGATGGATTTTAAAGACAAATTCATGAAAGACTATCATAAAAACAATAACTACAGTAGCGGCCAAAAATGTGGAAACCTTTTACAGTAATGTTTTCCCATTGAGTGAACCAAGTATTTTAGTTCTGCAGCTATTATAATGTAAAACCAAGATTGAATTATTGCTTCTATTAATTGGGTTTTATTGCTGGGTCACTTCTGGCTAACAGGTTTCTTTAGTCAGCTCCATAGATTTTCAATTGGGTTAAGGTCTGGGCTATTCCCAGGCCATTCCAGCAGTGGAATATGATTATCTTGAAACTAAAAAAAAAAAAGTAGTGTTATTAGCCATCAAACCTCAAAAATACACTTTTCCTAAAAGATTTCCACAATTTTGGCCACTATTGTTGGTGTCATAGTTCAAGAAATTCCTTGTGTGGTGCCAATATACTGTGCATAAGCACTAGTTAGAAAAAATTGGAGAAGCAACGCAGGAAAATTTGTTATTACCTTAGTCTCCTGCCTATTAGCTGTTTGTCTGGTCACTAGTTAGTAATCATATGGTTCAAAATAACTCCTTATGTTCTAATTCATGTAAAATTAATACATAAACTTCCTAAGCATGCTAATTCCCAAGCCATTGCAAAATTTCTCCACAGGTCTCTAGAGCATCTTAAGTGAGCTGACTTCAAACACGAATAACTAGCTACACATATCTAACACCACAGAAATAGAATTCTGTAATTTTGTTCCCAGGATATCCAGCTCAAACAGCATGTGCAGAAAAACTGTGATCTACTTTTGATAATAATCAATAGCTCCTGATGTTTGGTACCCTCATATCTATCTTTCAGGACCATACCACCCAAGAAAACCTGAGTGACAAACACAAAGTGAGAGGAAGCAAACAGCAGAACCAAGATGTGGTTCCTTCTGATGCAATGCTCCGTCTACTCCAAAATGCATTCCATAGTCAGCTGGTTGGGAATCATTTACCAAAGAAGATGCTAAATGAAAACACAGATATTCCATATGAACATTTCTATCAAGCTCTCGAGAAACTAAACCAAGGCCCCCAGCTGAGAGACTCAGAGGAGTCTCTATATAGTGACTATGTTGACCTTTTTTACAATTCAAAATCATATAAACACAGGGATGACAGACTACTTCAAGCTTTGATTGATATTCTAAATGAGGAAAATTAAAAAACAAAGTCCTTGGCAGAAACACTAGGTTGGAAATATTCACATCTGCAATGCACTTCAAATTTCAGACTAATTGTCATCTTTCCATGAATACAATTGGTATTATACTATATTTAACAATTGCGTAAAGAATGAGAAAAACAAAAAGTTTGTTAGATATGAAATGACAACCTATGTATACAAAGCAACCAAAATCCTTTCAGATAGGCAGCCTCCTTCAGAAACGAGTAAAACCAATATCTCTAGGAAATACCATAAATTCACTGCAACAGCTGTGTTTATTATCCCTCTGTACAAACTACAAATATTTTAGATTTTATTTCCAATGGCCTATTTCAAAATGTAACATTATTTGGAAATACTAGGAGACTTGTCTGCCTTTCTATTATGGTCCCTGGGCACAAAAAACATAGTGCTAGAAAGCCACATCCATGCTTTAGGTATATAATACACTTAAAAAGTAGCTCAAATGAGATTGAAAGGGGCCCAAGCTAAATGTGCAATCAATAGTATTTCAAGCAGAAAATATGTCTTCCCAATGATTTAGTGAGCACTATCCTGTACATCGGCTTTGAAACGGAGATGAGCATCGCCCCCTAGAGTCGGCAACGACTAGCACGTATGTGCGAGGGGAACCTTTACCTTTACCTTTATCCTGTACATGCTTATTACTTAATAAATCCCATTGATTTCAGTGGGTCTTACTCTCAGATAAATATGCATAGGATTATAATTCTATTGAATTCATGGGGAAGACTTGCAGAAGAAACAAGATAGTACCCTGCCAATTTCTTTCAGCCCAAAAATTGAAAAGTATTTACTGTTTAGATCCAGTTTTTAGTTCATTTTCCCTCACAGCTTCCTTTAAAAAACAAACAAACCCTTTCCTCCTTTGTTTGATAAACAAACATGGCACCTCTTCATTCTGTTCATTTCATCAAGCGAGCTCCTTATTACGTCAGACAAGCCAGGCACAGACTTTGGAAAAATCAAAGTTTCTGTCCTGTTTATTTCAGAGGAGAGTTTGTTCTTGTTTATCTCACAAGAAGAGTTTGCTAGCAAAAGCAGTTTGTGGTAATTGGAGTTGAGTCCTAATGGGAAAGCATTAGATTTTCTTCTTCACTTGTATGAATATCAGCCTTAGCTAGGCTCTTAGGTTCATGCAGTTCAAGAGATAGTATTCTCAGAAGAGAGATATATTTTTTTAAAAAAAGAAAGAATTCTAAATATAAATGTCAAAACACTGAATAGCATTATAATTGGTATTCTATTTTTTTCACCCATTGATGTCACTTTTCCCAGCATCCAGTTGAGAGACTGATATCTGTTCAAAACTGATATGATAAGCCAATAACTAAAGACCAGAGAGGGTTTTCAAAGTAATAAAATATTCCTTTTTTTAAAAAAAAATGCTTTGGCTGTTACATAAGACATGGCAGCATTTATAGAGAATAAGGATTAGAGTGAAGCCTGTCAGAGACTGAAATAGATAAAAAATATGAAAAAGAAATCATGAAGAAAAAAATAGGCATAAAAAGGCTGCAAGATCAGAAAGGAAAAAAAAAGGGGTGGGTGGGTGGAAAGCATTATAGGCTGAAAGCTATGCCTGAAAAATTACTTTCTCATTTAGCCAAAGATATGAGAAAAGTCAACAATAAGATTCAAAACAACATATAAATGATACATATAAATCCCCAAAGTGCATGTTTTAGTACTTGTAGTCAGTTATTAAAATCAAAACAATCATATTACCAAAATGCTTTACTTTTGCCTCAGAGTTCCATTTAAGGCCAAAAATATTAGACTAAGAACACAGGTTGCCACCATGCCTTAGATTAATCAAGCCGACTTGAATTTTAGCAAGTTGTTCTTATTGGTTCTGATGCTCCAAAAATGGGCTGGGGGGTTCATGCAGTCCATAGTTTGCCAATACATGGCTTAAGCCAGAGGTCTTCAAACTTGGCAGCTTTAAGACTTGTGGACTTCAACTCCTAGAATTCTGGGAGTTGAAGTCCACAAGTCTTAAAGCTGCCAAGTTTGAAGTCCTCTGTCTTAAGATCTCAGAGCAAAAGATTATCTCATTTGGGAAAAGCTTATTTTCCATTTATTTTACTAGACATGTGCTTTCAACTACAAAAATGGAGCAACAGAGGCATCATCATCTCCATTAGTTGCATAGAAAGACATAGGTATCCATTCTGATCATGATCAGCATGGTAAGAGAGCAGCCCAGACCAGCATGAAATCAGACACACTTCTTACCTGCTGCTAGTGATTCCTTGCAGGGAGGGCAAAAATCTTGGTGGCTTTTTTTAAAAACACTTCAATATTTTGGGAAGAGGTTTTTATGAATTTTATAAATTCTATTAAAGGAACAGAATTATAATAAGAATTATAATTATCCCTTTCCCCCTTAATTTAAACACGGCATTATTTTTACACTGAATACATTTCATTAGTATTTTTCACCAGGATTCTGTATTTATAATAAGAGCAGCAGAAAGTTCAGAGAGAATCATCTAAATAGAAAGCACAAATAGAATTCAAGATGTTTCTCATACAAGGCTATCAGAAGGAAGAGGATGTGATTTTATTCTCCACAACGACAAAGGGTAGGACAAGAAGCAATGGATGGAAGTTTTTTAGAGAAAGATACTTAAAATTAGGAGGAATGTCCTGGCTGTGAGAATAGTTAACTTGCCTCTGATCCTGGAACTCTTCAAACAAAGTCAAACAATCATTTGTCTGGTGTAATCTAAGATTTCTTCCCATAAGCAGAGGTTGGACTATAAGACTTGCAAGGTACCTTCCAGCCTATGATTCTATGAGAAGGACACAACAAATTATAGTCAAATAATTAAATAGTCAAAAAGGAAAGATATATTGCACATATCACTTTGGCTGGATTCATACATATGTCTTATGTTTGGTTTTATGCTATGTGGTTCCAAACATTGTTAAAATACTCCATAGCTTAATGCAATGTGTGGATCCAGTCAGGATTTGAATTCTCATTTGTAACTTAACCTGTGAAGTTTACAAATTTCTGTCCAGAGGGAACAGCAGTAGCATTATTACAGTGTAAATTGCCATTCAATAACTGTGGTTGTTAGTATAGTATATTATTGTCATGCTCCTTTATAGACATGAATTATACTTTCTTTTTTGTTTACAGTCAATATCCATACTGTAGCCAAAATTAAATGAAATCTAAATTAATCTTGTGCAAATTCTAATAATGTGAATGTTTCCAACCTAGACTGAATCCTAAGAATGCTAAGTTATTTTGGTTAAGTCTTTTCTTGGTGCCGGTATGTGTTTGTGAAAATGTAAAATGTAAAATGAAAGACAAAAATGTTTTATGTCAAAGAAAATGAACGTTATATTTTCTTTACAGGTATTTATAAAGTATTAAAGCTTTTATCAGATATAATTTAAGAATAAATTATGAGAAACTTTAAAAATAAATAACAATTTTTTATTTGAGCAAAACTGTTTTGTCCAATAAAGATTTTTGGATGGCGTGTTGTATTACAACAGCCACATGTATGTGATGTAATGTTAAAATTTACATTTGTCTAATCGTACATTATACATAATACAACATAATGTGTTAGCAGAGCCCAGACTGTGTGGTCTTACCATTTGTAAAGCAACACAACACCAAAGCAATTCCCAAGACAAATTAGATGAGAGATATTATGTGCATTAGTCTAATTGCTGAACAAAGACATGGAGAGCTAAATGGAATGGAGAAACTATTATAATAGAGACAGCATTTATAGCAACTTTGGTGGCTGTTTTCAGTACATGAATTTGCAATTAATAAGATAAGTCACCTTGCTCTCTAATATAATGCAAGAAATCAACAGCTGGTACATTTATATGTGGGTGTGAGATTAGTTAATGCAGTGCATGGAATCAACCTTTCCCAATTAGAATCTCTTCAAAGGCGTTCATAATAAATGTCCAGAATTCCTTAGGAAACATGACGGATAGCATCTTCCTGCTACATATTTAGATTAATCCACCTTCATCATAGTGAAGAAATCAAGTTGTCCATATGCAGGCACCAATACTTACAAGCTAAACAAGATGGTAGTCACAACTGTGAGATCAAAGTCTTGACCTTTTTTAAATCTGTGTCTTGAGCACAATCATGTGATCATGGTCACTAGTTTGAATGTTTTTATTCCCCCTGCAAATGCCTCTGCCTACAATGTCTTCAATCCTGAGCCTCCCAAATATGTTAGGACTACAACTCCAACAATTCCCAACCAGCATGATCTTTATTTATTGAAGAATTATGGGAGGTGCCAAGTTCAACAGATCTAGAGATTCAAGGATAGGGGAAGAGAAAAAGGGAAAAAGATGTGGGAAGAGGGCAGGGGTGGGTTCTAAATTTTTTTACTACCGGTTCTGTGGGCGTGGCTTATTTTGTGGGCCTAGCTTGATGATCATGTGACTAGGTAGGCATGGGCAACTCAATGTCTCTCGTGTTAAAGGTACCTCGCCTGGCCCCTCCCCTCCCAGCCATTCCTTGTCACATCCAGCCTCAACATATCTATAGTTCTGCAAAAATGTTGTTCACCTTTTTTCAACTTTATTATCTATATACTATAGACCAGGGGTCTCCAAACTTGGCCACTTTAAGACTTATGGACTTCAGCTCCCAGAATTCCTCAGCCAGCTTTGCTGTCTTAAAGTCTTAAAGTGGCCAAGGTTAGAGACCTCTGCTATAGATGCACTTTCATGGACCACTGAAAGGAGGAAATGGCTCACATGTTTTGCCCAAGAGTGTGATAGGCAACAGTCTTTTAAGGGGCTGCTAGAAAGAAGGGGGGGGAAGTATTTTCCAAAGTACCAGAAGGCAAAACAAGAAGCAATGGATGGAAACTCAACAAAGAGAGAAGCAACCTAAAACTAAGGACAAACTTCCTGACAGTGTGAACCTATATAGGTTTCAGTCATAATTTCACATATAAAATAGCCATTCATGTAATACAACCTGCATATTGTTCAAAACAATCATTAGTATTATGGCTG
The DNA here is from genome assembly GCF_028640845.1 of Ahaetulla prasina. Classification (NCBI taxonomy): domain Eukaryota; kingdom Metazoa; phylum Chordata; class Lepidosauria; order Squamata; family Colubridae; genus Ahaetulla; species Ahaetulla prasina. The sequence continues at coordinate 259,794,561 of NC_080540.1, forward strand.
ATGTTTGACAGCAAGCCTAAAATCCCCATTCCCTCCCCACTCACGGGGAAGGTTATTTCAAATTCCCCATTTCCTCCCCACCCCACTAATCTGTTCTGGGAAAGAATCAAACTCCCCCCTCTTCATTTCCCAAATAAAATATCCCAGATAATTAAGGAATAATCAAGCTGCTAGCAAGGAACCTGCCTGGAATTCCACATTCCTGCCAGTTGCATAAAGGAAACTTTGTAAGTAGAAAACAGCTACCGGTGCTTACAGATAATATAAAGTGGAAGCCGGAAGTTCGGCTCCATTTACAAGCAGGCAGAAAACTCATTCAAGACAGAATACTTCACAATGGAAATCACCCAAACCTTTTTAGAAACACAAAGTCCATGTTGCACAAACCCCCAAACTTCAAAAATATTGAACCATATAAGAATTCCTCCTCTTATCCAATTTGTTGTTCAGCTGACTCAGAAAAGAGCTTCTAGCCGCTCTGTCAATTTAAAACGACAGCGTTTCCCCGCCCCCTTCTTCTTTGCCAAGCGATCTCCTGGCTGAGAAGCGAGCCGATCAGTTAGGAGGCTTCTTGGCTTCTAAACTACTGCAATGCTCTCTACATGGGGCTCCCCTTGAAGAGCACCCGGAGACTTCAGCTAGTTCAGAACGCGGCTGCACGGGTTATCGAGGGAGCGTCTCGGAGCTCCCACATAACACCTATCCTGCGCAGACTGCACTGGCTACCTGTTGTTTTCCGGGTGCGCTTCAAGGTATTGGTTACCACCTTTAAAGCGCTCCATGGCTTAGGACCGGGCTATCTACGGGACCGCCTACTGCTGGCTTCTATCTCCCATCGTCCGGTACGCTCCCACAGAGAGGGATTCCTCAGGGTGCCGTCAGCCAAACAATGTCGACTGGCGGCCCCCAGGGGGAGGGCCTTCTCTGTGGGAGCTCCGACCCTGTGGAACGAACTTCCCCTCGGACTTCGACAATTACCTGACCTTAGGACCTTTCGCCGCGAACTTAAAACTTATTTATTTCGTATGGCTGGACTAGCCTGATTTTTATTTTTATTGGATGGGTTTTTAAAATTTTGTTATTTTACGGGGGAGTACGTTTTTTAACATTTTTGGGCATTTGAATTAATTTTTTAAGGGATGTTTTTAATTACTGTGTGTATTTATATTTTATCTGCCTGTTCACCGCCCTGAGTCCTTCGGGAGAAGGGCGGTATACAAATTAAAATATTATTATTATTATTATTATTATTAAATTTAAAGGGACGGTGTCTTGGTTTTTTTTTCTCTTCTTTGACAAGTGAGTCTTGATTTTTCCCTTCTAGTCGATCAGCTGGGAGTCGGGAGGCAGCAATAGATTGGGGGTGGGGCCAGGCAGAATTTTTACTACCGGTTCTCCGAACTACTCAAAATGTTTACTACTAGTTCTTGCGAACTGGGGAGAACCAGTAGCAACCCACTACTGGAAGAGGAGAAATTAAATAAAGATGGTTATTCTGAAACAATAGTTATTTGCAGTTGGGCCTGTCTCCTCCCTCAGTCATTTGGAGAAAGCCAGGCACAGGAAACAGAACTTATCTTTACTTAAGATACCAGAAAAAGCAAATTATGTGGAAAATTGTTTTAATATTGATGTTATTTAACTATTTCTGTAACTTGGAATATACAGCTGGTAAAGAAGTGTGCTCTCCCCCCACCCACAATTCCAGTCCAGCCTGATTAATATTGGTAGTCAGGTATAAATGGATTTGTTTTTACATTATCTTTTAATGCTTTTCTTTAATAATGCTTTCTTTCAATAAAATGCTCTGAATGCTAAATAAGCAGTAATGCAAGCTCCTGCAGCCTGATAAGAAAATGCACTTAGAACAAAATAGCTGCAGGTTTATTAATGACCTCTGTGTTTCTTCATGGAATAAAGCAATAAAAACTCAACTTTAATAAAGTCTATGCCATATGCCAGTCCCATTAACAGTGGTAAACCAGTGTAACATCCTTTCATTTGGAGACGAAGATATCTACAACCCATGCCCTAGCAAATGTTCTGGTTGATAAGAAAGGAATGTTCCATAATCTATAATTCAAATGGCAAATCAAATAGCAAGTGGCTCGGTGATAAGGATAAAAAAAAGATGTTAAATAATAGCTGCAAATGTTAGGGATACTGAACCTATCCCTGTCTTGCAACACCTTTGTACAGGTTCTTCATCTCAGGACAAATACTATTTCTATTTTGTACTCCTGGTTTAAACTGAGTATCTTCAGCCCAGCCTTCTAAAAATGAATCTTCCCAGCAATTTTCTCCATGGCTGTTTTCTCACCCATATCTGCACCCCATGTTTCACACTGACCAGAATCCCTTTGCCACTAGAATTCATAATTGCCTATGAGAAAGCCTAGTCCAGAATTAAGTTCTCTACCTCAGGGGTCTCCAACCTTGGCAACTTTAAGACTTGGCAACTTTAAGTCCACAAGTCTTAAAGTTGCCAAGGTTGGAGACCCCTGCTCTACATGCATGTACTTTAATTATGGTGTAACTTTTTCTTAAAGTAAGAAATGCTACAGGGAAAAAAGAAAGAAATGCTGGGAAAAAGAAACAAAGATCAAAACCATGGTTTCCAATGAACCTTTCCACATAAGTACTGGGTTCACCAGAACATTTAAGTCTAATGTGGCTGATTTGTAAGTTAATAAGCTGTGGCAAACCAGACAATTATAATTTATCCAGTAAACGATATTAAATAAATAAGGGCTTTGTGTGTTAACACAACCAAAATACATTACAAATTGGAGACAGGATTTTTAGTATTTTCCTTCCTTGCTTCCTCAGTCAATTCTTCATGGTTGAAAGGTTCAAATAGAAAATTCATGCCCATGTAATCAATCTGAGCATCATTTCAGGTCCATGGAGTCACCCTTGAAATCCATGTTCAAATTTTTGAGCATTATATAACCAGAATAAGTTAACAATTTTGCCCATAACAGCACTGAAAATCTTCCAGTCCAGTCGCAAATCTACCTACTTCTCTAATTGTGTAGAAAGGTGTGAGCTTCAGGCCTAGAGAAAGATATTTAATTACTGCATTGCAAATTGAACACAAAGAGGCTCTTATCATGTTCGTTCCATTTCGCTTTGCTTCATACGATTTTCTAGTTCACTCAAGGACTTGGCCCAGTATTCATAATTGTTTTTCACATTGACGGTGCTTTGTCAGTGAAACTATGGAAAGAAATGAATTGTGATAAAAGGTTACCAACATCTTTAGCTACTAAAATTAGAAGCTGACCCATTTGTTCCCTTAAGAATATTTCTAACTCTGTAAAGGTACAAAAAGTACCTATTAAAAGGGGTTTCCTGTTCAAAAAGAGAGAAACTTCTAAACATTGAAGGATCTTCTATTTTCATACTGTTTTGAAATAAAGAGATTGACCATTCTGACTTCTAAACTCATACATATTTGTATCCAGCCATGGTATCAATCTCATTAGGCTTCTCTCTCCTAAAATCTAAGCCTGAAAACAAACTGAGGCTGTCATCTACAATTACTGGGATCCCTTAAATCACGATTTTACTTGTAGAGAACTTGCAGTTTGTACTCTCATGTTCCACTGTAAGTAGTTAACCAGTAGAAGGAGCTATTACACCACCTCTATGCAGGTTCAGGGAATACTATTACAACTGCTGTATAATAAGAGATTATGTGAGTTGGGGAGCAAATAGAATATTCATGTAATATGTTAATTCTGGCTTCACTTCATAAAGTCTGATAAAGTCAACAAGCTATAAGTGCTTTCATAGTATATAGGACTTCTCTTAATGGCCTACAAATCTGAATGACCAGCCAATAAGAAAGAGAATTTTCCATGTCTCTTTGCTTGTATCTAATGGAACACTAAGCAGTGTTCCAATATCTCAGGGGTTGCCACAAAGAAGAGGGAGTCGGGCTGTTCTCCAAAGCACCTGAGGGTAGAACAAGAAGCAATGGGTGGAAACTGATCAAGGAAAGAAGCAACTTAGAACTAAGGAGAAATTTCCTGACAGTTAGAACAATTAATAAGTGGAACGACTTGCTTGCAGAAGTTGTGAATGCTCCAACACTGGAAATTTTTTTAAAAATGTTGGATAACCATCTGTCTGAGATGGTGTAGGGTTTCCTGCCTGGACAGGGGGTTGAACTAGAAGGCCTCCAAGGTCCCTTCCAACTCTGTTGTTGTTGTTGTTGTTGTCATATTATTATTATTATTATTATTATTATTATTATTATTATTATTATTATTATTATTATTATTATTATTATTATCTAGATTTTTCCAATCCAGATATACTAGCTGTAATTGTGTGGATTACAACATGGTCCTACATGGTGTACTCAGCAAGCAATGCCTTTCAGTTTGCAAAGTGTAGAAAAATAGTAAGAAATTGCAAGCCAAAGTACTTTGAAGACATAAGATAAGGAAAGGAAAGGAAATAAACATAAATCTGCTCTGTATCACAATCACCCGCAATACTCTTCTAAATCTTTGTAAACTATCTTTGCTTCCATTATGTTCATAAACAGCTCTACATAGTATACAGCCTGTTATAATATTCACATCGCTTCAGTTCTTTCACTTTGAGGATTGTATCACTCCAAGCATTTCAGTCTTTCCCTTCCTCTCAAACTGCTCAATCTTATTTCATAAAGAAAAATTTTAATGCCTCCCATTTATATGAAAAAAATATCCCTTCTTGATAACTGATCTATGCCCATGCACCTGATCTAACAAGAATGGTGTAATAACTTACTTAATAGTAAGTAATATAAAAGCTTTCTTTGAATTTAGGGCTTCTTAGTGTAAAGCTAATCAGAATGATATGATAGCACCCAAGAGCTTATTATCACACCAATTGCTTAAACAATTGTGTCCATAGAAATTACCAGAGAGCAATGTCCCATCTTTCCGAAGTACTCTGAGCTGAGTACCTCCGAAAGATGGGGCATAAATCAAATAAATATAATTTGTCATGAATGTATCTCCAGTCGAGAAACTTCACAGAAATGAACAGCAGACTCCATAAATGTTCTTGTAGAGTCATAAAATAAAAAACCTTCTGCTTTGTCATAAAGTAAAGAAGCTTCTGTCTGCCACCAATGTACTCAGTGCATTGATTAGATTATAGTAGGGTACCATATAACATTATGGCACATTCACAAACATAGAGCCTGATCATGTCTATTCTGTAAATATTACAGAGAGCTGAAATGGTAGAATGTTTAAGGAAACAGCCAGGGGAGATGCAGAATCCTGCAAATTAATCAAACCTCTGCATGATTAATTTATTTCAAACATATCTGCATTAAAATGAATTGTATTTTTAAAAAAATTAAAATAATTTTTAAAAAGAATGTAAAAGTGACTGTATTTTAAATAAATTGAATGTTTTATTTATTTTTCAGATTTCTGAACCACCCATCTCCTTCAAAGAGGGGCTTTTGACTGGTATACTATAAAATATAAAAATATTAAATATATATATATATAAATGTGTGTGTGTGTGTGTGTGTGTGTGTGTGTAGGTCTTTGGTTATTCAGGTTTTCTCCTGCGTAAAATTAGAAATGTCTTGGCGACATTTCAATGAAATCTCATTCGTCATCTTCAGGCTTCAGCTTTGTGCTGAATATATATATATATATATATATATATATATATATATATATATATATATATATATATATATATATATATATATATATATATATATATATATATATATATATATATATATATAAATGTTAGAATTAAATTTTTGAAATTATTTTTTATAGAGGTAAGAATAATTAAACCCGATTAAAAATTAATTTAAAAGATGAAAGGAGGGCTCCCAGAGCACCAACTAAATCCATGGCTGCTTGCTCCTTTGGGCTACTCACTTGTGGGTGCAGAGCCATATTTTAATTCCTTTCCAGAAGGCCAGGAGAGGGGGGCCTGCCTCACCTCCATATTCCACAGTGCAGGGAGAATGTCAGAGAAGGCTCTCTTTCTAGGCCTTACCAGGGATTTAGAGTTTAGAGTATATAATCATACTGCATTGATTTTTGGTTAATATTGCATTATATTTTTATTTCCTGTGCTAAATATTTTTAACTTTTTAATTGTGTTTTTTTAAATAATACTGTAATCTACCCAGAGAAATTTGGTTATTGGGCACTATTGGTATATAGCTATATAATTGAAGCAGCTTATACAGCTGAAAATCATGTTATAAATTCAATATTTCTTTGAAAAATGAAACAAACTGTTATGAAACATGATATACATTTTCCTAGATAAAGAGATACAGTGGGACATCAGTCAAATAATATGCTTATGCCAGCATTCACTATAACAATGAAATAAATATACCTTAATATTCCAAAACATTCATGTGGGAACGGCAATACTATCTTATGTACAATAGTTATACCAAACACAAAAGATTTGATAGAATCTAAATATTCAAATTGTAGCTAAATTAATAGTCCACTAGATGGCATCAATTCATTTCTGTGATTTCTCAAAGAAAAGTTCAAGATTCCTTTGAAATCATACAGAAAAACATACATATATATATTCTCAGAGTGGGGCAGGAGAAAATGCTATTTTGTATTTTGTAATTTATGTCTTATTGTAATATTTCAATTTCAAGGCCACTGGCCTGCACAGCAACTCTGGATGGTTTAAAAGAAAACAAATATCAACAAAAAAAAATACAGAACATTTTAATCTTATTTTTTATACCCAAGACATCTGAAAACAGTATATAAAGTTCAGTTAAATATATTTTACAAATTCAAATAACACTCTCTGAAGCTTTAACCACATACCCATTCTTCAATCTTGCAAAAACATGAAGATTACCAGTTGTCAGATACAGCAAACAATTATATCTGGATTCTGCCCTGAGACATGTACCTCTAGCCAAAATAAGCTGATTTAAAGAAAGTTTATTTGTTAGAGCACAAAGTCCCCAAGAAACACACTGGAACAGGCAAGCAGGTCCTGGCTATTTAAAGATTCCAAACTGGTCAAGAGCAGGCCATCTGAACTGCACTCAGAAACAAACATGCAACTGGGGCAGCATTACCAAAATGTTCTATATTCTGCTGCCAACTCCTGTTAGACTTTTTTATTTATTTATTTACATTTATATCCCGCCCTTCTCCGAAGACTCAGGGCGGCTTACAGTGTATAAGGCAATAGTCTCATTCTATTTGTATATTTACAAAGTCAACTTGGAGACTATTTTAGCTTCCTTATGGGCCTGACGCCATCATTGAGAAATTAGTAGACAACCTTTATAGATATTATGCCCTCCCATAGCATGCTGGCTTGGAATGGAAGTTCTACCTATCTGGTAGTCACTAGGTGAGTTTGACACCTAGTGTGAGTTTGACACACATTAATCCAACGTTACGAACGTTCGGTAGATCAGAATAGGACAGGTATAGGAGAAAGCCTGCCTAATGTGGATGTAAGAGCAAATATTGTTGGAGACATAACTCTTTGGTGAATGAAAGGATCAAACTCTGTCCTTGAGTTCCAGATAGTCATCTTAAAGACATATATTTAGTTAAATACTCTCTTTAATTACAGGATCATAACCAGTAAAAGTGGAACATTTTCCCAAATGCTATGTTTCTCCAGAAGTTTCATCTCATTCACCACTGTGAATGCTGTCGATTCTCAGCAGGCAAGGTTATATTCTTTGTACACTGTATGATTATGTAAGCATAATGGTTATACAGTTCTAATTTCAGTGATCTGACTCAGCTCTGGAAATGTTAAAATTTGATTCAGTGAGCCCAAAATACTACTAATATGAAATGCTTGGGTGATAGTTTACTTTGTTACATTGTGCTTATTTCCAATATTCTATTCTATAATGTAATTTATAATTATTTCTTACAAGCCCCAATTATTCAGACTATAGAATCTAGATGCAAGTTCACTTTTTTGCAAATAAAACAAAAATGAAACTTAGCTTCACCTATGTGAGTGGAAGCATGCATTTTAAAAACTATTTTGGCATATCTATTTCAGGGGTCTCCAACCTTGGTCCCTTTAAGACTTGTGGACTTCAACTCCCGGAGTCCCTCAGCCAGCAAAGCTGGCTGAGGAACTCTGGAAGTTGAAGTCCACAAGTCTTAAAGGGACCAAGGTTGGAGACCCCTGATCTATTTAAAAGTTGGGGGATGTGGTGGCTCAGTGGCTAAGATGCTGAGCTTGCTGATCAGAAAGGTCGGCAGTTCAGTGGTTCCCTAGCGCCGCATAATGGAATGAGCACCCATTACTTACCCCAGCTTCTGCCAACCTAGCAGTTTGAAAGCAAGTAAAAATGCAAGTAAAAAAAGAGGGACCACCTTGGTGGGAAGGTAACAGCGTTCCGTGTGCCTTTGGCATTTAGTCATGCTGGCCACATGACCACAGAATTGTCATCAGACAGTACTGGCACTTCAGCTTAGAAACAGAGATGAGCACCGCCCCCTAGAGTCAGGAATGACTAGCACATATGTGCGAGGGAAACCTTTACCTTTATCTTATTTAAAAGTTACTGTGGAAGTCAAACATAGGTTTCTTTCTAAATGGACAGATGTTCCTTCAAATGCAGGAATATTTGCTTGCTGTTTAGCCACTGAGATTGTGAAATTGAAGCGCCTCCACTATGAAACCCATAAAAAGGGATAGTATTTCAATCATATAGTCTCAGCTATCATCTTGGCTTTCCTCACTTTCCCTGCCTCCCGCCCATGATTGCCCCAGCTCCCAATGGTTATCTTATCTTTTATTTTTCTTTGTAATTGCCATTTTATATGACACTAATAGCCAAACTATACAAACTGTATAGTGAGGAATAATTTTCACTGACAATTTTTTCAGAGAGGAGGGCTTCAAGTCAATCTTAATTCTGGCAACTGCCTAGGTAGGTCCCTGCAGTTTTCTTGGCAAGATTTCAGAAGTGGTTTTCCATTGCCTTCTTTCCAGGGCTGAGAGAGAATGATTGACCCAAGGTCACCTAGTTGGCTTTCTGCCTAACGAGGGACTAAAACTCATAATCGTTCAGTTTCTAAGCTGGTGCTTTAGCCACTACACCAAACTGGTTCTCCAACTGATGAAGAAAGTGCACTCATAATATGTTGTAATTTCCTTTTCTTTCCACAAATCCTATTGTTGCTCTTTGGTTAAGTAAACACACTACTATTGTCAACCCAAATCGTTGTTCCTTGTAGGTCATTAGTCAACATCAGGCACCAAGAACAAGAAGTAAATCGAAGGTAGGATAGATAAATGATCTGAGCCATGGTAAAGCCTGCTCTGCTCTAAAAGCATACGTTGAAAAAATAATAATAAATGATCCTCTGAATATTTCTCTTGTTCTCTCCTGCCTTAAAACAGAAAAGGGGAAAAGGAAGCATAGGATGACAATTACAGAAGCAAATCCCACACATAAATCCATTCTTGGAAGAGGTTGTTGTAGATTATGTGCCAAATTAATGTTTCAAAGTCAAACTCTCAGTATTATCATAACGTTTATCATCTCAATACTTACTGCTGTGTTCTTTTGAATATGCTTCATAGACCACTTTTGAAGGAGACTATCATGCTCCTTGCTAATGAGTATTAAAGGGTCTGCAGATGTTACTCAGAAATTCCAAGAAAAAAATGTGAAAGTACTTGTACCCCATGGGAAAAAAATCATGATTTCATGATGCAAAGCTATAATCAGAAATTTCTCAATAGTTATACTGTATTGCTTTCCTCTTGAACCCCAATTATATTTTGAAGTCAAAATGTAAACTTTTTCTATTTAGTTGGATTTTGATACATATGAGAAATGAAAAATTAACTGAGCATTGCAGCATCTGATTTTTTTCAATTTCCCTGGCTATTGCTAATATATTCTTGTTACTATCCTCTGATGATAACTAACAAGATGTAATATAGTAACCCTCCATTGCTTCCTTCAATGGGAGTAAATTAATTACAATGCTTCTACAGTGTTGTTAGAAATGTTTTGCTATATAAAACACAATCATGTGACCACAGGACTCTGCAACCGGTTGCAAAAATATAAGCCAGTTGTCAAGATCCAAAATATGAATGCACAAATGATCATAACTTCAACCATGGGTATAAGTATCTTTTTGAGGTTCTGTCATAAGTTTGAATGGTTATTAAACAATCGACCATTAAGTGAGGACCATCTATAGTGAGGGAAAAATATTTTTAAAAATTCTGTTAGAAATTGTTGTTCTTGTTTTCACGCAAAAGGTAGGAGCAGCTACATTTCACTTTCTGTGTTGTTTCCTTACCCAGATTCAAATAGCAAAATATGTCCAACAATACTATAGTAGCATTGTAAATTAAATAAATTTACATTGTAAATTAAAGGAAGTAATAGAGGGAGTCATGTGACTCCCAGAGGAATGGTGGAAATTGTATAACTATCTTTTGTTCTGTATAATGCAAATTAAATTCAGCATGTTGTTTGCCAGCAATTTATTATCCAACATAGTCCTTCATCTTTGAAAAAAGCATAGTACCACAAAAACCATTACCCATGTTCATCTCAGTATACATGAGATCCAGAAAAAATGAAGTACTAGATCAGGGGTCTCCAACCTTGGTCCCTTTAAGACTTGTGAACTTCAACTCCCAAAGTCCCTCAGCTAGCAAAGCTGGCTGAGGAACTCTGGGAGTTGAAGTCCACAAGTCTTAAAGGGACCAAGGTTGGAGACCCCTGTACTAGATGATTGGAGGAGGGCAAATGCTGACTCCATTTCTTAAACAAATAAACAAAAAGGACAATGAGAAGATTCTAAAGCATTTCATAAAGCAATTGAACTTTAAATTTTTGTGGTTATTAGAGAACTCTGCAAGGATTTTTCAAGAGTTAGGTTTATTGGGCTAATCACATTTTTTTCCAGCTAACTTTTTAGTAGATTATAACAATAGATGTACACAATAACTTGATGTTGGCAAAGTAATTGAAATGATATTTCATGAATTTTGATTAGCAAGCTGGACTTCAGTTGAAAAACCACTCACCAATGTTTCCTTATCAAGCAGGAATGGGTTATCAAATGAATGTCAAAATGTTCAGTCTTAGCTCATCACATTTCAACACCATCATTAATTACTTGTATAAAGAGTTGGGAAGAATGCTTCCTGAATTTGCTCATCGCATAGTATTGAGTGGGATAGCTAGGGAAGAAGCAAAATTCAAAATACAAGTAGTCCTCAACTTACCACAATTCATTTAGTGATCGTTCAAATTTACAACAACACTGAAAAAAGTGACTTATGACCGTTTTTCATAGTTACAACCTTTGCAGCATCCCCATGATCATGTGATCAATTGGCAATTGCTTGGCAATTGTTTGGCAATTGTTTCATAGTTATGATGGATGCAGTGTCCTGGGGTCATGAGGTCCCCTTGTGCAACCTTCTGATGAGCAAAGTCAATGGGGAAGCCAGATTTGCTTAACAACCGTGTTACTAATTTAACTGCAGTGATTCACTTAAGAACTGTGGCAAGAAAAGTTGCAAAATGGGGCAAAACTCATTTAATAAATTTCTTATTTAGCAACATAAAATTTGGGCTCAATTGTGGCCGTAAATCGAGAGCTACCTCTAAGTGGATAAGCTGAACACATGATCTAACAGGATGAAATCATAGAGACATGAATGCTGTGTTCTTGAACATTAAATCAAATAGACAGTTATAGAATGGAGGGATATCTAACTTGGAAACAGTACGCATGAAAAAGAAATGACATTGCAATTGCTCACAAACTGAATGCAAGTCAGCATTATGATGTTGTTAACAGACAAATACTGTTGAAGACTGCATCAAGAAAACTGTAGTTTCCAAATCATGGATAGTAATAGTTTCACCACATATTCTAAAGCTGGACTGTGCAAAATTTTTGAAAAAGATGTTTCATAATGCATATCAGCGCACATGAAATGCCTTTTTCAGCTCATTAAAGGAGCCATCTCATTCATGCTACCGAGCAACTATCCCCAGAAGATGTTGTGGTCCACCAGCAGCCTGCGGAGCTGGCAGCGGAGTCAGATAGTGAGGAGGCTGGGGAGGACAATGGGTCAGTCCTGGATTCGGGGAAGGCCCAGATGAGGGCTCTGCATCAGAGGCAGAGATGGGGCCAGGGCCATCTGGGAGTGATGCGTGGACTCTGGAGCCTCCAGAGGCGGACAGCAGAGAGGCAGAGGAACAGGAGGACCCTGTTCCTAGTGCACACATGCGAAGAGCTGCCGGAAGGCAAGAGCAGCTAAAGCAAAAAGGATGACTCAGGAGTAAGGCCAGAAGATGAATGGCCCCTCCCATGAGGCTTAAAAGAGCAGCAACAGCTCTTGAGTTCTTTGTAGGAAAGCAAAGTTGCTACAATTGTTTCTTGTCCCGTTTCTGAACTTCGTGGAGTTCTTGCCAAGAAAAGCCTTAGGCAGGGTGCCAAAGAAGACAAAGGTTTGTGATAAGGCCGAAGGACTTTTTATGAAGGACTTTGTTTTGGACTTAATTTGGACTTTTCTAATAAAATATGTTTCTTTAGGACTGATTGTGTCTGGTAATAACTACTTGGGCCTAGGTCACAACAGTTGATCACAAGTGTAAATAGCACATGATTTGGATCATGGGTGTCAAATAGAACAATTCTGTCCACACCAAACGCGGATGGAATACTTCAAGCTAGAAATATATATTGCGTATAGCAGAGATGGCTAACCTTTTTGACATTGTGTGCCAGGAGGGAGGTCACGCACGTGTGTGCCCACACCCATAATTCTATGCACCCTGCCCCCACTCATGCACATGTGACCATCCCACCCCCGCTCTTGACACGCGATGGCCTGGTAGGCCCATTTTTCTCTCTCACCTAGCTCCAGAGCCTAATAACCCAAATGCAAGGTGTGTGCGTGTATGCAGTATACGTCAAAAGGAGGCATGGTGTAAGCAGAACAGTGCACGGGGGTGGGGGTGATCAGCTGTGGCGTGCAATGTTTTTTTTCCTTTTAAAAGCATTTTTTTACAACTAATTCGGCCGAATAAGTTGTTAAAAAAATGCTTTTAAAAGTAAAAAAAAAGGCTCTGATGATCGCGCGGTTCAACTGTGATCGTCAGAACCCCTTTTTTTAACCTTTTAAAAGCATTTTTTAAAAGAAACGGCAAGTGGGGAAGTGGGCGACCAGGCTTTGGGTGGGCATGGGGGGGGCAGGGATTTTTGCTACTGGTTCTCCAAACCACCTGCTGCCATCACGACTGGATTGGCTGATCTGGTCTGAACTGGGAGCATTTCACCCCTGCTCCAGAGGCAGAAAAAAAGCTTGTTTCCCTACTTCGGGTGGGCCCAGAAGACCTGAAAATCAGCTGGTCAGCGCGCACATGCACACCGGAGCTGTGCTCGCATGCCCACTGTTATGGCTATGTGTGCCACCTGTGGTTCGCTATAGATTCGCCATCACGGGTGTATAGTATGTAGTGTACTACAGTAACTAATAATGCTACTGTGGAATGAAGTGACAAGTAAATGGGCAAAATCAATCATTTCTAAAGCCAAGAAATGGAGCCAACTCAGCTGCGAGCAGTAGAGAAATTAAAATAGTCTCTAGAATTTTTTAACAATCAGGGATTTCTAAACCTTTTGAGAATGTTGTGGTGCATTCTCACAAAATGTCCTCCAAGGGAACATAACCACTTATGACACATTCTTTTACAATGTATCTGCCATCCATACTACACTGTCCTGTAAGACATTGTTTATAGCCTTTGCCCTTGGAAAATGGGTATAGTTCCCCTAAAAAGAATTGGTCATTTTATTTTCTTAAATAGATTCGCCCCTTTATTGTGTTAGCAGCATGGACTGTGATACTTTCTCCACTGCCCTATATTTTAATTTTGGTACTTGTTAAACTTGTTTTTGTTTTTATTTTGATATTGTCCACCACCAAGAGTTACTTGCTGAGATGAGTAACTATACAAATTGATTAAATAAATGAAAAGTGGAAAAAAATCAGTATAGAATTTACACTCAAATACAGCACTTACTGTATCAACGTAATTGCAGATCTCTTGTATTTTTGTGTTCTGTTCTGTTCTTTCTTTCTTTCTTTCTTTCTTCCTTTCTTTCTTTCTTTCTGTCAGTTCCCAGGACTCATTCCCAGCAGGCTTTTTAAGTTTGCTAGTATTAATTAGAAAGCCAGTTTTCTAATTGTTTGTGGTGGTTAAGGCATCCGGCTAGAAACTGGAAGGTTATGAATCCTAGTCCTGTCTTATGTGTGAAGCTAACTGGGTCACTTTAGCCAGTCACTTTCTCAGCTCTAGGAAAGAGGCAATGGCAAGCCCCTTCTGAAGTATTTGTCCAGGAACTCACCAGGAGTTACACTATCTGAAAGGCACACACACAAAATAAAATAACAATTAGATGCTAGAAGAATGAAGTCGCTACATTAGTGATCGTTTTCCTAATAGTTGTACAGATGATCTATTCATAGGCAGAATATCTAGTTGTACCTTAATCCAAGTGTGACTAATATTTGATCCTTAGCAATAGATCTCCTCTTAATGAAACTTCAGAAACTCTTAATGACTCCATGTGTCAAGAAACCGGCTTTACACATCTGAAAAGGACTAAACCTTTGCTATAGTGCTGTAAATGAAAGGGGATTAATTATCTCAGTACTGTCATCGGTTACTTCCATTATCCTGTGAAGTATCTCTTGCCAAATTTTCTGCATGCTGAATTACTCAGTTTCAGTAAAAATGGAAGTGCAGGACATTTGGAGAACAGCAACAACATCTGTTCCAGCAATCAGTTGTTTGTTGACAGATTTGAATAGCTTGTCATCATCTCGTCCTCATAGCACACAATGCAACATTATGTTCTTGCTACAGATTTGTATTACCAATCCAGCCAGAATATAGCATACCATCATCATGACGGCTTTTAAAAAAATATTACTACATGTTTTTATCCTCAAAGAAATTTCCCAATTTAAAAGACATGACACAAAATGAAAGAGGAGCAATTATGCATAACAAGCAAACAGAACGAGTTAAAATGTGCAAAGTAACAAACAAATGAGAGAAGAATAATTCTCATAATAATGCACATATCTCAACTACATTATATATTGTACAAAATGTAGAACACCAAGGATTTTTAATTCATAACTGCCTAATAAAACTTAAGCAGCTACGACATTCCAAAGAGGAAGCCTACAGAAAAGGTGATAAGATGCTGTACAATCAGGCCAGAAATGCACTAACAAGGGAGATAAGAGCAGCAAAAAGAAGCTACTCTGAAAAGCTAAAGAATCAATTTTCAGCAAATGAACCAGCAAACATGTGGAAAACTCTTACAAATATCACCGGCTATGGCAAACCTCCTTCCCAGGCTGAAGGTAATCAACAACTGGCAGATGACCTGAATGAGTTTTACTGCAGGTTTGAAAGGAAACTACAGCCACCTATCTCCACAACCCCCATCTCAGACACACCAACAACAGCCAAGCCTCCTACAACTGACCCCATTTCATTGGGTTCACAACCCCTAGTGATCACAGAAAAGGAAGTGCAGGACCTATTTCACAGACAAAAGCCAGGAAAAGCTCCAGGCCCAGACAAGATAACTCCTTCTTGCTTAAAAGTCTGTGCTGACCAATTGGCCCCATCTTCACCCATATTTTCAATAAATCACTAGAGATGTGCTATGTTCCTTCTTGCTTCAAACGCCTACCATCATCCCAGTGCCAAGAAGCCCACCATCAAGGAACTGAATGACTACAGACCAGTTGCTCTAACATCTGTAGTCATGAAAACCTTTGAAAGGCTAGTGCTTTCCTACCTGAAAACCATCACGAATCCGCTTTTAGACCCCTTGCAATTTGCATACCGAGCAAATAGATCAACAGATGATGCTGTTAATATGGCTCTGCACTACATCCTACAACATCTTGAGTCTCCAAAGACCTATGCAAGGGTCCTTTTGTAGACTTTAGTTCAGCATTCAATACCATCATTCCAGACATTCTTCTAACTAAGCTAAACCAGCTACAGGTACCGGAACAGACTTGTAAGTGGATCACAAGCTTCCTAACAAACAGGAAGCAGCAGGTGAAGCTAAGCAAGATCACATCAAATACCTGTACAATTAGCACAGGGCCCCCAAGGCTGTGTGCTCTCCCACTTCTCTTCTCTCTGTATACCAATGACTGCATCTCCAATGATCCATTTGTTAAGCTACTGAAGTTCGCAGATGACACAACAGTGATTGGTCTCATTCGAGACAATGACGAATCCGCATATAGACGAGAGGTCGAACGACTAGCCTTGTGGTGCAACCAAAACAATCTGGAACTGAACACACTCAAAACCGTAGAAATGGTGGTAGACTTTAGGAAAAACCCTTCCATACTTCCACCTCTCACAATACTTGACAACACAGTATCAACAGTAGAAACCTTCAAATTTCTGGGTTCTATCATATCGCAAGATCTCAAATGGACAGCTAACATCAAAACATCATTAAAAAGGACAACAAAGAATGTTCTTTCTGCGCCAACTCAGTAAGCTCAAACTGCCCAAGGAGCTGCTGATCCAATTCTACAGAGGAATTATTGAGTCTGTCATTTGCACCTCTATAACTGTCTGGTTCGGTTCTGCAACCCAACAAGAAAAACACAGACTTCAGAGGATAATTAGAACTGCAGAAAAATAATTGCTACCAACTTGCCTTCCATTGAGGACCTGTATACTGCACGAATCAAGAAGAGGGCCGTGAAAATATTTGCAGATCCCTCGCATCCTGGACATAAACTGTTTCAACTCCTACCCTCAAACGACGCTATAGAGCACTGCACACCAGAACAACTAGACACAAGAACAGTTTTTTCCCGAAGGCCATCACTCTGCTAAACAAATAATTCCCTCAACACTGTCAGACTATTTACTGAATCTGCACTACTATTAATCGTTTCATAGTTCCCATCACCAATCTCTTTCCACTTATGACTGTATGACTATAACTTGTTGCTGGCAATCCTTATGATTTATATTGATATATTATCATCAATTGTGTTGTAAATGTTGTACCTTGATGAACGTATCTTTTCTTTTATGTACACTGAGAGCATATGCACCAAGACAAATTCCTTGTGTGTCCAATCACACTTGGCCAATAAAATTCTATTCTATTCTATTCTATTCTAATAGTAACATTTAGAAATTTCCCGCTCGTATCACTGAAAACTATACAGGAACGGGTGTAGCATTTTGTCCATGAGATTGGCCCTTCTACTGATTGTAATTTGGGGGGGAGGGCTAAATATTGTTTCAGAAGCATTAATAGTGAGCATAACTTTTCCCAACCTCCATTTGTGGGATGGCATCTCTGAAAGCAATTATTGGTAAACTGAAGAGGTCTGAAGTTGAAGTCCACGCATCCAGAGGAATTAAAACTCTGGAGGGACTGAATCATTATTTTGAATCTGTCTCTGGTGGGAAGATCTTAGTGTTCTGCTCAGTCATAAAGCAGAATCCAACAATCTGAAGTTCAGACAATTACACATTTTAGAGGATCCTATTTCTAAAGCTAAGAAGAAAAAGTTCACCTCCTGCTTTGTTTTTGCATTTAGTTACTCTAGCAAGAACAAGGATCATAATTTGAAGAGAAATATAGCAAGATTGAAGCATTCTTCTGAAAGTAATTGAGCCTAACAACAATAAAATAAACCTTTCCAAAACAACTGAACCAGGATATTCAAGAATAGTGCAGAATGAGAAAGGCAGAGATTAAGAAAAATAAGGGAAGCAATTAATGTTTCTCCTATCAGATTTAATTATAATTTATACCTCTTTTAGTCAGTATCTCTAGCGACACATTCTGCATAAAAGTTAAATAAATAAGCTATACTATATATATAGTATAGTATATAGTATACTATATACTAAAGTATACTATACAATCTGGCATAGGCTTTCCCCAATTTTAACTGTTCCATATTCTGTTTGAGCTGTTACTTCTTGATCATCATATAAATTCTTCTATATGAAGCTGAAGTTAAGTGTTCTTCACAATTAGTTGTAATCTACAATCAAAAGCCTTTGGATAATCAATGAAGAAATTTTTTTCCCTTTTGCAAATGTTAATGATGCTTAATATTTCAACACTGAACAAATTTATAAAAATATTATTTAGGAAAACATTTTAATATAAATAAGAGGTGTTTATCAATCTTGAATAAAAACTATCCTGGACCATGAGTCACCATTGTGCAAATATTTTAGTCAATGCTAAAATTCATAATTTTAAAATCACAGATCCAAAGACTATTTCTCTTCGGTGTATAGATATCTTTTGCTTTTTCAAAAAAAATATATTTTGTAATTTTGCACTGATCTAGATGCATAAACAAATAAAATTATTGATAGGATAATACTGGCACTTCATTATCGTGAGCTAGGACTATCTAACTTGTTTACTTTTGAACAAAAACAGTAAACATGGGGGAAGAAGAAATGTTGTAATATATACACTTATATACACTGTGGTATTTTTTCAGACATATAGAAAATGTTTTTTCGATATCAAAATAGCAATACGCAATTGTATCCATAGCATGACACTGTGGTATGAGAGATGGCTCATATCATGGGAGAGGCAGGGATAAGAAATGCTATACATGGGATGATATTATGCAATGATGCATATTAGGTAATTTGCATTTTCATTATTTGCATGATATCATGGTATAGATCAGTGATGGCTAACCTTTTTCTCTTGTGTGTCAAAAGTGTATATGCCGGCACCCATACACATATGCCGGCACCCATTATGCAATGTAGCCCCGCTGTGCATGCGTGCATGACTTCTCCCACACTCCCCCCCCGCGTGTTCACATACAACCCTCTGCCCCTGTTTTAGGCCTAGTAGGCCTCCCTGCAGCCACTTGGACCCAAAAATGGGCTGTGAGGGGGGCATGCCACACACACCCGCTCCCCCTGCTCCCCCACACATGCGCGCACATCTCCTGAATGCATCCCACCCACCCGCACATCCCAAAAATCAGCTGGCTGGCGGGAGGCGTGCACGCATGCGTGGTGGAACTGAGCAGGGTGATGGCTCACGTGTCCACAGAAAGGGCTCCATGTGCCAGCTATGCCATGCATACATAGGTTCGCTGTCACAGGTATAGATGATGTTGTCCTGACTTCTACAAAAATATCTAAGACCTATATTACAACTTTGTACTAATAATCCTCAAAATATTGACTATATATGAATTTATATGACACACTGAATCAAAAACTAACCATTATTTTCCTAATATGTTCCACAACAACTGTAGTTACTTTATGGCTCAGTATGACATTGCATGCCAATTAATCAAATAAACATGGTTAAAGTAATCCAGGATAGCCCTAAACTTGGATTCCGTATTAGTTTACCAGGAATAAAGTGTGTCTGAAATTCAGCAGGAGCCAGGAAGAAGAATGCAATTGGGGAGGAGGAAGGTAAATGGACTCCTGGAGACAAGCCGGAAAAGGGTTAAACTTTGTTTCCCTATTGACACTTTAATGGAAGGGGGGGTGTCTCCAAATTTGGCAGCTTTAAGACTTATGGACTTCAACTCCCAGAATTCCTCAGCCAGCAAGTTTTAAAGTTGCCAAATTCGGAGCCCCCCGCTTTAGTCCAAATGCAGACAGTATTTGTTAAATAAAAAAATTTTGGCTGCCATTCAAGAGTCAAAATGGTTATGCAGGAGAGCAGCATAGATTTTGCTTAAACAGTAAAAAAGGCTTTTCTTTCTCTTTTGATCTAGACAGAATGTCATTGTTGCTTCTGGGCTTGTCGCAAGAAGTTTTTGCTATCAGATTTTGAGCTGAATGTCTTTGCCTACTCCTACCCTCCAAGTTTATAATTAAAGAAGCTGGGCATTTCAGACAACAGTCATAAAAGCAAGATTGCAAGGTAAATGAAAGTCTAGCACCAACCACAAACTTTTATGCTCCAAAATACTCCCCGTCTTCAATGCATCAAGCTTGGCATTTAAGATTAGATTAAATGGCACATTGGGTTAAAACAGGGCAGTAGAACTGGTATCTAAATATATCTTTTACATTTTTATGCTGTACTTTGAAGACAACCAAACTATTGCTGAGTCATGGGTACTTTAAGGATAAAATTAAAGAAAAGGCTTGGACTATTTCTCACTATGATGAGCTGGCAGACTGGAGCTTGGGCTATAGCCCTTCATATTTTGTAAATGGGCTCATCTGATTGAATATTCCACTTTTTAACATTCTCTATAAAATACACATCAGAAAAAATTTACTTACTGAAATCAAGTTTTTCTTCAACAGGATTTTTTTTCTCATTATGAGAAGGCAAGCTACCACACTATTCAAACAGCAATTTGGTCTTTCTGGCATGAAATGCTTGCCATTTTTTTAAGCTCCATTTCATTTAATATGAATTATTGAATTAATCTGCATTTTTTGTAGGACTACCTATCATTATCTACAAAACTGTAGAATACAATTTTTGGTAATCTCTTGGCTGATATCTACTGGTCATTCAGATTTCTGCAGCCAAGCAATGGCAGCCAGAATATACATTCTGTATCCTAGAAATAAATCTCTCCCAAAATAACAAATGGGTATTAAAATTACCAACAAGAATCAAACTTTAGCTGGGAAAGTGGTCAAAACAAAACCCCTCTGAGTCCACATCTGGAGATTGCAAGTTGGCAAATTTTGGTGGAAGCTTGGAATCTGTTCCAGTTCCGCCCATTCTCATGACGCCAGCAGAATTCAAAAGCTGATTTATTGCTAGCTCCACTGCTGTATTGATGAAACCACAGCCAAGCTAGTCTTTTTCTTTTATGTATATAATATATATCTTTACTAACGTTTATAAAGAAAGAAAAACTAACAGAAACTACTGTATAGAAGAAATAAAGACAAAAAGAAACTAGAGGAAAAAAAGGGGAACAAAGCCAAAAGTACACAAAAAATATATAAAGAAGTAGCTTGCAATGTTCTTTACAGCAATTACAAGTATAAAAATAAATTTACCTCTTATTCTTTGATTATATCATGATTTTCATTTTGTCTATTTTTTAAAATTATGAAAATTGTAAGTCATAAATTCATCTTTTCTGTTTTATACAAAAAGTCTATGAAGAGTTTCTAGTCAACCATAAACTTTGTATCTTTTCTCTAATGAAAGATGTAAATTTGACCACCTATGAAGTTTCATCATCTTCACCATCCATTTCTCCACTGTGGGTAATGTCAGGTCTTTTCACCTTTGTGCATACTGTATAATAATCTCACTGCAGCTCTAAATTGTTTTTTTTCTTGAAATGCTGCAACTATGAAGAGCTTTGGAGAAATTAATTTCTTACTTCACAAGATGTTTTACTTCAGCTCTGCTCTGATTTCCTTTTTACAGGAACTTTCATTTCTTTCCCAGTTACCTTTTAACTTCAGTGTTTCTGAGGATGATTGCATGTTGACTTCATACTGCTTTCTGATGACCGAAGAATAGAAACAGTGATGGCCTGCAAATGCCCTGGATTTGTTCTATCTCATTAGCAGCCAGTTCTTTCTGCCATTTCCTGATGTTATTCATAAGTTAATAAAAAAGCCTCTCGAATGGAACAGAAGACAGGAAAAACGCAACAAATAGAAGCAGAGTTTAACTGGGCTTGTCATAAATAGAAATATTAATTCAGGAAGGAATAGTAGCTCACTACTTCAATAGTAGAAAAAGGTAGAGATTTTCCTCAGAGCCAGGAAAAAGCATGGCAGAACATACTTCTCACATTTCAGGCCTGCTAGTCCAGGAAAAACTTATCCAATCAGTCAGTTTCCTAAACTGCTCTGGACAAATGTCAGGGGAAAGGATTTGACCTTTGTTTGTTTGTTTATTTTGTCTGCTAATCTGAGAGAAAAACCATAGATCTCCGTTTTCTACGAGCTTCCCAAGAGGAAAAAGATATCACTCAGTGTGCCCAAGAAACACCATCTCCCCCCAGTTAAAGAGAAGCTAGGAAGAATGATTCTTTTCCTAGAAACTTTTTTTTTATTTAATTTTGTCACAACAGTATACATAAACATTGTCATAGTAAAAAAAGAAAACGTATCATGAAATATATATATATATTTCTTCTCACTTGTCCTGTATTCTTCTCTCTTGTCCTGTATTTCTAAAGGAGAAGTCTATAGTTGCTTAGATTAATACTGTGCAAAAAAGTCATGAGAATAAAAGTTAGTCCATTTGAGATACCTTGGTTGAAAGTGTATTGGCTTATGATGCACCATTTTCATGCATACACATACATGCACACACACAACCTGACACACATACATATATGAGAGAGATTTAATTATTGCTGATATTATCATTGTTTTTATTTTTGTAATTAGGGACTGTTTACACTGCTGAGAATTCATAACAAGTGCCTTGGTAGAAAAATCTTAATAACTGTGCTTCCAGCCACTCCTACCCCTCAAACCCCAGAATTACTTGTCCCTGAGGTAACCATCTCCTTGTGGAATAATGCTCCCTCTTTCCTCATTCTGAAATATTCCCATGTAGTGATCATATTTCAGCAGTTCTTTTATGTTTACTTTCAACTAAAAGAAATCAGTCAGTAGACAACTGCCCCCACAATAAAAACACATGTGTGTGAGAGAGAGTAAGCAAGACTCAAGCTGCCAGGAGCTCTCCATTCCTTACCTCACACCCGTTCTATTTACCTTCCCATTTATTGTGCTATAGGGTGTTTCCTTCTCCCTTTAAGTTCAACCATGCAAAACAGCACTTGCACACCCAGACAAGTTGACATTGTAATGACACCAATCAACAGCCACCTTCTGGAATTTGTTAGCTTAGTCCAAATGCTTTAATAGCTGAGGACTGGTTAGCGCTACAATAATATTTCCATACATCTTGTGCTATTGTGCCGAAGTTGGAGCAAAGCAAAATATATTGCTCCAACTTTGACTTTGTGGGGAGTGCCTATCAGATCCTTGCAGCTGGGTGAGGAGCAAGTGACTGATCAGGGCTCTTCCTCTACCACTTGTCTGACAGCAGCCTCTGAGATAACATAAACACATGCAAGGACACTGACCCACAGACCCACACAGTGTTGCAATCAAACTGGGGACGGGGGCAAGAGGGGAGGCAGGAGTTACAGGGCAAGAAAGATATTTGGAGGGTTGATTGTCTATTGCCACTTCATAACATTGCCAGAAACCTATTAAAGAGGCAAAACTTTTTTTCTGTCATTCATTCCAAGGCCAGTTCATCTAGATGCTAGAAACAAGTCCTACTCTATTCAGAAGAGTTAGGTCCCTGTATAGAGGACAGCACCCTAAGAGAAAATAAACTTTACCTCATGATGCTGACAAGAAAGCTTGTATCTTGCCTTTTAATGGAACAGTAGTGATTCCTTTTCTGCAAAAAACCCCAGCCTAGATGTGACCAGGCAAGTAGCAGTGTTTATTTATGTTTCTAACTCAATAAAATCAGATTCAGAAGGCATGCAGGCAAAGAATCAACCTATAGGCCTGGTTCGCACAATATGCAAGGATGCGATGTGAAGACAAGTGCCACAGAAGGTCTGAAATGAGATTGGTTGGATTTTTTTTTTCAATTGAACTGGTAATACAAGTAAGTCGTTAAATCAGAAGGTTAATCTGCATTTTTGTTAGCTTAGTCCAAATGCTTTAATAGCTGAGGACTGGTTAGCACTACAATAATATTTCCATACATCTTGTGATATACATATACACACAACTCATACGCACATGCACAATAACACAAATACACACTAAACACTTCTGTATATATGGCTTGATAAAACAAACATAAATCTTGGCCAGAATTTCATTTGTATTACAAATGCCTAATCTTTATCTTCTCTTTTACATGAACAACACAAGTTTGTATACATAAAGCTTCAAGTGATACAAATTTTATGTTTGTATTAAACTGTGGTAACTCTCACGCAGTTTCAGTCACCCTGGTTTAGGCGTTTGCTTCCCTCTTATGGTCTGCTTAAACATAAAACAAATCACCTTTAAAAAGGAATAAAATGTAAAATCTATAGAAATCCTGTTCTATAACAGGAACAATTTAACGTGTGGCTTTTAAAACTCAATATTTCTTTTTTATAGTAATGCTTAGTCTCCACTTTTGCCATTTCCTTTCTTTATTTAACTGAAATAATGTAGGCCTTCTGTTTTGCTAGCCTTTCCCCCCACAAATTATGGTCCTGATAGCATTTTCAGCAATGTATTTTGGGGAGTGGGGTGGTGATTATCTATGCACCAAGCTGACTGTGTCTCCGCATTGCACAGTGATGTGGAGTGCTGAGTCACTGTTTCCAGTATGCTGAGTCATGACATGTGCACTACTTCATTTCAGATACTCTGGATTGCTGCTGCTTCTCTTTTTTTTAACCAAGAAGTCAGTTAAAACTTCATGGTAGTTTCTGTTCCCAACACTAACTGCAGTTTCTTAAATTAGAGTACATTTGGTAGAAATAGTTCTACATTTGGTTTAGATTGCAAGCTTTCTTAATTCTTGCTCAAATGTTTCATTTAGAAAACAAGAATGACTAAAAACGGTCTCATCTTGTACAATTTCTTTTTCATTCGTTGTATCAATCAACTACACTAGATTGTTATCAGTCAAATGCACCTGATTAATTACAAAGCATTTTCCCAAGTCTGATAGACATTTTCCCTTATGTTTTCAGCCAAATGTTAACTGGTTGTCAACAGAATCAGCATGAGAAACTTTAGTGTTCAGCATTCTTACAAGTTCAGTGATTCACCTTGGTTTCACATCCCTCTAGATTGAAAACGGGATCTTAATCAATGTGGTAACAGGACCTTGTGTCACCAGGAGTAAAAAGGCAGGAGTAAAGTGGCCATCTTCCCTATGTTTGTGATTTGTAGATTAGCATGCTATGCAAAGCACACACACACACACACACCACACGGGGTTAATTTGGTTGGAGCTCCAAATAAAGTATAGAATAAACTACTGTTTTATATCAAGGTCTGCTACTTAGCCATTTGAGTAATTGATCAGATCAGTGGACAAGCGTGTCATGGGTGGCAGGAGTGGAATAAAATAATCAAAAGGGTAGCTATGACTATGTAATGGAAACCTCACCCCTATCCTGCATTCATACATGGCACATATAAAAAAGGAATGGATCTTAAGATTTAATTATTGTGACCACCATTTTGATTCATTGCCCCTACCAACCCACCTGTCCACCTCCCTTTCAGAGCAAAACTCCCTGATTTAGTTTGGAAAAATTAGTACATTCCTCAAGACTGAAACATGACCATCCTTCTCTTTCTCTGTTCTTCTAATAGTATCACTTGAAAATCTTTGTTTTAAAAAATAATAGGGTTGGTTGATGCTTACATTAACATGGGAAAGTAGACTGCCTTTGGAAGCCTTTTTGCATCTGTACTATGAAGTAATGTCATCACAAATGTAAACCAGTAGAATTCACAAAAACACATCTTGCTGTTTAAGTAAAATGTTCAGGGATTTCAGCAGCCCAGTGTTAAAGACAAAGGTCCTATAAGCAGAATGATGAGGTATGCTATTTTATCCTCTTTCTAAGGAAGCTAAATGTCTTGAGCTGGACCTGAACATTAGTTATACAGATAATTTAGCAAGCCTGCACAATTATCTTTCTTGAACAGATGGAAATAACCAAATTAATGAACTAGACTTGGGTCTTTCAGATTCTGAAGGAGGAAGTCTGAGAGAGGGGAAGAAAACATTTTTCAGGGAAAAAAATAGTATAGGGAATTCTTCTGGCTTAGAAAAGAGCAGTATAAAAAGATATTCTTGCCAAATTAACACAACTGTTCCTGAGAGTATAATGGCTGTCAGCATTATAGGTGCTCTAAATGTAGTAAGAATCTTGCATTCAAATACCATGTAGGATCCAACACTCGGAGAAGGGTGATGGTTTATCTTACTGGTCTCTGAGGATGAAGACTGAAAATCAAAGGAGGGAATTGTGACTTTTTAGATGTTGCTGAATTGAAACAGCATTCTGCAACAAGGGCCCATCCTGGCTGGGTCTGCTGGGAGTTCTACTTCAGCAATATCTAAAGAGCTGCAGGTTTCCATCCCTGAAGTCAGGCTATAGATTACGCCACCCAGATAATTGGAGACGACTTTAATCTATCTTGTAGCTAGATAGATTATATCCCGCCCTTCTCCGAAGACTCAGGGCAGCTTACATTGTGTAAGGCAATAGTCTCATTCTATTTGTATATTTATATACAAAGTCAATTTATTGCCCCCCCCAACAATCTGGGTCCTCATTTTACCTACCTTATAAAGGATGGAAGGCTGAGTCAACCTTGGGCCTGGTGGGACTTGAACCTGCAGTAATTGCAGGCAGCTGTGTTTAATAACAGGCTTCTTACAGCCTGAGCCACACCGCGGCTTTGTATGATAAGACTAGAGGGAGCCAATATAATTTCTAACTTCATCCCAGATCTGAATGTAGCTCACTTGGAAGTATTTGCTGGAGCTGTAGTCAAAGTGATGATGAGGAAGGCCCAGCATATGTTCTTCTGCAACAGCATCCACAATGGAGGGAAGGAATAAAAACACCGGGATGATAATCAGGCTCAGTCCCCTTTTATATGTGTATAAGTTACATGCATAAACAAAACTGTAGGACAGGGCTGTCAAACTCCCGGCCCACAGGCTGGATGTGTCACTGCTGGCCCTGCCCATGCCCGGTTTAGTGAAGGGGGAAAGTCCCAATACATCACATGATGCCACTGTGACAACATGAGATTGACACCCCTGCTGTAGGGCTTTGACTGCCCTATTGAGACTGCCATCTTGACTTCTTTGACATTCTTTCCCCCTGGATCCCACCGTTTCCTTGGCCAAGGAAGCCCTCCTGGTTGTTTAACTTCTTTACCAGCATTCTCACTTTTTATTCTCAGCTGAACAATCTGGTCGGCAATTGATTACTCA
This sequence comes from Ahaetulla prasina, assembly GCF_028640845.1. NCBI lineage: Eukaryota > Metazoa > Chordata > Lepidosauria > Squamata > Colubridae > Ahaetulla > Ahaetulla prasina. The sequence continues at coordinate 259,821,641 of NC_080540.1, forward strand.
CATCACAATAGATCGGGCTGCCTGGGGAATTCTGGGAGTTGAATTTCTCAAGACTTAAAGTTGCCAAGGTCCTTGCACAACCATAGACTCTACATTGTGAAAGACAAAAGAACCACAGAAAATTCCTTTGCTGACCTTCACATTCTATGTAGAAATACCACTTGGAAAAGAAATGGAATTATTCCTGTCATCTGTGGCAGATTTATTTTCTTCATTAAAGTATTCAATGTAAATACTTTGAAAAGGAATCAGTTCTACAACAGGAGATATTATTCCTGGGAATACAGGTGCAGGTATCCCTCAGCTTAATGTGTAAAAATAAAAACTGTTATACAATATGTGGTATGCAAGTTCATTCTGGCCGAGATAGAATTTTGAGCATCAAGTACACAAGTGGGAATGTTAGAGAGCCTGGTAAGCACGATATCATATTGTACATAGTCAGTGGGGCCAAGCTAGTCTTCTTTCATTTATCACAGCCTCCAAATGGGAAACCTTCTCAGAGGAGATTCAGTAAGTCCTCCAAAATTGCAGGTTTCTGGTCTCTTCATTGGCTGGGTGATATGTAAGCATACTGGTGTCTGTTGTGTGGCATCATGCATGTGGCATCATGAGGCTCATAGTTTGCCAAAACAAAATTGCTGCTCAATATGAATATGCCTAAAAGGGCAGTATAATATACTCTGTGTTTAGTATATAAGCATGAAGATTGCATTCTATAATTGTACAGGAGGTACTAGAAAAACCACATGCTTTTTGGTGGCACTGAAACATCATTTCTGAGTTCTGGTTCCTCATATGTATGTTCATATTTTTAGTCCATTTTTTCCTCTCTAAAACATGCAAATGTGTCCATTCATCCTCTATTGATATACATTTGCTGTCCTTCTATTGTTATTTATATCTTATCCATTCCTGACCATAGACATTTTGAAGCAGTAGATGTTTTCTCCATCAGTCATCCCCTTATAAGATGCCAACTCAATTTTACAATCCTAGTTTCCCAGTAAATCCAGTCCTAATCCTGGTTAGCTTGATTTTCACCGCTAATGTAAATAGTGTGCATTTTCTCCTAGTACTATTTTATTTTTTTATTTGTTTGTCAAACATGTACAAGATAACAAGTATAGATATGAGCATAAACACTAACAAAGGAAGTAAATACAAATAAATGGGGACAGTAAGACAGGGACGGTAGGCACGCTGCTGCACTTATGCACGCCCCCTTTATGGATCTCTTAAGAAGGGAGTGAAGTGCACAGTAAACAGTTTGAAGTTGAAACTGTGAGGCTGTAACGACAGTCGGGTAGAGCATTCCAGGCGTTGATCACTCTGTTGCTGAAATCATATTTCCTGCAATCGAGTTTGAAGCGGTTTACCTTGAGTTTGTATCAGTTGTTTGCCCGTGTACTATTGTGGTTAAAACTGAAGAAGTCGTTGACAGGCAAGATGTTCTAGCAGACAATTTTGTGTACTATGCTTAAATTGGACCACAGGTGGCACAATTCCAGATTGTCCACGCCCAAAATTTTAAGCCTGGTGGCATAGGGAATTCTATTGTGAGTAGAGAAGTGGAGTACTCTTCTCATGAAATACCTCTGAACCCGCTCAATCATGTTAATGTCCGAAATACAGTGTGGGTTCCAGGCAGACAAGCTGTATTCAAGAATTGGTCTGGCAAGGTTTTGTAGGCCTTAGTTAGCAATAAAATATTACCGGAGAAGAAACTTTGCAAAATTACATTTTTGCAATGCTGTTAAAGTGAGCTCTGGAGCTTAGATCATTTGAGATGAGTACTCCTAAGTCCTTGACAGAGTGAGGATCATCTATGAGATCATTTCTGCCCAACTTGTATTTAGTGTTCTGATTTTTATTGCCAATGTGTAGGACAGAACGTTTATTAGTTGAAATTTGGAGTTGTCAATTGCGCGACCATTCTGACACATAGTCAAGGTCGCTTTGTAGGGCAGCAGCATTGTCAGTGCTGTTAAATAATTTTACGTCATCAGCGAAAAGGACACAACTGCTTATAATATGATCGCATAGGTTGTTGATGTAAAGCAGTACTATACTGAAGGTTAAAGGATCACTGTTCTGAATCACATTGTACTTGGAACACAGAAAAAACTTATAAACAAAAGCTAAACCTGTCCAAAAGAATTGTCATAAAAATAGACAATTGGGAATGGGGGGAAAGTTTTAAAAGGGGAAAGTAATATCAGGAGGAAAGGGTAAAATGTCATGCACTGCCTGAGAGAGCAGTTGACACACAAATGGCCTATAATTTTATGTTGCAACCTTTTATATTGGCTTATAATTTGTAATTTATATTTTATTATTTATTGTCATTAATTATTATATAGTTCATTTTGATATTGTTAAACTTCTGAATTGTTGCAAGATAGTCAAATATGCGAACAATGCAATACATTATTCAAATTTGACATACATTGAATGGATTCATATGCATAAGCAAACCTATAAGAAATTAATAAACATTTCTAGAAAAGTGGGTCCCTAAATCACAAGTTGCACAATCTTTATTTACAAAAGGTTGTAACAAGAGGCAGAGTGAGGACAGCGTGCACTATAACATGGCCGCCTCTTTGATTTTATATGGCATGTGCAGGTTGAAAATGTTTTATATAAATCTGATAAAAACACTAGCCCTTTAGTGAAGGCTGAGAATTTTAAAAAAAGTTTTATCTCCCAACTGTGAATACACAGGAATTTAAGACATCATAAATAACTGTAGTTGCAATAGCTGGTCTACTTGGTTATTAGAAGAATTGCAGTTAATAAATTCCCGCTTCTGTTTTTATTTTCCAGTTTCAATAAATGGAAGTGACAGGCTTGGAAAAGACGATTGCCCAGCTGTTCCAGCCATAACATTCCTATGCTTTACCATCAGTTCCCACTACATTCCAGGCTTTGAAGCAGAAACTGTTCTTCGATGCTGGTTGGAGATATGCTATAAACCATGGCTGAAGAATTTCCAGTCATTGTATGCCATTTTATTAGCTCAACTCAAAATACCCTTTTCATAAAAAATTATTCACAGATGTTTACAAATGGCTGGCAAAGAAAACTATAGGTTTTCCAGGTGTCAGCTAGCACACATTTTACTCCTTGTTGAGATTAGGCAGGCATTTATGGTATAATTGGGGGAAGAAGCTCATAACCCTCAGGATGTGCTAGGATACCATCCCCCCACCACTGCATTGAATTCTGCTGGTTGGGAGGATGGGAGTTATGATTCCCACATCTGGAAAACCTAGAATAGAAAAGGCTGGGAGTGTAACATTGTACTTTAGTCATGAAATTCACTGGTTGACACTTGCCCAATTCTTCTCAAACTAATATGTCTTTGAGCATGTGCTGTGGTATTAGTAGGGCTGAGTAACTATGTACGGCAATCCAAGCTCCTGGGAGGAAGGACAGAAAATAATAATAATAGTCACCAGATATCAAGATTTGAGAATCGAATTGCAGAGACTCTGGCATAAACCAGTGATTCCAGTGGTACTCGGCACACTGGGAGCTGTTCCTAAAGACCTAGGCAAGCACTTAAAAGCAATTGGCGCTGACAACATCACCATTGGTCAGCTGCAGAAAGCCACCTTACTGGGATCTGCTCACATAATTCGCTGATACATCATGCAGTCCTAAACGCTTGGGAAGTGTTCAACTAGTGATCTGTGATATGAAATCCAGCATAGTTATCTCGTTTGCTATGTATACTGTCATTTTGTGTAAATAATAATAATAATAATTCAAATTTAGCATGACCTGAAGAATCTAAACTCTTTTTAGCTAAGTTCAAGAACAGAAGCCTTCTAATGCCACTATCTCTATCTAAAACAAGTGACAGCTAGTACATGACAGTATTACTAGTTTGATAGTATCAATGTCAACAGCTTACGAAATCAAGCTAGATATACCGGTATGTAAAGTGTATCAATGTTTCCAATATTTCAGGTGTTTTCCTTTGATTTATTCTGTCAAATAAGTATATAAAACGGCATGACATATTATGAATGTGATACATGCATTAGGATTAATATTCAAGTATTTGTAATATACGTCATATGTATGATAATAAAACAAGTCAGCCTGTTCTATAGCTGGGCAAAAATAATTTGTATGAATTATAGAAAAATCAATTTGCAAGACAAGCTATTCATTGTAATATAATCTTTCCTTGGATGGTCTTCAAATAGTACAAATAATACACAGATCAAAGTTTTGATTTCTTATTTTCTATATTTGTCAAACTGATCCTGGCAAAATGGATTTGCGGTTGCTTTTCTAAATATAAGCATTTAAAATTATTTGCATTTATACCTAAGCCTCCCTTAATGGTTTTGGAGAGAACTACTGTATCTACAGGGCATTTGAGATGAAGGGACTAGGGGAAGGGAGACCCAAGGATAATTATTTAGTGTATGTCATCTACAGAGGTCATGCAATCACTGATATACAAATGTAAATGTAATGTAATGTAAATAAAGCTTCAGAAAGGATGTGTGTGTACACACACACACATACACATATGGCAAAAATTGTTCCTTTTCATTAAAAAAAACATTTCCACAATCTCCATATTGGAACCAAATGCCTAAAAATTGCAATATGGTTTTGATTATGAAAAATGTTGTTTATAAAAAAACTTTTCTGAAAATAGCTTCTCTGTTCTTATTCTAATCTCAAAAACAGTTTATTGATAGATTTAGAAACACATGTAAAGCTCCCCTGAATCAGGCTTTTAGGAATATGCAACCATTTAGGCTTTTTTGACAACAGCATAGGAACAGTTTGTCATTGCCTTTTTTCTAGCATGTTGTTTTAATTTCCTGGGCTCATTTACAGTTCTGTGATTTCTTGGTAGCTTCCCATCACAAACCAGTTCTGACCCTATTTGGATTTATTTCATAACCAGCACAGTCCCTTGTTATTACAAGGCACTAAATGCCAAAATATATTACGCTTCCATGCTTCTTCATTAACAGTTATTATGTTAAGTGAACGTCATTCTCAATAAAATCCCTAATCTTGCCACTAAGAAAAAAAAATCCCATACATTTCAGAAATAAACCACCCAAACTTCATTTGAATGTACTCTTACCAGATCTGAGAGAGGCAGGGAGTGGAAGGTCTTCTCCAACTTATGTGGCATCTCTTACATCCTTCCTAACCTGAACTACCCCTCATACACCATTCCTAATCTGCACAGCATTTTACTCCCTTACACGCAGAAGCACCCTTCCTAATCTGCACAATCTTCCCAACTCACACAACTGTCACATATCCCCATGACCCACCTGTGCTCCCTTCCCAACATGTGACATTTTATTTATTTATTTATTTATTTATTTATTTGTCAAGTATGTATTAGATAACATATACAAGTATAAGCATGAATTGAATACATAAAATGAATACAATTAAAGGGAACATTAGGACAGGGACGGTAGGCACACTGGTGCTCTTATGCACGCCCCTTACATTTCTTGATCAGACCCACACATTGTTCCCAAATGTACAGCATCTCTTGTTCATCCCTGCATACTCTTCCAGAACCCCCCCCCCACACACACACACACAAAACTCCTGAGAGGGAGATTTCCAATGCTCACTTCTGGCTTCCCTGAAAGAAATTTAATGGGGAAGCCAACAGGAAGTTGCTCTCACTCCTAGTGATTTCTTCCAGCCCATGGTCCTTCTGTTTCTTTGCTTAGGTAAGAGCATTTTTCTGAAATGATGATCCAATGGGAGGATCTCTTTAGAGGTAACTTCTAAAATGAAATAAGCATATGGAGTAAGCAAGAAACACTGCACATTCTTTGACCTTGTTAAAACATAATCTAAACATTAATACTAGGTTCAGTTATCACTCTTAACTAAAACATGATTATACTTACTGTGATTATGCAAAATTATAGCTTGTTTAAGAAAACAAATCATAATTCATCATGATATGTGGACCGATCCAGACTATCCTAACAATATATCCAAAGAAAAAAGATAAAGTGTTAGAAAGCTGCAAAAAGCTAAAGCTAAAGCTAAAGTACATGGTTCTTCTACTGTAATGGACCACTACATATAACTGCAATTTTAAAATGTTTCTTAACTAGTCTTCCCAGACGTTATTGTCTCCTCTTATTGCTGGCCAGAAATTATTAGGCTTGTGATTCACTGGACAACAGAAAGGCTGATTTAAGCTATGCCCAAAAGATCTTTAGTACCATCACACACAACTATAGAATTTAATTGAATTAATATACTAAATTTTTGCTTGAAGTAGAAAAAAAAATAAAGCCATCCAAAATATAGAGTTATCCTGTGTCAAGGAAGCCCCATTCCTGTATGTTAAATTTAAAGTGCAGGTTTTAGGCTGAAGTTTACTAGCGACATTTGTTTTCTTCATTATCTAATTTCATATTTGTCTGCTGGAAGCTTGGATCTGAAAGTGTCCTAAAACTTTTAAAATACAAGGGCAGTCCTCTTGTTTTGATCATCTGTAGTTAAATCTTAAAAATCAATACTTCATTCATGAATACCTGCAGTTTGTTGGATAGAAAAAAATCAATAACATTAAGAGTATCTTGCTTTATAGAGAGATTATTAGGAACTACTGTCTGCTTTATTGTTATGGCTCATCTTCATGTAGTATTTCACCTTTAAATAGATCTTCCATGACACAATACTGACCAAATAAAATAGGAAATAAACATTTCTGCATGATATTCCTTGCAGAAAGCTATATAATTCTGCTGGCCCAAAATGTTGTGTTTAGGCATCACAATAAACAAGGGTGTTAAGCAGGGGTGAAATCTACTTACCTTCCTTACCAGCTTCAAAGTTCACACTCTGCGCACACGCACACGCTTTGCTCACGTACATGTGTCACAACCATGCGCAGATCTTCTGCGCATGCGCAAAATCTGTGCATGCACAGAAGGTAAAAACAGGTAAAAACAGCCAGGCAGTGGGTGTCACCGGTGGTTCAGCAATCGCTGAACCACAGGCCACGATCGCTACCAGATCGCGAGATCCAGTCAGAACCAGGAGCATTTCAACCCTAGTTTTAAAGAATATGAGACATTGGGTTTCCAAGTATAGTTGATTGCTGAGGGAACTTCTAAACATTTAAATGTTTGAAGCAGAACACATAGTATCATTCTGCCCTATTTCCCCGAAAATAAGACCCAAGCAGAAAATAAGCCCTAGCATGATTTTTCAGGATGCTCGTAATAGAAACCCTACCCCAAAAATAAGCTCCAGTTAAGATTGTCAGCAGACAGAAGTGTTTAGTTCTGTATTTCCCCCAAAATAAGAGCTAACCAGAAAATAAGCCATAATGTGTCTTTTGGAGCAAAAATTAATATAAGACCCGGTGTTATTTTGGAGGAAACACACTATTAAATCTCTTGGTCTGCCATTTGATTCTATCTCATAGTGAAATGGCAAGAAGAGTAGAGCAATTTGGATTCACAATCCATGCTAACTTGTGGTTTGCTTAACTGTGGCTTATGTCACAGTTGCTGAGTTCCCACAATGCATTAACCGAAAGCAAACAAATCACATTATGGCTTCAATCGACAACAGGCAGCGTGAGGCCTCAGACCATGTAGCCTTGGTTAGCCTCTTAGCCTAACTGCAAGAGAGTCATAATTGGCTGCAATTGCTCAAAGACAATGGTATTGATTCTCAAAATGTGGGGGAAAGGAACACAAGAGCTGCATAAATTAGATTTAACACATTTGAAAAAGAAGAAATACCTGCTTATTCCTTCCAAAAACAATGTTCACTTTCTGTTCCATACAGGTAGACTTTGGGCCACAATAGTAATTGGAACTGGAATCTCCATTGCTGAGCACTGTGGTTGTAAAGAATAATATCTGTAACCACATAGCTGATTGACAGCAATCCCAGTTGCCATCGTTAAACAAGGATGGTAGTGGTTAAGCACAGACCCTACAGGTTTCCCCATTAACCTTGTTTGTGGGAAGCTGGCAGGCAACACTGGAAATCACAATCACATGACCGCAGCTCACTATGAAGTTATAACTGCGAGCCAGGTGCCAAGTGCCTGTATCACAGTCCAAGACTACAAGAATGTTGTAATGGTCAGGACTGCAAGGATCCATAGTAAGTACTATTCATTGTCATCACTGTCATAATTTTGAATAGTTATTCAACAAATGGTCATAATTTAAGGCTACCTGTAGTAAAACCCAGCACTACCCATTTTGATCAGTGCCCTACCCACGGTAGCCTTTAGCACTCACCCCAAAAATGGTGTGGCCTCTGGTCATCAACACATTGAATGCCCCCCCCAACTTAGATATGGGGACCAAGTCATAGTTTGGATCGTTCTGTTATTATAACACAGGTCAAAGAAAGAGTATTTACCCCTTTCAAAATTTGTGCATATCTCTGCCATTGAATATTATCAGATCTTCCTGAGGCAAGTAACAAATAAAGAGAGTCTGAGTAAAGTAAAAACACTAAAGTTTGGTACTTGTTATGATTATTTTATAAACAAAGGATGTGGCAGTCTGAAAAAGTAATTGCCTCCTTAGATTCAAAAAGTGGTTGCAAAATCTTTAGCTACATGTCTGTGATTTCCTGTCATTGGTGTTCAGTACACAACATTCTAAAGGAATTTCAGTCCATTTCTGCTCAGCAAGCTTCTTGACTACAGTAATATTTGAGGAATTTCTAGCACGAGGTACTCTTTCAGGTCCTTCCATAACACTTTAGAAATAGCTAAATGGGATTTAGCTCTGGAATTTGACTCGGCTGCTCCAAAACATGTAGTTTGTTCTTTTCATCCATTCTCTGTAGACTTGCTTGTATGTTTGGGATCATTGTCTTGCCTTCTAGATATGCCATTGTTTCTCCTAAAACAAGGAGATAAACATATTTAGTCCAAAGTTAATGAAGAGGTGATACACTCTAGGATGACCACTACAATGAACTGCACTTTGTTTTAATGATGGCTTGTTTGAGTCACAGAATCTCCAGGTTATAAGTCACCTCTTAGAACCAAAGAAGTTGAAGGCACACAATGTATTAATAAAGCATGCCTGAGAGTTTACTAGAAATGTGTCTTTGGATGTGGGTGTTCTATCTGTTTCAGTATTATTATTATTATTATTTAGAACAAGTATTTCCATGACCCAGAGGTGCCCTGGCCACATGGCAAGGTGAGGTCATTGCTTTTTCAGCTTTAGAAGCAAGGTAGATTCAGGGAAAGAGCTCTGGGCTTCATATGGTCTGATCTGCTGTCTTCTGGACACGAGTAGGGGTCACTTTTTACAGACTCATGTAAATTATTATCTATTCCTCCTTCAAACCTAATGTTTTTTTTCCAGACCATTCAGTGCCAACCCCCCAAAAGATATTTTTCCTATAAATCATGTGTCATTGCCAAGGCAAGCTTTCCTTTGTTCCAGTCACGAAATTCTTTCTAAGTCTCAAATTCAGGCTCCATTTGAATCGGAAAAAAAGTTGTACTCATAATTATACTCACTCAACAGCTGTTTCTTGAGGAGTAATGGTCCTCTTTGTCTTATGCAGACACTGTTTCAACTCCTACCCTCAAAACAACAGTATAGAGCACTGCACACCGGAACAATAAGACACAAGAACAGTTTTTTCCCCGAACGCCATCACTCTGCTAAAGAAATAATTCCCTCAACACTGTCAAACTAGTTACTAAGTCTGCGTTACTATTAGTCTTCTCATTGTTCCTATCACCCATCTCCTTCCACTTATGACTGTAAGACTGTAACCTTGTTACTGGTATCCTTAAGATTTATATTGACTGTTTCCCTATAACTATCATTAAGTGTTGTACCTTATGATTCTTGACAAATATATCTTTTCTTTTATGTACTCCGAGAGCGTATGCACCAAGACAAATTCCTTGTGTGTCCAATCACATTTGGCCAATAAAGAATTCTATTCTATTCTATTCATTAGAAATAAAAGAAGACGTGGATATGCTCACATCAGCCCCATCCATCAATTCCTACTATGCACATTCTGAACAGAAATCCTATTCTGCTAAATGAAATTATACTGATTCACAAGACCAGGATACAATAGCAATGAATTTCTGTTCATCAAGGTCTACTGCAGCATACCTCCTCTTTGGAGATGCCTTTCCTGGTTCTCATTATGGCTCTGATTTAAACAAATGTCAACCTAAAAAGTCATATATGGCTTTTGATACTGTTTTTAAACAAAATCTTTGTGTATTCATCCCAGAAAGGAAAGCTTCAATTAGTTCTATTCATGAAGCGAAGGGTTTGGCAAAGTGGAGTTAAACCTTGATGGGTGCTCCATCATTGGGAAACAGTTGCTCCTGCAGGTATGGACTGTCTGCCCATTGTTGAGCTTTGGAAAGGTGTAGAAAAGAGTTTTATTTGGGATATGGTTTTTGTCTGGTTTAATAATCTGATTTTCAATCCTGTGGATGTGTGAAGTTGAAGTCCAGTTGAGATATTTGTGATTCAAAAATTTAATGAAATTGTTTCTATAAAGTATTAACTATGAATGATTTAAAGTATTGCAGCGGGGCAGTATAAAAATGAATAACAGTCACAATTAAGTTGCAGCTTAGGATCAATGTGTGTAACTCCTCTGCACTTCTAATTTTATAATTCTTGCCTACCTTCAGGTTAAGTGGAAGAAATCAGGTTTTTGGGGGGATTTTTTGAAAACTTATAGTTTAAGACGTTGGTTTGTTTGCAACAAAGCTTCTCTTGGCATTTTTCTGTGACATTGATACCAAACTATCTGTTGTTTATTCTGGATTAAGTCATAATTCTTTCATCTATCTTGGTGTGATTGGTTCTCAAAGCCCTTCAAATTGTTACTAGTTTTGCACGCGGTTTTCAGCTGTTTTCCAGTGCAAGCTGACATATCTAGGTCAAATCTAAATCAAATACAGGAATCTGCAAACTTTGGGTCCAACAAGCACATTTTAATTTCAGAGAGCCTGCACGCATGTAAAATGGCTGCCATAGAGAGGGATTACTTATTTACAACATGGGTGCAAAGGTGAGCACAGCCACCCACAATATAGTTAATAAAAAAGAAAATATAAAGATACCAGATCACTTTCCTAGCCTACGGGATCTTGTCTACCACCACACATTTTATTTTCCCATTTCACTAGGCAGGTAGTTATACTTTCAAGCAAAACCCCCAGAATTCTATTTGATTACTAGCAAGAGCAAGTTCTTGTGTTTTAAGATATTGCAGACTGAGTCTTTTCTGTTCTTTTCTGACTCGCTCCCTCGTCCAGTCCAGCTAATGAAATGGAACTAACTTGTCCCCCTTAACTAAAGGAAACCTTAACTTCCATTACAAATAATGCATTGATTCTCCCAGAGTTCATGCAAGGTTATTGTCACATTTTAGAACTGTAATAAAGTGACATGGCTTAACATAATTAAGAGCCAATGCAAACATCAGAAAAACTGGAAGCATTCAAAGCCAAAGCATACATAAACATGGTTTGCATTTCCTCTTTAGATAATGCTGCCAAAATCTGGTTTCTTGAGCAATGTGAATTTGATCCATGCAGCCTATTTGGAGGCATGTATCTCCATTTCATATGATGAAGGGTTGGAGTGGATTCATTCGGAGCACAGTATTTTAAGTAGTGCTTTAAGGCTCATCCTATATATTTAGCCATTTTTATGTCCCTGTATTAAATTTCAACAAATGAAAGTTATCTTGGAAAGCAGAGATGTCATAAATTAGCAAGCCTTCTAAGCCTTCTATAACTTACCATTCAGCATTTCTGCAATTATTTATTCCAAATGCTCAAAATAAAGAAGTTTTTGTATTCTGGAAGGATTTCAAGGCACATTTTGAAGAGGACAAAAAGTTGGCTTCCAAAGCATGATGGCTCTTTGCTGCATTTATGCTTTTATTTCATATCAAAAGAACTGCACATAATTTTTGTTACTAAAAGCCCAGACGTTCCAAGAAATCTTTAGACTGATACATTCTATTGGTAATATTTTTAGGCTAAACGTAAGCTCAAGAGAAGTACCCTGCTCCTTCACAAATATGTTCTTGATTATTGGAAGGCAAATTTATTGGAAAGGCAAGGAATGAATGACTCACAGACCTCTTTTTGCATACAGAACTTGGAAACAGCGATTTAAGCTCAAATCAAAAGACTTTTTAAAAAATTCATTATTTTCCAATCCCTCCATTTTCAAAACTCAGCAAAGTCAACATACAATAAGGGCATAAATTAAATTATTATATACTATAATTCTGTGAGGCCTGGGTGCACACATGACTTTTGGGGGGCGGAGCCTTGTGATGTGCATATTTACATTATATAATTCTGAATACCTGCTCAGGTATTGTTAGACTACAATCCTATTACCCTAATCACCATGTCTATTGTGCAAGTAAAAGTATTATGGAGAGCAACAGATTTCTCACTTCCGCTGTAAACACCTAAATGGTCTAGAATCCTACCTAGGCAGTCTCTTATTCTCCAAATGGCATTTTATCCAGCATGATCCCTTGCAAGTATATGCCAAATGGCTGAAAATGTTTCTCACAAATTATTATTCAGTGATACTTATTTACTTTGTTTATATCCTTTTATTATTTTTATAAACAACTCAAAGCAGCCTCTCCCTCCTCCTATTTTCCTCACAACAACCAACCTGTGAGAAGAGTTGGGTTGAGAGAGTGACTAGTCCAAAGTTAGCTGGTTTTCATGCAAAGGTGAGACTAAAAATCACAGCTGCTCAGTTTCTAGCCTGGTAGCCCAACCACTAATCCCACTTTGGTGACCAAACCAATCCCAGATTTTAAAATATAAACTTTTAAAAATGAAAGATTATTTTTGTGATGCCTGTATAATGTATACTTCTATCACAATATTTAATTATGTGCAAGAAAGTTAAAAAGTACATTTTCACTACTGTTACCCTTTTTAAAAAATAAGTCTCACGTTGCTTGTCTTAATTATGATCAGTGATCTCTGATTTAGGAGACGCCTGCATCAATTCCAGCACATTGATCCCAACTTAATGTGTGGTTACATCTGATTCATTTTTACAAGCCAAAAAGAGGTAGTGTAAAGGACAAAAATATCAAGGTAAATTAATAATTGAAGTGGTTTCTATTCTATCAATTTTCCCCTTCTGACAATTTAATGACTAGAGTTGGAAAAGAATTTGGCTTGAGACTTTAAGGAGCTTCTATTCCTGGAATAGCTACAACTGAATTAGATAGGTGATTAATCTGAATATTTTGGCAATTCCAAACTTCTCATTCCTATCCTAATTAAATAGCCTTAGGAGAAATTATACCAATTAAATTTGTTACACTTAGCCAATTCTTTTTTACAGTTTCTTTACTGTTTCTATTGTTTGCAGTTTCTATTTGATATGTGATCAATTACCTTGAAGTAATTGATCAGTACATAACATAACATAATAACAGAGTTGGAAGGGACCTTGGAGGTCTTCTAGTCCAATCCCCTGCCGAGGCAAGAAACCCTACACCATTTCAGACAAATGGCTATCCAACATTTTCTTAAAAATTTCCAGTGTTGGTGCATTCACAACTTCTGCAGGCAAGTTGTTCCACTTACTGATTGTTCTGTCAGGAAATTTCTCCTTAGTTCTAAGTTGCTTCTCTCCTTGATGAGTTTCCACCCATTGATTCTTGTTCTACCCTCAGGTGCTTTGGAGAATAGTTTGACTCCCTCTTCGTTGTGGCAACCCCTGAGATATTGGAACACTGCTATCATGTCTCCCCTAGTCCTTCTTTTCATTAAACTAGACATACCGAGTTCCTGCAACCGTTCTTCATATGTTTTAGCCTCCAGTCCCCTAATCATCTTTGTTGCTCTTCTCTGCACTCTTTCTAGAGTCTCAACATCTTTTTTACATCGTGGCGACCAAAATTGAATGCAATATTCCAAGTGTGGCCTTACCAAGGCATAATAAAGTGGTATTAACACTTCACATGATCTTGATTCTATCCTTCTGTTTATGCAGCCCAGAACTGTGTTGGCTTTTTTGGCAGCTGCTGCACACTGCTGCCTCATATCTAAATGGTTGTTCACTAGGACTCCAAGATCATGGATCATGGTTGGATATGGCCAAGTAAGTCTTTCAGACACAGAGTTTGTCTTACATGTGGCACCAGAAAAGCAGACATACTAGAGGAAAGGCTAAATGTAATCGGAATACCACACCACAGATATCTCTAAGTCAGAAGCTTTGCCTTCATAAGACACACAGTAATTATAGAGTAAACGTTAGCAATGATATAATCAATCTCTGGCCAGCCAAAGCTTTACAGTGAAACTGTGGCTCACTTGGAAAGTTGCCCACAATGCTTCAAATAAAAATGTATGAATAGATACCATCTGGGAATTCTTAGACAATTTTGGTAACTGTGTTATTTAGGTTTACAAAACTGTAATATAGATCATACATATGGATACTGCAATTTCAGCGGGTTGAATTATACATGAACAAAAATTACCTTCCAACTTTAGAATAGATAGTAGTAAGTAGTTGGAATACTAATGGTCAATATCATTCTCTAAACATCACTTAATTGGGAATGTTGCATAATTCTAATTACTTCTTCTGATAATGTAAGTTTTATACAATGGATATTTTTCAGATTCAAAGTCTGTCCAGAAAAAATAAGCAAAAATTAATTCTCTGTCTTTGTTTCAACTGCAAGAATAGTTACCTAAGAGACGTCTTTCTGAACAAAAAAGCTTAGCTTAGTCATGCACATGTACGATTTAGTGAATGGGTTGCAAGCACACTCACTAAATTTCATGTAACCAACCATTTCATAGCATCAGTAACGTGGCTGGAGAGTTAAGAATTCATCCACAAATTAATACATCTAGGTTACAAATGTAGTTCCCTTGCCAGCCTACGAATGTCAGCCACAATGCTCAATCCCTTCCTGAAAACTGCAGACTGACGACACAAAGAAGAAAAGGTGCACTGAGTCATATAGAGCAGAGTCCCCAACCTTTTGGGCACCAGGGACCGGTTCCATGGAGAAAGTTTTTTCTGTGGACTGGAGGGGTTTTGCATGCTGCCTCCATACAGCGAATGGGGCTTTGCTTGTTTGCATGACATGGTTGCTGGCATGCTTAGGGGCTGGGGCTGGTCCACGGATCAGGGGTTGGAGGACCCCCAATATACAGAGACAACTTCAGTCATAGTCCATATTCATTTTATTTTCACCAAACCTTAGTTCCAAATATGTTTTTAGTTCCATACTTATTTCTCTGAGTCCTTACCTCCTCTCCAAAGTTTGAAGCTAGGATCAGAACATTCAAAAAGTGAAACCAAACCGCAGTGCAGATTGTTAATTTAAGTGTCATAAAAATCCATACAGTCAGCTAAAAATCAAAATAATCAAATCTTATTCCAGCTCAGCCTGAAACATTAGATAGTGCTTCAGAAATATTGTTAACATTACTTGTTCTTCTTAGCTTATACTGTCAGTCTCCTTGCAGCAGCTTACAATCCAGAAAGAAAGATTCTCACAGGTCTATAGGCAGATTTATTTTACTGAGCAACGAGATAGGTTACTTAGTTCTCATTTAACTGTGAATATATGAATATTTGAAGGAGTCTTGGCTTAATGGAGAATATGCTGATTACTTGATAACACAGAAATGACCACTTTTTCTTGTTCTGCAGTTTTGGAAATACCAATTTTTATCATCAGAGTTAAGAGAATCTCATCACAAAAGGACTTTCTCCAGCTTGACATTCTCCACATTCTGTGGTTGTAATTACAGGGTACTGTCAAATATTTTCTTCATGGATAACATGTCAGAATATAAGATACTTTAACTTAAAAACTTTCAGTTAGGCCTTGAATTGTATTATTGTCAGAACAGTCTGTTCTGCTTTAGGTATTTCATTCAGTTGGTTAGAGCTATTTTAAGAAAGAAATAGGTTGAGATGTAGTGTTCCCTAACCCTTATAATTTTCCCCTTTGTGTTTTGTATTTAGTGAAGCCCAGGTATTTGCCTGCCATGACAGAAGTGGTCAGTCAACTTGGTGGCTGAAAGATTATAAACAGTGAAATAATAAGAACATATAGCTCTGTGACTTTAAGAATATAGGGTTGAATTATGTTTTGATAACTACAGGCAGGAAAGGTGAGAATAATGGTTAGATATTCAAAACTTTGTTATTAAGTAAGTTTATTAAGATTACTTTGAATTAGTTTTCTGACACCAGCTCACATGATTAAATATACTTGCCTTTGCTTGCATGTTAGGAAAAGGTAATTAGTCAAATGATTTTTAAAAATTGTCTATTTAGTGTAGGTGATCGACAACACATTTAATCAATTTAAAAATTATATAGCTGCCTACTTCCTCACAGCAACTCTAGGTGGCTAACAAGCAATAAAACACAGTATAGAAAAATAAATAAAAATAAAAAACAATACCCCCGCCAGCATCAAATAAACCATTTGATGAGTTCAATCCCACTCTGGGTTCCCACTCTGGATTAAACTACCCAGCAGAATATTGATAACCCATAAATTTACACAGAAAAGAAGCTTGGAATATGGATTTATCACTTTCCAATCTAGCATTCAATGAATTAGAATTAGAGAAATGTTCTGAGGTTAGAAAAAAGTGATTGATTTTCCTGACAATTCTGGCTGAGTTCTGGAATTGAGCTGGGCAATTCCAGCCTGTCTTTATTGTTTTGATCATTTCCGAATTTATTTCAATCTACTGCGATGTTTGGTTGGGGCACTGAAACAATCTTGGATTTCTATACCAAGAGAGATGCAACCCAAATAATTCCCTTGAGCATCGCAATGGCTTTGATACTTTTCATTAAGATTACACTCAAGGTTTATTTCCAGATATCTCTGTATTCAAGAGTTAGGAGAGTGTAATAACAACATATTTTTCTGCCAGCTGCATTCCATTTTTCAGGACACTTTTCAGGAATGCCTACTTTATGCCACAAACAATAGCCACTCCCAACATTAGATGGTTTTATTTTATTATACCTTTTCAAGTATTATCTTCAATCTCCCAGACTATGCTACCACATTTGTTTGGGTGCATTTTATTTGCTTAAAGTTATTAAATTCCAAAAGTGTGGGATCATAGAAGCTAAGTTGTAAGCATAAAAATTGTAGATCACAGCGGGGGGTGTTAATTTTGCTTGGACGGGGGGGATGATGTATGAATGAATTTGTCAGGGCTTAACTGCATGTGAAAGCTTAGCCTTGGTGCCAGGTTTTTAATGTTTGTGGCTTTAAACAGATATATGTATTATATTGTTTTATGATTGATCTTACCTTAATTATTGGTTGGCAGCTGTCCAGAGTTCAATAAAGGATGGGGGGCTATATACATTTTTAAATAAACTGCTCTTGTATTTTATAATCCCACTTTATTTTTTTATCCTTTTCTTAAAATGTGATAATTGAAACTGAACGGCATATTCAGAATGCCTTTCCAGGATTTATCCTTTAATTTAACACACAGTATGTCTCTTGACCCTTATTGGTTTAACCTTTGCCATATGTCAAAATAATGTAATCAACTGTGGCCGCCAAAATTGCTTTAACATAAAAGCTTAATAGTGTATTGGAGGATGAGGCAGGGAGCTACTAATGCATACAGATACCACTGGTGCAAAATGCAGTGGCCTGGGTAGTTATGAGTGCCAGTCTTTCAGTACATGCAACGCCTTTGCTCTGCAAGCTGCATTATCTACCAACAGGCTTCCACGTATCACTCAAGGTGCTGGTGGTTACTAAAGCCCTTTGTGGCTCATTGACAGATTACTAGGGACTGTCTCTTCCCAATAGTAACTCCCCATTCTGTTAGATCCAGGAGAGGCATGCTCCAGGTCCTGTCTACTAGACAGTTCCATCTGGCACCTGGCAGGACCCAGGACGAACCTTTTCTGTGGTGGCACCTGCCCTCAAGAATATCATCCCTCCTGAAATTAGACTTGCTCCAAACTTGTCCTTTTGCAAGGCACTAAAAAGCTGGTTTTACCAGTTAACCTAGAGCCCTGGCAGTACAGGTGAAGCCATTTCATGGCTAATGTTACTATGAGTTGTGAATGTTCTAGGCAGCTGATTGGTTTTGATTTTATTTATATCCTGCCTTTATTATTTTTACAAACAGCTCAAGGCAGTGAACATCTCCGCACACCTTCCTCCTCCTGTTTCCCCCACAACAAAATCCTGTGAGGTGGGCTGAGCTAAGAGTGAGTGACTGGCCCAAAATCACCCAGGTGGCTTTCATGGTTAGGGAGAGACCTGACCTAGTGTTTCAATCCCAAAGGCCAGCAATATATTATTGATATCACTTTTGTTTAATTCAGAAGTCTCGTAATGCATTTTGATAGTGAGATTAATATGAAGGGTCTGTTCTTGTTTTGAGTCTTGCCTATTCAAAACATTCAAAATATTCTACCAGGCTCCTCCATACACTTATGGGATCTCTGGGTCTATTCTGTGTTTTGACCCCAAAGTCACCTCTTGTTAAAGAAAAGCTATTACTTGATAGCAGAATTGTTGTTCTTTCAAGATGGTTGGTCTGGATAGACAGAGGAATATTATGGTTAACTTTACCCACTAACCAAGCTGAAAACAAGACTGCCCAAACTGTGAACTGCAGCAATCAGCTTCAATTTTTCTTCATCCGGTTTATTGGTTATATTTTAAACAACATTGTACAGTCTAAGCCCTATACATGAAACAAAATCGAATGAACTTTCTTTATTCAGTGTCTATACTGGGCATCAATGTCCTTCTTCACTATTGCTTCTCTGCATCTTTTCAAATGTCTGGATCTTTTTAATCTGAAAAATGAATGTGAAATTTTAGTCTGCTTTATCATAAAATGGACCCCAAAATTGCTAGGACAAAATTAGAATAGAATAGAATAGAATAGAATAGAATAGAATAGAATAGAATTTTTTATTGGCCAAGTGTGATTGGACACACAAGGAATTTGTCTTGGTGCATATGCTCTCAGGGTACACCAGAGAAAAGATACGTTCATCAAGGTACAACATTTACAACACAAATGATAATATATCAATATAAATCATAAGGATTATTAGGATGAAATGAAATATGAAAGCAGTCATCCCTAACATGGTCCAGCAAGATTCTTCTTTTATTCTTAAATTCATTCATTTTCTCTGTGATGATTGTATCCCCATCATCTCTAGTCCAATAAAGATGAGAAAGCAATTGTCAAGTGTTACTTCCTCTAAATAAACATATGTCTTACTAAAACTGTCCTTATAACCTGGCAAACCCTTTTTTCATAATTAAGCAGCAGCTGAATTATTGAAAAATAATTTCTCAATTTCCAGCTGATAGACATTGTTTATCTTTTTATGGGCCAACCATAACTCTAATAGAATTGTGGACACATTTGCAATATCTCTGTAGAAATGGAACCGTCTTCCTCTTCTATGAGTAGCAATCTAGGTAAAAGTCAAGTTCACATACCAAAGAAGACCAGATATTTTCTAAGAACTTTCTTTTAGCATATTGTTCAGAGTTTATTTGCCCTTTAAATCTTGTCCTCTTTAGATATGATTACAATGGCAAATAGGAAAGTGAGCTTTCCATATCTTTTAAAACAGCATTAAACTAATTTCTGAGTTATCATGAATAAACATTGTGTGGACAACTGTTGCTATTTCTGACACAAATGGGGGACATTAAGGGAAGTAGCGACAGAATGAATACTTAGTAGGCTATGCATAAATTATACATACAAAAAAATCTCAGAGTTGGAAACTAAATTTAATAGAGGTTGAGTCTAGCCAAATTGTATCCGGCCTCAAAAGCTATTGCCATAGTTGTGTCTTTTCAATTGACACACCCAATATGCTACAGGCAGTGTCGATGCTATTGCAGCACCCACAATACTTGGGCCTCCCTTTTGGGGCCTGATAGTCCAGGCAGTAATAAGTGGTTGCTTCTAGCTACTATTTTTCATGCCCACAATGTTTGCAATAAAGTGTCACTCAAAAGTGGGAAACCTACATCCTCCAGCCATATGTAGCTCTCAGCCTAATTTCAGAAAGCCATCATGTGGTCAATTCAAACTTCTGGAAAAATGCTATTTCTCCTTTCTTGATGGTCTGTTGTTTGAAGAGTAAGAAAAGAAAGTAAGAAAGGGAACTGCTAATGCAAAATCGGGTATGACAGGAAAGAGAAACAGGACCACAAAAAATAGCTCCAACTCAATCTTTGTTTCCACTTCACTTTCATGACAGGTCTGAAGACCCCTAGTTGTAATTCTTGACAGATAACCAAAGGCAAAAGAAAACTGTTCCATTGCCAAGGTGACGTTGCAACATCCAGATTTCCAAAACATTTCAAGCATGTATTTATATTTGATGTATTTATGTATGTAAAATGTATTTATTTATCAGATGTCTATGCTCCCCAACTTTCAATGGCTCTATCACAGAGGGACAATCTATGGCTCACAATTCCCCAGCTTAATTTTAAAAGTGCCCTGAAGTTTAGATGTTTATTGACATTTATCTCTTCTTTCTCTGCAGTCGTCTCCTTTGTTGAGAGAACAAGGTTATCCAAAGGTAAAAGGAAGAATTTATCTCCATCCAGGGGCATTTAAAAGACAAGAAGGGTGCTAAAAGTTGAGATGGTAGCCATCACCACACTGTCTTTTTCACTTTTTTTTACACCTATTACATGTGGAGTCCATGTAAAAAAGGGGATGAAACTTGCATGGACACAAATATCATGACTGTTTTATCTCCACCCATACACCCCCCCATACACCCCCCCATACACACACTGAAGCCCTATTACCAGGGGTGATATGCTCCCGGTTCCGACCGGATCACCCAATCACAGTGATGGCAGTGGGTGGTTTGGAGAACCAGTAGCAAAAATCCCTGCCCCATCCCCGCCCATGCCCAGCTGAGCCACACAATCATCAGAGGTTTGGTTTTTTTACTACCAAAATTCCAGCAGTATCCACAAAGAATACAAGGAGGGGCCAATTGATGAAAGCAGCATTGCAACATCACAGTGCAAGCCCTGCCCCCTTTCTGTGTGCCACGTTGTATGTCCATTCTGTATTGCCAAAGGGAACAGATCTCCCAATCTGTGTTCTCTGGTTTAATTATTCACTCTACAGCAAAACTGAGGCAAAAAATGTGTCCTGTGCTGTTGAGGCTACTACCAACCACTATATTGCGCCATACTGTGTTTATGTACTGACAATAACACCAACACAGTGTGAAGTGGGAAATCAGGGAGCAACTACCCAGTTGCTTCAATCACTGTGTCGTGTCCCACTCTTCTGCTGACGGCCGGGTCAGGGAAATCCGAATCAGGCGTGCCTCTGCAGCTCTGCCAAAGTCCTAGCAAAGTTCTCAAGGCAGGCAGGAGACCAGGAAGTGACTTCAGCAATATAAGGTAGACTTTGCCTGACTCAGAGAATGCCAGAAAGCAGATCCTTTATATAGGCCATGGGGT
The DNA here is from genome assembly GCF_028640845.1 of Ahaetulla prasina. Classification (NCBI taxonomy): domain Eukaryota; kingdom Metazoa; phylum Chordata; class Lepidosauria; order Squamata; family Colubridae; genus Ahaetulla; species Ahaetulla prasina. Next base: position 259,843,205 of record NC_080540.1, read on the forward strand.
GTGGCTCCATGACTCAGCACTTATCCAGGCCTGCCCCTCCCTTCCTTCTGCTGCTGCCGCCTATCAATTCTCCTGAAGCGAGGATCGCTCCAGGCACCAGCTGTTGGTAATTGACCTTCCTCAGGCTCACAGGCTGTGGGGAGGAGGATCTAATTGCTCCGTTTGCCTGGGCATGGAGCCAGAGCTGGGGGTGGAAGCACTTCTTCTTCCTCGGCCTGTCTGGGCATGGTGCCAGGGCTGGGGCCTGGAGGCATGCCAGGACATTCCTCAGCATTCGGAAGGAGATAAGACTGGCCCGGCTGGGGGGAAAGCGACGAGACACAACACACTGTGTCACTGAAATGTAGGTAGTGTTCTTCATTTGTATTCACTAACAATATGAGATTTGTCATATTTGTCAATTTTGAGGTATCTTATTAAAGAAAGAGGGTATGGTTCTGCGAACCTCAAGCAAGGAACACCACAAAAAATATGAAAAAAGATACACTGGACTTTTCTCTCCCTTAATATTTTTCAAGAAAATTGAGTGTAGAAATTGAGTCCCAGAACTGTACAATTCAAACTTTAAGGAGATTTGTCAACTCAGGAACTGACTGTTATTTGGAAGTACACCAATTGTTTGTTTTAGATGGCTGTGGTTATTCTGACTCAAAGAGTGATAAAGAATAGTTTTGTTGTTTTAATTTTACTCAAATTCCACTGTTGCATTTTAACATTATTTTTACAGTTTATTTTTATTCCTTGGTTTAAAGAACCATGCAATAAACTATATAAGTTCTTAGGAGTAAGTCAAAAATAGTGGCTTGCAAACTTTTATCTAACTGCCACACTATGCTGATTAACCAGCAGAAGAAAAACACAGAACTAAATATTATCACTATCTAAAAATGCAGCAGCATTTGGCCTTCTTTTTTCCTCAAAGACCCCTCTTTTTTACAGTCCTGATTTTATACTATAAAGGAATACTCAAACATACTAAATGGAAAATCACTTATCAGTTTAAAATTAAATGCCAGCCTTCAATATATCATAAATACCAGTCTTCAATAAATTATTAAACATATAACCAGGGTGTATAATCATCTAATGGCTTAAAGTTGACCAAAATACTGAGATGAGAAAATAGAATAAACTTTTATTTGTGTGACATGTCAGTCAAATAACTAAGCCAGATACAGTAGAATTCCAAATGAAGGTGCATAAAAATAAGAGTTTTCTCTTTCTTTTTTATAGAGTCCTGTTTGATTAAGTTGAGTGGCATAGCAAGTCACATAATTAATATGGAAAGTGGTAGATTCATATAGCCAGATATTAGAATTATATATCCTCTTGGATGCCTCTGAAGCTTTGATGCTTTGCAGACGGTAATGACTGATATAATGGCTTCATCTCTTCATATAATTACAATAATACTTTCACAGTGCTTTTAATCTTCAAAGCATTTTATATTCTTAATTGAAAAGGAGTGATCCAGTGTCTAGCCCGATAAGAACTAAAATGTTTGCCAACTACAGCTGTCAAGTAAAAATATGCTTTTTAACTAATAGAACACCAACATAAATTTCACTTCAATCACTTTTTCCCACATTTCTACTTTCAAAAGCTTAAGATCACTATATCTACAACATCTGCCACTTAAAACCACAGATTCCTGAGCATTTTTTCCATGTCCAATACCCAAAGAATTCAGCAACCAGAAATTAATATGCATTTACATCAACCCCAGGATTGAAACATCTGGATGTGCTCAGTTCCAGACCAGTATTGCAAATAAGTGCAAAGTAAAGCAATTATTTATTTATTTATTTGTTTGTTTATTTGTTTATTTATTTATTTATTTATTCGAATTTTTATACCGCCCTACTCAGGGCAGTTTACAGCCAGATAAAACATGCGAATAATACAAGTAAAAACAACAATTAAAAAACTTATTAATTAGGTCGAATTAAAAATATCACTAAAATAATATAAAACCCCAAAACCCCATAATGTAATGTCTACATTAATTGTAGACATTAAAAAAAAACCAATTCCACCCCCTTTACTGGGGGTATATTGATTGCTGAGTTCAAGCTCTTTGTAATGATTGCATGAAATAATTTAATCCTGATCCATTCAATCATTTTTTGAATAGAAAATGGACATTGGTCCTACCTGAATGTCCTTTCTCTGTTGGCGGGACCAGCAGCCAGGCATGGGAGTGACTCGGTCTGTATCCAATGGGATCGAGTCTGCTAGTTGAAAAGCACCTCCTCCTCCTGGTGCCTTCCAGCTTTCGGACGAGGATGATGCGGCAGACCGACGCACTGAGCTGTAAAACAGGAACTGCAAGAATATGCTATTATGCCCTCCCCCCCCCGGCATATGACCATGAGAGCCCGAATGACCTCTATAGAAGACAGGAACCGGGCGTTCAGGGAGGGGCTGGCTGCTGGTCCCGCCAACAGAGAAAGGACATTCAGGTAGGACCAATGTCCATTCTCCAGCAGGCGGGACCAGCAGCCAGGCATGGGACATACCAAAGCAAGTCCTATCGGGAGGATCCGCCCGGTCCGGGTTAGAACCCCTTCTAGGACCCTTTGGAGAACCCTGCGGCGACGCCGCATCAGCAGATGCATAGGAATCGATCTTGTAATGGCGTATGAATGGATTCGGAGAAGACCATGTGGCTGCTTTGCAGATTTCCTCTAACGGAGCCTGAGTGGCCCACGCAGTGAAGTAGCCGCTTCTAGTAGAATGCGCAGTGATGCGACTTGGAACAGGAATTCCCTGAATCTGATATGCTCTGGCAATGCATGCCTTAAGCCATCTACCGATGGTAGAGGAAGATACCTTAAGGCCGATGGTGGTTGGTTGAAAGGACACAAAGAGAGCCTCCGTCCTCCTGAGAGAGGCGGTACGCTTGATATAAATACGGAGGGCTCTCCGGACATCTAGGGTATGCCAGGACCTTTCCAGCGGTGTACGGATCTGGAGAAAAGTCGGGAAGAATGAGCTCTTGTGATCTATGGAACAGTGAGTTAACTTTAGGCAGGAAGGTAGGATCTAGCCGGAGGACCACCCTATCTGAGTGAAAACAGAGATCCGCCCTGGTGGAAAGGGCAGCAAGTTCAGAAATTCTGCGAGCTGAAGTAATGGCTACTAGAAAGGCCACCTTATATGTCAAATATTGCAGGCCACACTCCATAAAGGTTGAAGGGCCCTTGGTGAGGATGTTAGAACCTTCGTGAGGTCCCAAGATGGATACCTGTGGACTACCGGAGGACAAAGGTTGGTTGCTCCCCTCAGAAATTGACGGATGAGGGGCGGTGGGCTAGGGGCGTTTAGCACCGCAAGTTAAAATAGAAGAGAGAGCAGCTACCTGTCGTCGAAGCGTGTTCGCTGCCAAACCTTGTTCCAATCCGTGTTGAAGGAAGATCAGGATAGTGATCGTAGAAGCGTTGGTAGGGTCTATGTTCTTGCTTGAACACCAGGTGTAGAAGGTGCGCCACGTCGAGCCGTAGATGCGAATGGTGGAACTACGACGAGACGCCTGGATGGTGTTGGCGGCGTTGGCAGGTACATGTCTCTTCCTGAAATTAGACTTGCTCCAAACTTGTCCTTTTGCAAGGCACTAAAAAGCTGGTTTTACCAGTTAACCTAGAGCCCTGGCAGTACAGGTGAAGCCATTTCATGGCTAATGTTACTATGAGTTGTGAATGTTCTAGGCAGCTGATTGGTTTTGATTTTATTTATATCCTGCCTTTATTATTTTTACAAACAGCTCAAGGCAGTGAACATCTCCGCACACCTTCCTCCTCCTGTTTCCCCCACAACAAAATCCTGTGAGGTGGGCTGAGCTAAGAGTGAGTGACTGGCCCAAAATCACCCAGGTGGCTTTCATGGTTAGGGAGAGACCTGACCTAGTGTTTCAATCCCAAAGGCCAGCAATATATTATTGATATCACTTTTGTTTAATTCAGAAGTCTCGTAATGCATTTTGATAGTGAGATTAATATGAAGGGTCTGTTCTTGTTTTGAGTCTTGCCTATTCAAAACATTCAAAATATTCTACCAGGCTCCCTCCATACACTTATGGGATCTCTGGGTCTATTCTGTGTTTTGACCCCAAAGTCACCTCTTGTTAAAGAAAAGCTATTACTTGATAGCAGAATTGTTGTTCTTTCAAGATGGTTGTTCTGGATAGACAGAGGAATATTATGGTTAACTTTACCCACTAACCAAGCTGAAAACAAGACTGCCCAAACTGTGAACTGCAGCAATCAGCTTCAATTTTTCTTCATCCGGTTTATTGGTTATATTTTAAACAACATTGTACAGTCTAAGCCCTATACATGAAACAAAATCGAATGAACTTTCTTTATTCAGTGTCTATACTGGGCATCAATGTCCTTCTTCACTATTGCTTCTCTGCATCTTTTCAAATGTCTGGATCTTTTTAATCTGAAAAATGAATGTGAAATTTTAGTCTGCTTTATCATAAAATGGACCCCAAAATTGCTAGGACAAAATTAGAATAGAATAGAATAGAATAGAATAGAATAGAATAGAATAGAATAGAATAGAATAGAATAGAATTTTTTATTGGCCAAGTGTGATTGGACACACAAGGAATTTGTCTTGGTGCATATGCTCTCAGGGTACACCAGAGAAAAGATACGTTCATCAAGGTACAACATTTACAACACAAATGATAATATATCAATATAAATCATAAGGATTATTAGGATGAAATGAAATATGAAAGCAGTCATCCCTAACATGGTCCAGCAAGATTCTTCTTTTATTCTTAAATTCATTCATTTTCTCTGTGATGATTGTATCCCCATCATCTCTAGTCCAATAAAGATGAGAAAGCAATTGTCAAGTGTTACTTCCTCTAAATAAACATATGTCTTACTAAAACTGTCCTTATAACCTGGCAAACCCTTTTTTCATAATTAAGCAGCTGAATTATTGAAAATAATTTCTCAATTTCCAGCTGATAGACATTGTTTATCTTTTTATGGGCCAACCATAACTCTAATAGAATTGTGGACACATTTGCAATATCTCTGTAGAAATGGAACCGTCTTCCTCTTCTATGAGTAGCAATCTAGGTAAAAGTCAAGTTCACATACCAAAGAAGACCAGATATTTTCTAAGAACTTTCTTTTAGCATATTGTTCAGAGTTTATTTGCCCTTTAAATCTTGTCCTCTTTAGATATGATTACAATGGCAAATAGGAAAGTGAGCTTTCCATATCTTTTAAAACAGCATTAAACTAATTTCTGAGTTATCATGAATAAACATTGTGTGGACAACTGTTGCTATTTCTGACACAAATGGGGGACATTAAGGGAAGTAGCGACAGAATGAATACTTAGTAGGCTATGCATAAATTATACATACAAAAAAATCTCAGAGTTGGAAACTAAATTTAATAGAGGTTGAGTCTAGCCAAATTGTATCCGGCCTCAAAAGCTATTGCCATAGTTGTGTCTTTTCAATTGACACCCAATATGCTACAGGCAGTGTCGATGCTATTGCAGCACCCACAATACTTGGGCCTCCCTTTTGGGGCCTGATAGTCCAGGCAGTAATAAGTGGTTGCTTCTAGCTACTATTTTTCATGCCCACAATGTTTGCAATAAAGTGTCACTCAAAAGTGGGAAACCTACACCCTCCAGCCATATGTAGCTCTCAGCCTAATTTCAGAAAGCCATCATGTGGTCAATTCAAACTTCTGGAAAAATGCTATTTCTCCTTTCTTGATGGTCTGTTGTTTGAAGAGTAAGAAAAGAAAGTAAGAAAGGGAACTGCTAATGCAAAATCGGGTATGACAGGAAAGAGAAACAGGACCACAAAAAATAGCTCCAACTCAATCTTTGTTTCCACTTCACTTTCATGACAGGCCTGAAGACCCCTAGTTGTAATTCTTGACAGATAACCAAAGGCAAAAGAAAACTGTTCCATTGCCAAGGTGACGTTGCAACATCCAGATTTCCAAAACATTTCAAGCATGTATTTATATTTGATGTATTTATGTATGTAAAATGTATTTATTTATCAGATGTCTATGCTCCCCAACTTTCAATGGCTCTATCACAGAGGGACAATCTATGGCTCACAATTCCCCAGCTTAATTTTAAAAGTGCCCTGAAGTTTAGATGTTTATTGACATTTATCTCTTCTTTCTCTGCAGTCGTCTCCTTTGTTGAGAGAACAAGGTTATCCAAAGGTAAAAGGAAGAATTTATCTCCATCCACGGGCATTTAAAAGACAAGAAGGGTGCTAAAAGTTGAGATGGTAGCCATCACCACACTGTCTTTTTCACTTTTTTTTACACCTATTACATGTGGAGTCCATGTAAAAAAGGGGATGAAACTTGCATGGACACAAATATCATGACTGTTTTATCTCCACCCATACACCCCCCCATACACCCCCCCATACACACACTGAAGCCCTATTACCAGGGGTGATATGCTCCCGGTTCCGACCGGATCACCCAATCACAGTGATGGCAGTGGGTGGTTCGGAGAACCAGTAGCAAAAATCCCTGCCCCATCCCCGCCCATGCCCAGCTGAGCCACACAATCATCAGAGGTTTGGTTTTTTTACTACCAAAATTCCAGCAGTATCCACAAAGAATACAAGGAGGGGCCAATTGATGAAAGCAGCATTGCAACATCACAGTGCAAGCCCTGCCCCCTTTCTGTGTGCCACGTTGTATGTCCATTCTGTATTGCCAAAGGGAACAGATCTCCCAATCTGTGTTCTCTGGTTTAATTATTCACTCTACAGCAAAACTGAGGCAAAAAATGTGTCCTGTGCTGTTGAGGCTACTACCAACCACTATATTGCGCCATACTGTGTTTATGTACTGACAATAACACCAACACAGTGTGAAGTGGGAAATCAGGGAGCAACTACCCAGTTGCTTCAATCACTGTGTCGTGTCCCACTCTTCTGCTGACGGCCGGGTCAGGGAAATCCGAATCAGGCATGCCTCTGCAGCTCTGCCAAAGTCCTAGCAAAGTTCTCAAGGCAGGCAGGAGACCAGGAAGTGACTTCAGCAATATAAGGTAGACTTTGCCTGACTCAGAGAATGCCAGAAAGCAGATCCTTTATATAGGCCATGGGGTGTGGCTCCATGACTCAGCACTTATCCAGGCCTGCCCCTCCCTTCCTTCTGCTGCTGCCGCCTATCAATTCTCCTGAAGCGAGGATCGCTCCAGGCACCAGCTGTTGGTAATTGACCTTCCTCAGGCTCACAGGCTGTGGGGGAGGGGGAGGGATCTAATTGCTCCGTTTGCCTGGGCATGGAGCCAGAGCTGGGGGTGGAAGCACTTCTTCTTCCTCGGCCTGTCTGGGCATGGTGCCAGGGCTGGGGCCTGGAGGCATGCCAGGACATTCCTCAGCATTCGGAAGGAGATAAGACTGGCCCGGCTGTGGGGAAAGCGAACGAGACACAACACACTGTGTCACTGAAATGTAGGTAGTGTTCTTCATTTGTATTCACTAACAATATGAGATTTGTCATATTTGTCAATTTTGAGGTATCTTATTAAAGAAAGAGGGGTATGGTTCTAAGCGAACCTCAAGCAAGGAACACCACAAAAAATATGAAAAAAGATACACTGGACTTTTCTCTCCCTTAATATTTTTCAAGAAAATTGAGTGTAGAAATTGAGTCCCAGAACTGTACAATTCAAACTTTAAGGAGATTTGTCAACTCAGGAACTGACTGTTATTTGGAAGTACACCAATTGTTTGTTTTAGATGGCTGTGGTTATTCTGACTCAAAGAGTGATAAAGAATAGTTTTGTTGTTTTAATTTTACTCAAATTCCACTGTTGCATTTTAACATTATTTTTACAGTTTATTTTTATTCCTTGGTTTAAAGAACCATGCAATAAACTATATAAGTTCTTAGGAGTAAGTCAAAAATAGTGGCTTGCAAACTTTTATCTAACTGCCACACTATGCTGATTAACCAGCAGAAGAAAAACACAGAACTAAATATTATCACTATCTAAAAATGCAGCAGCATTTGGCCTTCTTTTTTCCTCAAAGACCCTTTTTTACAGTCCTGATTTTATACTATAAAGGAATACTCAAACATACTAAATGGAAAATCACTTATCAGTTTAAAATTAAATGCCAGCCTTCAATATATCATAAATACCAGTCTTCAATAAATTATTAAACATATAACCAGGGTGTATAATCATCTAATGGCTTAAAGTTGACCAAAATACTGAGATGAGAAAATAGAATAAACTTTTATTTGTGTGACATGTCAGTCAAATAACTAAGCCAGATACAGTAGAATTCCAAATGAAGGTGCATAAAAATAAGAGTTTTCTCTTTCTTTTTTATAGAGTCCTGTTTGATTAAGTTGAGTGGCATAGCAAGTCACATAATTAATATGGAAAGTGGTAGATTCATATAGCCAGATATTAGAATTATATATCCTCTTGGATGCCTCTGAAGCTTTGATGCTTTGCAGACGGTAATGACTGATATAATGGCTTCATCTCTTCATATAATTACAATAATACTTTCACAGTGCTTTTAATCTTCAAAGCATTTTATATTCTTAATTGAAAAGGAGTGATCCAGTGTCTAGCCCGATAAGAACTAAAATGTTTGCCAACTACAGCTGTCAAGTAAAAATATGCTTTTTAACTAATAGAACACCAACATAAATTTCACTTCAATCACTTTTCCCACATTTCTACTTTCAAAAGCTTAAGATCACTATATCTACAACATCTGCCACTTAAAACCACAGATTCCTGAGCATTTTTCCATGTCCAATACCCAAAGAATTCAGCAACCAGAAATTAATATGCATTTACATCAACCCCAGGATTGAAACATCTGGATGTGCTCAGTTCCAGACCAGTATTGCAAATAAGTGCAAAGTAAAGCAATTATTTATTTATTTTATTGGGATGAGTCTACAGATATATCAGGAGATAAAGTTAATGGAGCCCCAGGAGACTGCACAGGAGGCTGAACTGGTAAGGAGGTGGATTGCTGTTCCTGTATAGTATCAGCAGATTCCCTCACTGCCCTAGCAATGGCCCTATCCATAGCCTTCTGGCGTTGTAGGGCCTTCTTTTCAGAAGTCTTAGAAATAGCCTTTTGGGGCTTAGAAATGGAGGATTGAAGTGTCTCTGACCTTGTGGGTGCATGAGAGCTCGAAGCACTAGGCCCTGGGCTTGGACTGGTCTGATGTTGCTTCCTTTTACTAGGCCGGACTGGAGGAACGGCGGCCATCTTGAAAGGCCTAACCGATAGTTAGGCCTCAAACCCCACGTGGACAAGGCCTGGATGCGAGGCCTATGAGCCTTTAGAGGCCCAAGCCAAGGCCTATTACAGAAATGACCTAGGACAAATTATAATTAAATTACCATTTAAACAAAAAATTCAGTGGGGAAATTTTTCCATTCTCTAGGGCCTACTAGGTATTTTTGCCACGTGGCTAGTAAAACCGGAGGTGGCTAAAAGGGTAATCATACTCACAGACTGAAGGCCTCAGTGAGTGGCCGGAGAGCCAGTCGAAGATCGATGCAGAGGCCCTGCTGAGTCACCAAGCGATCGGGAATGAAGCCCGGGAGCGCCCACGAAGATCCGGTGACTGGAAAATAGGCCCATCAATGGCCTGATTAAAGACGCCCCAGAGCTCAGGTAAGGGCAGGCTGGCGGCCTAGACCCTTTATGGGTAGGCCGAGGCGATCGGGAAGCACCGGGGCGCCCAAACTTAATATTAATTAAAGCCGCCACGCGGCTGTGTTTTAATTCGGCAGCCGCCCGAATTTGCCAGCCACGGGGAGGCGTAATTGAGGCCTAACAGCCTCCCCGTTCTTCCAGCAGCTTCTTATGCTGTCCCCAGCGGTATCGGGCTGAATCGCCCTTTCTCGCTGGGGAGGGGGAGAGCTCACCTACAATGGGAGCCTCAACCCCTATACCAGCAGCTGGGAAGGAATAAATAGGGCTGAATCGCCCTCCTAATTACTTAAGAAAAGCTTACTTTGGGAAGAATTCAAAGGGAAGCAGCTCCGAAGTGCGTCTGTTCCCAATCAGATCGAGTCTGAAAGCTGGAAGGCACCAGGAGGAGGAGGTGCTTTTCAACTAGCAGACTCGATCCCATTGGATACAGACCGAGTCACTCCCATGCCTGGCTGCTGGTCCCGCCCTGCTGGAGAATTATTTCATACTGATGAACACTTTGCAAGAAAATAATCATGTACCCTCTTTCACTTAAATAATCTTATATATTTTGTGAAAGAATGTAGAACTAGCCTTGGAAATGGGAAAGAAAAGGGTAAACTGTTAAGGGGTGGATTTCAGAAAAGATTATTTATTTAGTCCTGAAAAAGTATGAAAAAGAAACACAAAATGATTTTTATTGGAATAACAAGGAGCAGTTAAAAACTCTTGACAGACTGTCAAAATTTTATACTTTACAATAATAAAGAGCATTCTGGAATCTATGCCATGCCTGTTCCTTGACTTTGCCTACATTGAAATGCTGATTATTATAGGTATAGCTAGAGAGGATATATTTAAAATAAATGAATATAAACTTCTGTATTAAAAGTTGAACACAAATAGTCATTCAACATTCTCACAAAATAAATAATAGATGATTACTCCAAATTTCTCTACAGAAGGAGAAATTCTCCAGCCCAGGATTATTATAGCAGCACAGCTACTGAAAAAAAAACAAGAAAAGGATTTGCTCATATTTACAATACTTCCCTTAGGATTTAATTGAAATGCCAGAAGTTAGAGAAGAAGCTGAAGAACCTGGAGAAGTACTGCATAGGCATTTGCTGAATCTGGAGGTTCTGCCAAAATGCCAAAATGTGTATTACAACATGGTATGCAAGTCCCCCTTTTGCATACATGCTTACCCCATCACAATGCATATGCAAAAAGGGAGGACTTTGCATCACAATGTTTGCTTGGTCATTTGTCTGATTCCTGCCTTTTCTGGCAAGCTCTCCTGACATGTCTCTAAAATGAAAGATTCTTGGCCATCTAACTACTAGATGAGCTACAATATCTGCACCAGTGAGCATTTGTCCAAAACTTGCTACTTCTTTAAGAAAAATTCTAAAACAAATTCACTTTCATTAAATTAAGATCTGTTTGTAAAAACCATGTGTCTTTCTCTTAAAGATATGTGCAGCTTTTATGTGTTAAAGGAAAAAATAATTTTAAAATTCTGGGATGGGAAACCCCTTGACTAATAGACTACTTGTGGTCCATAGTTTACAACAGTGATGGCTAACCTTTTCCAAACTGAGTGTCCTAAGCGCATATGCGCGCGTGCAAATGCATGCCCATGCACCCAAACCTCCAAAATGCAATGCATGCGTGGGCTCCACGCATACGCCCCACGCATGCCCCCACTGCATGCACCCTGCACCCCTACGTATGCGTTCATGCGCCCCCAGCACATGCTCTACCTCCCTGAATGCGCAGCAGAGACCCAAAGACCAGCTGGCCAGCAGGAGACGCACACACATGCGCAGTGTAGCTGAACTGGGGCAACGGCTCGCGTACCACCTCTGGCACATGTGTCATATTCGCCATCATGGGTTTAGGATGAAGTATCTGGCCTAAGCAGGGGTGGGTTTCAAAACCCGTCGCTACTGGCTCGCTTGTGGGCGCGTGCACAATCCGCCTGATCTGGGGCAAACCAGTAGCAACCCACCGCTGGGCCTAAGAAATAAACTTCACCTTGACTAGGTTTAAATGCTGGACTATAAATTTCCTATTGTGTGGATCAAATAGTATTCTCCAATATTGGTAGCCAGGGTTTCTGACTAATCTGCCTGGGCATTACCATGCAAATTAGTCAGTTCCTGTCTGATTGAAGAAGCAAGATAGAGAGTGAGTTGATGCTTTTGAAATTTGGTGCTAAGACTACTATGGATAGCCAAGAATTCAAAGTATTATCAAGCAATCCAATCTAGACTTCTTACTCAAGGCACAAAGACCAGGATCAAATTATCCTACTTGGAAGAAATTATATGAAGACCTAGTCTGTGGAGAAGGCTCTGGGCTAGAAAAGGTAAAAAGAAAGAAGACAACCAACACCAAAGTGGATAAGCTCAGTTCACTAGTGATGAATACCCCATTGGAAGATCTGAAAGATTGTCACGGACAAGGGACAAATTGTCAGGGAGAAAACCTGAGGGTAGAACAAGAAGCAATGGATGGAAACTAATCAAGGAGAGAAGCAACTTAGAACTAAGGAGAAATTTCCTGACAGTTAGAACAATTAATAAGTGGAACAACTTGCCTCCAGAACTTGTGAATGCTCCAACACTGGAAATTTTTAAGAAAATGTTGGATAACCATTTGTCTGAAATGGTGTAGGGTTTCCTGCCTGGGCAGGGGGTTGGACTAGAAGGCCTCCAAGGTACCTTCCAACTCTGTTGTTGTTGATGTTGTTGTTGTTGTTGTTGTTGTTGTTGTTGTTATTAACCTGTTTATGTGATTGCTAAGAGTAGACACCAACCTAATGCACAAAATCAATCAATCAATCAACCAACCAACCACGTTTCTATTATTCTAGTCCCATTCTAGTCCCATTCAATACAGATCGGATGTATAGATCTTTTTTCCTTCTTAATTCCCAGTTTCAGTATATTCTTCTCACTCAGTCCCAGTCTGCCTCCCATTCCCGCTGCTTCTTATAGATTGAGAGTTTATGGCCTGGGATAGAGATGAATTTACTTTAAAAGATTTATGGCCTTGTTCCTATAAGTTCTACTCCAACTGAATGTTATCTATTAATTTGCCATCTTAAATTTCTCCTTAGTCTTCTGATTAAATATGAACTAAATTAAATAATAAGGAAATAGGCTTGTGTCCTATTAAAATTATTCACAAAAGGCTTTAGGAAAGATACTAATGAATGGCTTGGCCATTTTGATTAGTGATTTGGAAGCTGAAGTCCAACATACAAGAGAGAACCAGGCTAGGAAAGATTGATATATGCTGCATGCCTAATAAAAAAGCAGGAACTGTTTTTGCCACAAGGATTCCATATGTGAAACTACTTTACCTTCTTAGAAAAAGTATGCAAAAGTATGCAAATACTCTATGTAACTTCGCTAGCAGTGCAGTGTAGCAGCATAATCTAAGAAGTCTTGGAGCTCCAAGTGTTGTACTTCAGTTGTCAGTTCTAGATGAGAGATGTCTGTTGTTCCAACCTTATTATTCCCCATTTTTGCTATGTTATTTTCCTTTGGGGAAAATTATTACTGCATAATAATTAGCTTATGTATGAAAAAAGAAAGTAAAAAGGTTATGTATGTATGGGAAAAAAAGTGAAAATTTTCTGGTATTCACAGTTTGAGCCATATTAAATTGACCCTCTTCCATCTGCAATGCATTTGCATCCAGATTCAGGTTAAGGGCTTCATTTAAGTTATCTATGAAACAAAATGGCTTGTGACCAGGGTATCTGAAGTTGAGGGTAACCTTCCCATAGGAACTTGCTTCTGGTTGTTATTTGAAAAAAAAAAGGGCGGGGGGTGAGGGCAAGGAGAACAGTAAAATAGGAAGAAAACAATAGCCCAATAGTCCCACTTTTACAACTTTTATTAAGCAGAATGAATTCTCTTTTATAGGGAGGAAAGATACCAGACATAATATAATATCAATATTTAAAAAGGAATAAGATTTTACTGCAGTAAGAATTACAGACCAATTATCATTATTAAACTATACTATAAGCTATTTACAATAGCAATAGCACTTAGACTCGTATACCGTTTCATAGGGCTTTATAGCCCTCTCTAAGTGTTTTACAGAGTCAGCATATTGCCTCCTCATTTTACCCACCTCAGGTCCTCATTTTACCCACCTCGGAAGGATGGAAGGCTGAGTCAAACTTGAGTCTGGTGAGATTCAATCTGCCAAAGCTGGTGATCAGCAGAAGTAGCCTGCAGTACTGCATTCTAATCTTGTATCTAAAGATACAAAAGCAAACAGAATTGATAAAAAAACTCAGAATAAAATGAGTTTTAAGATCGAAAGAAAAGCAAATATTTGGATATAACTAAGACAAATATAAATTGTATGTTATTTCAAAATAATGATGTTAATTTGGAAAAGTTTAAAAAATATGTCAAGTTGGAATTATTGTTGTCAGTTTTATTATTACTTAGAATCAGTAGTGGTATTCAGCCAGTTCCATCTGGTTTGGGAAAACCAGTAGCGGCAGGCACCACCCACCCACCCACCCACCCGGACGTCATCATGTCCCATTTTTGACTCTCTGCGCATATGCGGAAGCCTCGCGTGCACTCACATTTGCGAACTGGTAGCGAAGGTAAGTGAATATCATCCCTGCTTAGAATGTCATTTTTGTTTCAGACAATATTTGAAACTAGTGTACCATTTAAACAATGGTAGAAAGACATATCTAAATTTGTATGGCAAGGGAAAATTTTAAAAATTGTTTTAATCAAAAAGCATTTTTAAGCAGAGTGTAATCTGAATCAATATGAAATTCTATTGACATCATAATATACCTTAAAAATTCTATAGCTGAACATTCATGTTGCTCACATCTGCCAGACTTAGGGTAAGGTAAGTACATCCAACTACAATGATTATTCCAATTCTTTGTTCTTCACCCAGAGCCTACTCCTGTCAGAAACATGTATTTTTTCCTGGTTGAATAATGAAACTCCTTTAAAGTGCCATTGTATTCAGAATCTCAAATATTCCTGTTATCAGCAACAACTATTTATAGCAGGGGTCTCCAACCTTGGCAACTTTAAGCCTGCAGGATTTCAAGTCCCAGAATTCCCCAGCCAGCAGAGCTTAAAGTTGCCAAGGTTGGAGACCCCTGATTTATAGCATCACTTGCCATCAGTGCAGCGATATATAATTTATGTATAGTAAGTATTTATTTCCATAATGATGTGTGTGGTAACACTGTAGGTTAGTAAAGTTAGTATCTTCTTAAATTTGTTTCATAGAAGTGGTGATATCTACTCAGAATTGAACTAAACTGGGTTGTGTTTCAATGAACAATGGTAGTCAGTGTTGGAATGCTGCCGGTTTAACAACCAGTTCGGTGAGAGTGTGCTAAAAGGCGCTTGTGTGCTGAGCTGAAAATGGAGCATTTAGCAGCTCAGTTGCTTACCTTCCAAGTCAGCAACGGTAAGTAGAATAGCGAGGGGGGGAAATCATCTGTGCCATGCAATTGAGATGAGCTACAAAGCAGGAAATTAAGAACAGGATAGAGCGGGGACAGGTGGGCGGGGCCAACTGATTGTCGGTGCTATTGGTTCGCTCGAACTAGTCATAACCAGCTGAATACCACCTCTGATTGTAGTAAACTACAAGCTATCAGTAAACTTGAAAATACCTTAAAGGCAGGAAGCATGGACCTTTAAAATGTAGATGGCACCAAATTCTTTTTTTTTTTAGTTCAGAATCAGACCTACTCTCCTTTTCAAGGTCTTCCAAATCTCATCAGTCAATAGAGGTTATTAGTCCAAATAAATAATGTTTAGTAGATCTGGAAAAACCTGGATTAAATCTCAGCTCAACCAAAAATTTGAAAGTAGATTATTAAACAAAGCTTTTCTCTCAGATCCGCCTTGATACATAATGTGCGGTTAAATATACTGGCCAAGATTGATAGTGTTATCATGCAGATTACAGAGTTATAACAAACAAAGTACAATACAAAGAGGAAAATGCTGTGCAAATGCTCGGTGCAATTATCTGTCCCCTTCAGCTATCTGATATTTACTAATGTCAGATTTATGTAACACTGTTCTTCCTAATTAGTTATGTGGTAAAAATATTAATAGAAAAAGTCATAACAGCAGTAACCTGCCTTCTCTGAGTTTGGAAAACTCATTTTTTTTTATTATATGCTTTCCTTAAATGTAATATCAAATGATTTTCAGTATTCAGATACATTTCACTTTTGATCAAGGGTGTCTAAGCTTGGCAACTTTAAGACTTGTGGACTTCAACTTTTCAGCCAGCTGGGATTTACTATTATTTTGTCTAACAGTAAAAGCATGCCTATGTTTTACAGAGGTTCTCCCATTGCATTTTTAGCAAGTTCTCACTTGAGAATTAATTGAGAATTACCCAAATATTTATTATAACTTGGGAAATGTTGAGCTTTTTTTTAACCAAAAGAACCACTACAGGTATGGTTTTTTATATTCAGAATTATTGGACAGTATGCAAAGAGGATTAAACATAAGTTACAAAATTCAACTGGGAAAATACATACACTGGAGAAGAATTTGCAGCCTGGAAGAGAACAACGGGGAGTAATATAACAGTTGTCACCCTTTATTATTGTTCCAAAATACCAATGGAGTTTTGTGCTATGCATTCCCAGTGAAGAAGTTGCCTTTTTTGTGTCAGCTGTAATAAGCAATCCAGAATAAATAGATGTGCCCATTTGTGTCAAAAGTGTTGACAGAAAGTCTGCCTTTCAGATTAAATAGCCACTTTCCATAAGAGCTCAATATTTAAAGTACTGAAGTTATTATTTGCATTTCCTTGAAATAAATTCCCTCCTCTTGTAAGAGGAAGAAATGGTGGCTGCGTAGGAATAGTAATAACTTTTGGTACTTTTCAAAGTGAATTAATGTTCTCCTAAAGAAAAAGTCATCCCAGAGCCTATTCAGTAAAGGACCTACAATGGAATTGCTCCAACTTTCCAATTTCAAAACCCGTCTCATCAATTTTTCATTATACAGTGATGAATATCTATGTAAATCAGACCCATCAGAAGTCAAAAAGACTCTGTTTTATGTGTGCTTTATAAGGTCCAATTCTACACAGAGTGCATCCAGATGTGAGCAGGTGAACTAACAGGAGCAAGAAGTAAGTAAACCTGTAGGAAGCAACAAAAAAATACAGTACTTATCTTTGTTTTCTTTAAATTAACTTGTATATAATGTCAAATGCCAGAGCTGAGTATAATCAGGAACATATCAGTATATAGAAAAGCATCACAATAAGTTTTATTAGAACCTTCTGTAACTTTTTCTCCTATACATTTCATAACCACTTATGCGTTCTGTTTGCATAACTGAACCATTTTTAAAGTAAGAAAAGATTCAGCCATGTGGATTTCTGTCCTCTTTTTGAACTTTTCTGCTTCTCCTGCCTTCCCTGCTTCCCTCCCCCCCTTTTGATCATGTTTCACCTGAGTCACACTTCTGTGCCCTATTCTTAAGAATTGTGGATTTTATCCCTATAAAGTTGTAGTCCTTATTCCCTGCAGTGCCTAACTTACAAAACTAAATTAATCATAAAATTGAAGCAAAAACTCTCACTAGGTCACCGCCTAGAGATCTAGGCAGTGTTTTAAAACATACTGGGCAAAATTACACCCCACAAGCTCAACATAAAATGTGCTTATTGACCATGATTCTGACTTACACAAGGACAGTATTTAAAGCAGGTTAAACAAGCTTCTTCCTTCCCTGAGCATCGGTTGAAGCTATACATGCTTTTCTGCTGACAGATACAAACTGTACATCATGTGAGAGGAAAAAGGCAGTGGAGAATAACTTGCTCTGGGATTCTTTTGTTACAAATCAGTTGAATCCAATGACATAATCATTTATTATTTTCTCTGTTTGGCTTTGACTCATGAGTTTCTCTGAGGTAGGACATTTAGATTATAATTAGATTATAAATAAATGGTTTCCATTATCTATTACAGTGAGTGGTCTTTTCCTGAGGCACTTCTTCTTTGAAAAAGGGGGCACTTCTTTGAAAAAGAGAGGAAAATATTGTCAGGAAAGCAAATGTTTTTCAGCTGTTATACTATATTCTGCCTTCAGGAATCTTAATTTACCTCCATAAAGCAGGATAATAACAAATGCCATTTGTTGACTGTAGGTACATAAACAATCTGGTATACTATTATTAATTAAAACTCAGTGATGACTGAACAATCTTAACAGCAGATTAATGGTGACTATGTACCCAGGAATGGACAACCCATAACTAAAAGTCCTCTTTTCACAATAACAGGCTTACCCCAAATTAACAACATGGTTTCGATTTGTGGATATGGAAAGTGTATTGTAAGTCTTAAAACAGGCATGACATTATTCAAAAGAAACAAAAACAAAAAGCTCTGTCCAAATAGAGGTCCACTTAGAAAAAGAAATGGAATCAAATCCATCTTTTTATTCAACCCAACCTGCTACTTCTTAGAGTTGCCCTTGGTATGCTGCTCAAAGACCAGTGTTATGCTTTACACTCAAAAGGGTGATTATATCTGGCATCCTGGATTTAATTCCAATGGCACACTTGTTACTCTGCAGTTGTTGTTAAACTATAGCTCCAGATAGGTGCAGTCAAAATAGTTAGCATTGAGGGATGATAGGAACTGTAGTTCATATCCCTGGGAGTGGCTCCCAAGTTTTCCCTCTGAATATAATCATAGTGAAAAAGAAGAGCTCTGTCTTTAGTTCTCTAATGGACTTTTCTTCCTTTCAGAGAGGAGGGGAAATAATGAAAATGACAGATAGGAATACTAGTTCGGTAAGTACAGAGTAGTTCTCGACTTACAGCCATTCATTTAACAATCATTTGAAGTTACAACGGACCAAAAAATACTGCTTTACAACCTGTATTTGCACTTACGATTGTCATACCATCCCTATAGTCATGTGATCACAATTCAGGCACTTGCAGGATTGTGCAGTCATGTGATCACATTTTTTGCTGATTTCTGGCAAAAAGCATCCAATGTCATGGCTGCATCTCACCTATCCAGGCTTCATGAACTGACAGCCTGACATTAGCATGAGGATGGTGGTGGAGTTTGAAATGGAAGGAAGTGGGCGGATGGAAGCCCAGCTGAGCCATATGACAAGCTCCAGTCAACCAAGGTCAAGTAACAATATGCAGAAATGGGAACCAAGCACCTGTTTCCTGAACAATATCCAAGCACCTGATTGGACATTTGCAGATAACCAAGAGATGGCTGGGGAGAAGAGGGAAATTTCCTTTGCGTTGTTTGCACAGTAAAAACTCAGATTCAGCTTACGCTACTTCTGCAACCATTTAAGCTTCAGTAAATTATACTCATGGCAAAACAAATGGCCAGGAGTCTTTCTTTGCTACATGACTGAGTGGGATGCTTGACACAATGGGGAAGCAGGATTCACTTCACAACTGCGTGATTTTCTTAACAATTGTGGAGATTTGTTTAATAGCTACCATAAACCAGTCTAGCACAATACCAATGAGGAAGAAAAATAATAGATCTCAGAAGAAACCAGCATGGAGACATAAAGAACTATCTGACAAATTGAAAGATAAAAAGGACAAGTATAAAAAGTGGAAAGAGGGGCAAATAACTAAGGCAGGATATCAGCAAATAGCCCAAGCCTGTAAAGATGAAGTGAGAAAAGCTAAGGCTCACAATGAACAAAGGCTAGCGACAAAAGTAAAAAATAACAAAAAAAGCTTCTTCCAACATGTTAAAAACAAGAAAAAAGTCAAGGAAACAATTGGCCCATTGCTGGGAGAAAGTGGCAAGAAGGTGACAAGCAACAGGGAGAAAGCAGACCTACTTAACTCATTTTTTGCATCTGTCTTTACACAAAAGAAAAAAACAATCCAACCTATCAAAAACAGCACCACAAAAAACAGATTAGGAACACAAGTTAAAACAGGGGGAAAATGGTAAGTGAACATCTGACTACCCTAGACAAGTTCAAATCACCAGGACCAGATGGATTACACCCCAGGGTTCTGAAGGAACTGGCAGATGAAATCTCAGAACCACCGAACTATATCTTTCAAAGATCCTGGAGACAGGGGAACTGCCAGAGGACTGGAAAAGAGCTGATGTAGTTCCCATCTTCAAAAAAGGAAAAATAACAGATCCAGGAAACTACAGACTGACCTCAATACCAGGGAAGATTCTGGAAAAGATAAACGAACAAGGAATCACCAAAAACCTAGAACCAAACAAAGTAATAACCAAAAGACCAACATGGGTTTGTCAAAAACAGATCATGCCAGACTAATCTTATTGCATTCTTTGACAAAGTGACAAAATTAGTGGACCAGAGGAATGCTGTCGATATAATTTACTTGGACTTCAGTAAAGCATTTGATAAAGTAGACCATAACCTACTACTAGATAAAATAGAAAAATGTGAGTTAGACAGCACCACCACCAGATGGATTCGTAACTGGCTGACCAATCGCACACAATGTGTAGTCCTCAATGGAACTACATCCACATGGAGGGAAGTATGCAGTGGAGTAGCCCAAGGCTCTGTTTTAGGCCCAGTACTCTTCAACATCTTCATTAATGACTTGGACAAGGGGATAGATGGGGAACTCATCAAATTTGCAGATGACAACAAGCTGGCAGGAATAGCCAACACTCCAGAAGATAGGCTCAAGATACAGAAAGATCTTGACAGACTAGAACATTGGGCGCTATCTAACGAAATGAAATTCAACAGTGAAAAAAGTAAGGTTCTACATTTAGGCCAAAAAAACAAAATGCACAGGTACCGTATATGTGGTACCTTGCTCAATAGTAGTAACTGTGAGAGGGATCTTGGAGTCCTAGTGGACAACCATTTAGATATGAGCCAGCAGTGTGCAGCAGCTGCCAAAAAAGCCAACACAGTTCTGGGCTGCATAAACAGAGGGATAGAATCAAGATCATGTGAAGTGTTAATACCATTTTATTATGCCTTGGTAAGGCCACACTTGGAATAGTGCATTCAGTTTGGTCGCCACGATGTAAAAAAGATGTTGAGACTCTAGAAAGAGTGCAGAGAAGAGCAACAAAGATGATTAGGGGACTGGAGGCTAAAACATATGAAGAACGGTTGCAGGAACTCGGTATGCCTAGTTTAATGAAAAGAAGGACTAGGGGAGACATGATAGCAGTGTTCCAATATCTCAGGAGTTGCCACAAAGAAGAGGGAGTCAAACTATTCTCCAAAGCACCTGAGGGTAGAACAAGAAGCAATGGGTGGAAACTCATCAAGGAGAGAAGCAACTTAGAACTAAGGAGAAATTTCCTGACAGTTAGAACAATTAATCAGTGGAACAACTTGCCTGCAGAAGTTGTAAATGCTCCAACACTGGAAATTTTTAAGAAAATGTTGGATAACCATTTGTCTGAAATGGTGTAGGGTTTCCTGCCTGGGCAGGGGGTTGGACTAGAAGACCTCCAAGGTCCCTTCCAACTCGTTGTTGTTGTTGTTGTTGTTGTTGTTGTTATTATTATTAAAATGATCATAAATTTGTGTGCAGTTGCATGGTGACTCAACGTATGACCACACCAACTTAACAACCAAAATTCCAGTGCCAATTGACTACTTGTCCTCAACTAGCAGCCTGCTCAAATCTGCTGCTTCTAAGACTGTACCTCCTATCATTCTCAACGGGTAGTGGTAATACTGGCTAGCAATGATAAGAACTGAAGTTCAACATATCATAGACATGCCAGGTTGAAGAAAGCTAATGTGTGATAGAGAATATGACTTGTTAGCTGTATCACAGTTTGGTCCCTGGGTAAAAGATATTTTGTGACAATTTAATGAGAACTCGTGGGTGGTATTTGCACTGCTGATTTAATATTCTGGGTGTGGACGTTTCAAATATTATTTCCTGAGATAATGCTTCAGGCAAATTAGGTAAGACATTGTACAAAACAGCACAGCAGTTAAAGATTCTGTTATTGTTCTCTTTATTTAAGTATGAGATCTCTAGTGCCAAAAAAGATAGATGAAATACGTGGCTGATACTGAAATACTTTAATAAAATGCCCCTTATTTTATCTATAAGTAGCCATATCAAATAGGTTTTTTTAAGGGTTGTTCTTAGTTTTGTATTGTTGTTTTTTTCCTGTATTTTATTCTTGGCTGTACACCGCCTTGAGTCCTTCGGGAGAAGGGCGGTCTATAAATAAAAATATTCTATTCTATATTCTATTCTAACAGAGTTCATAGTAAAATTTGAAGGAAGCACAGATCTAAAACTGCTTTCAGACTTTGCTTTCTACTTACAGACAATGTGGTTTAATCCATCTTTTGGATTCTTCATCTTGTCTTCTTCAGAAATGCCGCTAGTCTATATTATTTAAGAAGTCTTCTTGAAGTCTTGAAGGGCTTCAAATATAACAACATATTCAAAGAAAAATAAAAAAATTACTTATCATCTTAGATGCTAATGGTTAGGAACAAATATGGTGGAGAACTTCACCACTATGTAAGTATTTCCTAGAGATGTGAGAATATTCAGTCCATATAAGATAAATAAAAAATAAATATAAAAAATAAGAAATAAGAAACAGGAAATAAAAAGAAAAAAGGGAAGGGGAAGGTGCAAAGGAATTCTTTTTTGTTTCCTATTCCAAACAAGTTCCTCTTTTCTTTTCATTGTACCTTGCCAATATACTTTTTCTACCTATTCCCATGCTTTGAGGACTGTCTATATCATGCTCTTATAGCTTCCCAATTAAGTTACGAATTTCACTGTACATGGGCTATCCTTGAAGACCCACCAGAAACTTCTACTGGTCCAGAAGCAGCAGGTCACTTCCTTCCTGGCTATTCAAAGTACTGCTATGATTTACCGCTCATGCAGATCTGCACCAGCTGCCAGGATATTTCTGAGATAATTAAAGGTCTGGTCACCACCTTTAAAGCCCCATGCATCTCAGGACTTGGGCATCTACCTTTTTTATATTGATTCTCCCATCTTACCCAAATAACCAGAGAGCACTATTAGAGCAGTAGTGGGTTTCAAATCCCATCACTACCAGTTCATTTGTGGGTGCGCGTGTGGGCAGAGCTTCCCACCACCACCGCTACTGGTTCACCCGATCCAGGGCAAACCGGTAGCAACCCACCACTGTACTAGAGGTTTCCTCCCACCAGGAGATTCAGCAGAAGTGGGTCCTTAGCAGGCATTCTTAGTTACAGCTCCCCTCCTGAGCCTGTCCCCAAGGGAAGAATGGCCCTTATCTTCATAGCCTGCCAAAGGCTAGCAAAAACCTGGCTTTTCTGGAACGCCTTTCAGGACTGTCAGGAAAGCCACCAGTGTCTATTTCGGAGAGGGAGAAACATAGATAGAGAGAATGATTTGTTACATTAGATTCTTATTACAGTTTTAATACTGTAATGCACTATACAGTTGCTGCTATTTTAATATCTGCCTAGAGTTCAGGAGAACTGAGGTGGTAGATAAATTTCATAAGAAATAAAATGAATAAATCCTGCATTTAAAGCAGAAACAGGAAACTTGTGACTCTCCAAAATGCTGCTTGAACTATTATATCCATGGCCCTTATTATTAGTCATGCTACCTGGGGTTTCTGTGAGTTTATTACAACAATATCTACAGATTTGTTATCTTTCTGCATAGGGAAAATAACAGACTGTATTTAAATATTAATAGATCTATTTCTAAAATATGCAACTGTAGTGCAGGATAGTAGAATTCTCTGAACAGAAAACATTACATTGGTAAAATAATAATAATTAATGATGTTAATGTAAAGGTATATTTCTATGAAGCTGTAAAAAGTCATATGCTAATTCAGTATGTAGTCCAAGACTTACAACCACAACTGAACCCAAAATTTCCATTGCTAAGCATGACAATTGTTAAGTGAGTTGCACCTCATTTTACCACCTGTTTCGCCAAGTTGTTGTTAAGTAAATCATGCAGTCATTAAGCAAATCTAGCTTCCCCCATTGACTTTTTTGTCTGGGAAGATCACAAATAGTGATCACATGATCCTAGGGCATTGCAATTGTTACAAATACATGTCAATTGTCAAGTACACCAATTTTGATCATGTGAAAAGAGGGATGCTGCAATGGTCATATGTGAAAAACTTGGTCACAAATCACTTTTTTCAGTTCTGTTGTAACTGCAAATTGCAAACAATAAAAAACAAATAGTTGTAAGTTGAGAGCTACCTGTATAACAAATAACATAGCAGAGAGAGAAGAGAAAAATATACCAAGCCTATACTAATCTTTTTTAAAAACTGGGAAACGTTTTCCAGCAAATCAATGATTATGGATAAAAACATTTGTCCCCTCGACAAAAGCAATGTATATAGCTCTTCACAAAAGTGGAAATTCCAATTCATTCCAGGGATGAAATCCAGCAGGTTCCGACAGGTTCTGGAGAACCGGTAGTGGAAATTTTGAGCAGTTCGGAGAATCGGCAAATACCACCTCTGGCTGGCCCCAGAGTGGGGTGGGAATGGAGAATTTGCAATATCCTTCTCCCAGGATTGGGGAGGGAATGGGGATTTTGCAGTATCCTTCCCCTGGAATAGGGTGGGAATGGAGATTTTGCACTATCCTTCCCCTGCCATGCCCAGCATGCCATACCATGCCCACCAAGCCACGCCCACAGAACGTAAAAACGTAAAAAAATTTGGATTTCACCACTGATTCATTTCCTTTAAAAGCACAACATACAGGTGCGGGAGGGAAATTGCCATATTTTTATTTTTGCTAATTTAAAATGTTTGATCATTCCAAAGATGACAACAATGAAGAATGCTTACTTTCCCCAAATCCATCCAACCATTAACAAAGACTAAAATTAGGGTCATGAACAGTCATTTGCACCTATGTCTATTTTAGTATATAGGCAAACTGACCCTGAAAAAAAAGTCCAGATGCATGAGAAGAACTGTCATCAGCCTGGTACCCTGCACAGATGATGGGACTGCCCTCCTAGAATGCTCAGCAAACCAGATTGGAATTCTGGCAGTTGCAGTCACAAGAAACCATTTAGTAAACACAGAAGTTTAATTAAAATGACATCAAACAATATTTTGTCCTGGCGATGCCCACTAAATTTTGGAGACCATCCCCAAGACTATATACAAGGAGTAAGGCAGATCCTGGCCAGGAAAAATTATGGACCTGCCATAAACACCTAACAAATCACAGTCTACAGCAGAGTTTCTCAATTGTGACAACTTGAAGAGGTGTGGACTTCAACTCCCAGAATTCCCCAGCCAGCTGTGCTGGCTGGGGAATTCTGGGAGTTGAAGTCCACACCTCTTCAAGTTGTCACAATTGAGAAACACTGGTCTACAGTAACATACTGCTGGGGTGAGGGCACTCTGGGAACCAGAAATTCACATGGCCTCAATTGGCTGCAACAATTGCCAAAAATGTGGCATGTTTTCCAATCATTCTAAGGTGGGAAATATATGAAAACTCAAGTCTGACCCCTCAAATCCAGTTAAAAAGTATTTGAAAACAAAAACAATACTTCCCCATTCTTTCCCAAAAAAAAAACAACCCGGGTCTGTCCACCATGCATCAGTGACCTTATCTTACCAATAAAATGTTAAATGTGACCTTTGACCATAAAAGGTTGTCTACTCCTATATTAAGTCATGGTTTATTTAACTGCAGTTGTAGTGTTGGCTACAGACCAAACAGCTTTTCCTCTGTCTCAGCTAGCAAACAGTAGTTGTTTTTCATTGGCCTCCATGGCCTAGGACCGGGATATATACGGGACCGCCTACTGCCACCATTAGCCTCTCACCGACCAGTGCGCTCTCACAGAGAGGGCCTCCTCCGGATACCGTCAGCTAAACAATGTCGGCTGGCGACCTCTAGGGGGAGGGCCTTCTCTGTGGGGGCCCCTACCCTCTGGAACGAGCTTCCTCTGGGGCTTCGTCAACTCCCCGATCTCAAATCCTTCCGTCGCGAGCTGAAGACGCTGCTGTTTCGAAGAGCAGGACTAGCTTGAACGTAGTTTTAAATTTGGGATTATTAAAAAAAAAAAAAAGGGTTTAAATGAGGTTTTAAATTTGTATTTAAAAGTTAGAGCATCAATTGAATTTAACTGTCTATTCTTTTAGCTTTTTATGTATTATATGTTTTTCTGTTGTTTTTGACTGTGAACCGCCCTGAGTCCTTCAGGAGATGGGCGGTATACAAATATAATAAATAATAATAATAATAATAATAATTTTCAATTTGCACTTATTTTATATATGTAAGTGCACAATATTTTATTTTATTTTTATTTATTTTATTTATTTATTTTGTCACAACAGTATATATAAGCATAAGCATGAAAATAACTATATAATATATAAGCATATATATAAGCATAAGTATGTAATAACTATATTAATTGGATATAATGAAAGGAAACAATACGACAGGAACGGTCGGCACGCTTGTGCTCTTATGCACGTCCCTTACAGATCTCTTAGGAATGGGATGAGGTCAATAGCAGATAGTTTTTGGTTAAAGCTTTGGGGATTTTGAGAAGAGACTAGAGAGTCAGGTAGTGTGTTCCAAGTATTAATAACTCTGTTACAGAAGTCATATTTTCTGCAATCAAGATTGAAGCGGTTAATATTAAGTTTGAATCTCTTATTTGCTCTTGTATTGTTGTGACTGAAGCTGAAGTAGTCTTTAACAGGAAGGACATTGCAATAGATGATTCTATGAGTTAAACACAGGTCCTGTCCAAGGCGGCAGAGTTCTAAGTTTTCGAAACCCAAGATTTCAAGTCTGGTGGCATAAGTTATTTTGTTGTATTCAGAGGAGTGGAGAATTCTTCTTGTAAAATATTTCTGGACATGTTCAATTGTATTGATGTCTGAAATATGGTATGCGTTCCAGACAGTCGAGCTGTATTCAAGAATTGGTCTAGCAAATGTTTTATAAGCTCTGGTTAGTAGTGTAGTGTTTCTGGAGAAGAAGCTACGTAAGATTAGGTTTACAACTCTTAAAGCCTTTTTTGCGATGTAGTTGCAGTGGGCTTTGGCACTTAGATCATTTGATATGAAAACTCCAAGGTCTTTAACAGGGTGGGGGTCATCTGTAAGGTAATGTCCATCGAGTTTGTATTTAGTGTTCAGATTCTTTTTTCCAATGTGTAAGACAGAGCATTTGCTGGTTGAGATTTGGAGTTGCCAAGTTTTTGACCATTCTGACACATAGTCAAGGTCTTTTTGAAGGGTAGCTGTATTGTTGGTAGTGTTAAATAGTTTGACATCATCAGCGAAAAGAACACAAATTACTTTTAAATGGTCACAGAGATCATTAATGTATAATATGAAGAGTGTTGGTCCAAGAACACTGCCTTGGGGAACGCCGCTATTGACAGGAACAGGATTTGATAGGGTACTGCCTATTTTGACCACTTCTTGTCTGTTTGACAGGAACGCTGTTATCCAATTGTGGAGGGGTCCGGAAATGCCATAGGATTTTAGTTTTAGGAGAAGTTTGTCATGTACCACTGAGTCAAAAGCTTTACAGAAGTCTATGTAAATTGCATCTATTGTTTTGCCTTGATCAAGATTTGTAGTCCATATATTTTTGCAGTGAAGAAGTTGTAAGTTACATGATAATTTTTTTCTGAAACCAAATTGTTTATTAGAGAGTAGATTGTTGTTTCTAGGTGGAGGATAATGGATTGGTTGATGATAGATTCCATAACTTTACAGGTGACGCAGCATAGACAGATTGGTCTGTAATTTTCAACTAAGCTGAGGTCTCCTTTTTTGAAGATAGGGATGACCATGGCTAGTGACCAAAGTTTGGGAAGGGAACTGGTCGTGAAGGCTTTTCCAAAAATTAGGGGTTCTGCTATATTAGTGGAAAGCCTTTTTAAGAAGTATGCACATAGTCTATCAGGTCCTATATCTAGGGATGGTTTCAGTTTGCGAAGAGCTTTTTCAACATTTTCTTCAGTGAAATCTATATGTGTTAGGTCGTTGTTGGTACAGTTGGGGAATGTTGGGTATGAGCCATTACTGTTAACAAAGACTGAGCCGAAGAATGTGTTAAAGAGGTTTGCTTTAACTGTTTCATCATTATTTACTCAGTGAACAAAATATATTTACAATATATTTTGTTCACTGAGCGACCTGATGTTCCTCCTCTGTGTTGTCTTTATTTCTCAGTATTACTTTCAAAAATGGCTGAAGAACAAAACATACAAGATCGCCAAGTTAAGAATCATATAACGTTTCACACAAATTTCTACACAAAATGATTTTTGTTTAAAAAGATCATCCTGTTTCATGTCAACCAAATATTTTAATCTATTGAGAATTTCAGGTCTTGTTTGGCCTAGAGTTTGCTGCAAATTCAGTCTAACTATTTTCTTGCCGGGTGATATGAAGCCTAGATAAAATTTCTCTTTCTTTAACAAACTCTTCTCAGGCATGTCAATATTCTTAAATAAGCTATAATAAACCTGACTGATTTTATTTTAAAAAGTACACCACTCTAGGGAATAACTATCGTTTTAAAACATTTGAAATAAAAATGTTAGTACAAGACTCATAGTAAAAATTATTGATTTGAAATGTGCCATCAAGTCATTGTGGATTCTTGGTGACCATACAGATATACCTTCTCCAAGAGAATCTGTCCCCAACCTGGTTCTTCAGATGTACTTTGGAAATCTGAAGGACCAGATTGGGAATGGTTCATCCTGGATAAATTCTATTTATGTGTTCATTAAAAGCTGACAATGATTTGAAGGCAAATATAAATTACCAGGGTCCCTATTTTTTCAGGTTGGTTGGCAGATTTTACTCCATGATATATAGAAAGGCTAATTCAGAGAATGTCTAACAGAAACTCAATAAATTGGGAGGGGGGGAACTGCCAGTAAACTGGAAAGATTCTAACAAATTAAAATGAAGGCACTTGGCAATTCACAAAATCCCAAGAGGAGAATATGAACATTCATCTTCCCTCAAAGACTTTCACTGAATGATGTACAAATTAATAAGTAAGTGTGAAGAAATGTCACCCGAATTCCAACTATCCACTTCCTGGAATAAATAGACACCATAGTATGGAAAATTGAGAAACTTCACTTCACTAGCTTCAGCTTAATGACTGAGGTGGGCCACCATGCCTTGTTTGGTTATTGCTACAATTTTAAAAGGAGGACACTTTTTTCAAAAACTATATTATCATTGCCTCATTAATGGGCTAATTAGCTGCGAATAACTTCTCCTTGTCCACAGGCTCAGTTGTAAAATATCTTAAGTGACAATGTAAATGAAAGCAGTTTTTTTTTTTAAAGTTCCTTCAGCATGACTTAATCTTTAATTCTTAGAATCTTGTCACTGGAATAATTTTTAGACAATCTAATCCAATTCATAGTTCAATGCAGAAAATCAGATTTACAGCATTCCAGCACGGCTGCCCATGGCTGTCCAGCCAGCCATCTCCAGTGAGGGACAGTTTGCCACAATATTTCACTATTGGTTCCACTGCCAAGGTATTCTTACTATTTGCCTGTTTCTTCTAAAGTTCAGTGGAAATCTATCAACCTGTATTTTAAATCTTACACCTAGCCCTGCCTCCCAGATAACAAGTCTTTGTCTTCTGCTTTGTGACTGCTCTTCAAATATTTGAAGAATACTTTGTGAATCCCTGGTCAACCTAGGCTAATTACAGGGAATTTCTTAGTCATTAACAAACAAGCACACAATAGAAGCCCTAGTCAAGGAGACTGGGGGGAAAAACAACTGGCAAATGCTACTGTGAATCCACAGAAGTTTACGTGCCTTGAAAACAAACTTTTGAAGATGAGGCATAGTCATCAAATGAAATTGCTAGGCGTTTTATAGTCTGACAGATCAGCAGAAGCAGTGCTAATAGTAATGGTTAAACCCTTTTTATGCTTTGGATGCATGTTATACCAGAAAAACTCCTCTAGTTCCTGAGAATGAACACATTTGGGTGGATCCATTCAACAGATCCACCTAGGCTTTATTTTGAAGTGCTGAACTGATAAATGTTCCTCTGGTTATGCTGCTGAAACCCAAGAATGTTTCATCTAATATTATATTCCCATAACCTCCAATTACCTTATAATACAACTCTAAAAGAAGCAATATTTTACACTTCCGAAAAACCATACACCATAATGGAATATGTATAATAAGGTTCCAGAATAGCTCTGTTGTTCTCACTTTCCCCACTGTATTTTAATACTTCTACAGTTTGGCATAATTTAGTTGTGTTGAGACTAACCTCCAAGAATTGTTGCTGCCCGATTTCAGCAAAGAGTAACAGACCAAAGAAATCTGTTTTTAATACTTACAGAACTATACATGTAGCACATTGGAAGAGAGATTTTATGTTGAACAGAAGCCTAATAGAGAAAAAGAACAGTTTGAAGCTTTAATCTTCACTTCCATGGGAGAAATAGTTTGCATAATAGTTGCCTCACCTAAAATACTGAATGGTGAAATCATGGCAAGTAACAAAATGCATTTGAGTCTAGATTAAAATCCAGCAGGAGATTTCCAGATTAGAGTACATTTAAAAATCAGGAGTGGACAATATCAATAGCACTTAGACTTATATACCGCATTGCAGTGCTTTCCAGCCCTCTCTAAGTGATTTTACAGAGTCAGCATATTTCCCCCAAACAATTTGGGTCCTCATTTTACCCACCTCAGAAGGATGGAAGGCTGTCAACTTTGAGCTGGTGAGGTTTGAACTGCCAAATTGCAGTCAGCCGGCAGTCAGCTGAAGTACTCTGTAGTACTGCACTTTAACCACTATGCCACCGCGGCTCATAATTTGATGGGGAGGCACTGCTCTGAATAATTTGGAGGTAATAAGTGGATAGCTTGATGATATATCAACAGAACTAAGTCCATCTTTTATCTTGTTTTTTTAAAAAGAATTGTTATAGTAAATCTAATTTGAGAGTTTATACTAGAATTTGAGGGTTTCCATCTCAAAATGTCAGACGATCATATCATTTCAAAATAATGAAGCAGTTTTGGCTTACATACAATTCTGAGGTAATATACTACTAGGTTTCCAAATTAATTTTTCTGCAGCTACTTTTCTGTTGTTTGACACTTTCTCTTTATTCACCACTGGAAAACTAGCTTCTTCCAGACATTTCAAACAATCTAAGATTCAATTTTTGTTGTGTCTAGAACCAGCCATACAAAATACTTTCACAAATATCTGTCTGCAAAAGCTTGTTTAGCTGCTTGTGTTATGGGATGTTTGAATTAATTATTAAGCATTTTTCTGGTAAATAAGTCTACTAGTGTGGATCACATAATAACCCTTTAAGAGAAGTCTACAGAATGTTTGCAGGCTGCAGGGAACAAATCCAATAATAAATCAAAATGGGGAGCTGTAAATATTATTTGAATATTAGCACCCAAACCCTATCCTTCAACAGTAGGACATTGGGATGGAAATATCCCAAAGCAGATAATGAAAGTCATTCTTCAATCCACTATCTCTTAAGCTACCACTTCTCGAAACATTTGTAAAATAATCAAATGTAAATCTCACTTCCTTGATGAATAACTAGAACATAAATACTGTAAATAGACAAGTAAATTATGAGAAAAGGAGGAACTTCATGGTATTTAATCCCAACTGCAGAATTTCATTTTCTTAATATAATTTTGTCATGGGGAAACTTATTTGGATACAATTTAAAAATAACCATTACTCTGTGACTGTACAAGTTGAACCCAAAAGTGGTTTTGTATTTTTAAAAACCCAAATGCAGGAGTCCTCCTTACTCTTAATTTTTAATGTTCTAAACATGCTCCTCCACTGGTGAGTTGCTACCGGTTTGCCTCGGATTGGGCAAACTGGTAGTGGCAGTGGAGGGAAGTTCCGCCCACCCGCCTGTATGCTTCTGCACATGAGCAGAAGCGTCACATGCGAGCGAGCGCACCCACGAGTACACTGATAGCGACGGGTTTTGAAACCCACCCTTGTCCTCCTCCATCTGACCACACATACCAAGGAAAAAAGAGGGAGGATGGTTCACTGGATCCCTGGGCACAGGAGGTTGTGCCAAACTCTCAAGGACAAATGAAACTGGCATATGATGAAGTAGCCTGAGCAATTGGGACAATTAAAAAGAGGAATTTTATTTCTCCTTCCCTACCCCTTCATCTGATCAAAATCTCTTAGAAATACTATTTAGACTGCAAAGAAAGCCCCCATTTCCAAAAAGCCCTTCCCTCTCATCCATAGATTTATAGCTGGCATTTATTATTTGAATAAAATTTTACTATTTTTACACAAACATTACATACATAGACATACAGACAAAGATATATAGATAGATGTAAATATATGCAATATCCTTATATCAGAATTAACAAAGGTTTTTGGAAAAATCCTTCTTCTCTTACTAGGCAGAAAATAAGTGTACAGAAAAGCAACATTATTATTTTCTATTACACAACTTTTTCCTTGTATTTCCCTGCAGAAGCCACTCCATACACTTACTGGGGGGGAAAAAATAGTGACAGATGTGTTTCTGATGTCCTGTGGCTAATCCAGGAAATGCACAGCATTTTAAAAGACAACGTCACCATGGTGAGAGGATATGGCATCACTGTTGGTAAGGAATATACAGTACATTTCATAACTATATTACTGTATTTCAATGGCATTCCTCTGTCTGATGGGAAGCTGATGTACTCATCCAAAGATAGCCAAAGAAAAAGCTTGGCACCTGCTCCAAGGCAATCAATATGGCTCAAATCCAAAGCCCTAAAGGTGGGTAGCAGTAGAAGTTTCCAGTAGCTAAACATAGCAACTATGACAGCCCACAGCCTTTCATGACAAAATTCTCAAAGTGCTGGAGAAGTGAGAAGCAACAGAAGAAGCCATTTCTGAATTGACAAGCTAATTTAAATAACTCTTGTATGAAGTCAGCTTTCAGTTTAGCTGACTAATATCTTTGCCAAAAACAAGAGTTTGAAACTTCTCAGTTACATAGACTGTTCACAGAAATAATACAAGCACAGTCAGCTAAACAGGTTCATATGCAAAATCAGTGACACAAGGACATTATCAACAAAGTTTGGGGTTTTTTTACAATCTGGCTAGGTATTTATACACTGTATAACCTGCAAAAGAAAGAACTATACCTAGAGTCGGCAACCTTAAACACTCAAAGAGCCATTTGGACCCATTTTCCAAAGAAAAGAAAACACCGGGAGCCACAAAACCCTTCCCATGCCTAACTATTTCCTGAGCGGCCACAAAACTAGCATATGCAGTTGAATTAAATGTTCTGTTTTCTTCTGAAACTTTTCTTTTCTTGGATTTATCCATGGTTGGCCTACTGGGAGTCGAAAAGCTCAATAAATCGCGTGCCAGCGCATGTCACACATTGGCGGTTGTGACTCATATTTTGAGCGACAGGAAGCCGCAGCAGAGGGATGAAAGAGCCACATGCGGGTTGCTCCAGAGCCACGGGTTGCTGACCCTTGAACTATACTAAAAGGCTGGCCAATGACTAACTCAGAATAGTCATTACACTTTATTTTCCCAGGCGATGACATCTCCAGAAGTCAAATAGGTCAGCCTGATGAAAACAACATTGAACCATTGCAGCACAAATCCAATAATTTGTGTATATGCTTCGTTAAGCCACACGTATATCCAAAAGGGACAAAGCTTGCAGCACAGAGAGGTAGTGTTACTTTCATCATTTTCATCAGAGAGTGGGGAGGGGGGAGAGAATTGACTACTCACCTCCATTATCATAATCAGAAATAAGGGCGGGGGAAACAGGATTTTCCCTGCCTTCGGATTATTTACAAGAAAGTGTGGTAAGGACACAGAAAATTGCAAAACTGAAAGCAAGTTCAGGCAATTCAACAGGGCATAGTTAAAACAAACCTATCTTAATACTCATAATATTTGTTACATTTATATTTTTATTATAAAAGTGGTTGAAAAAGCTTGGATCTCTCTTAATGATCTTCCACCCCTTACTTCTCGTCCTGACCTCAGGTATTTTAGAGTAGGTTGACCTCTTCTTTGTGACAGGCCCTCAAGCCCTGGAAGACAGCTATCATATCACCTCCTAGTCCTTTTATTCATTAGATTAGGGTTTGTGAAAGTTAACATACTGGCTTAAATTAGAGGGTTTAATAAGAGATTGTGATTTGGTTATATAACAAGGTAACTTTAGGACTGTTAAGTACTTAAGAATTTTTAAATAAAGTTATCTAAATATTTACTCTGATCCACGTTCATTTAGAGTTTTGAAGCAGGACTAAGCATAATAAGGTTCAATCCAAACTCAGTTATGAAATACATAGCTTCATTTTGGGCAGGGCCACTCCCTGTCTCTCACCTAACTGATTCATAAGGCTGTTTGTAAGATATATAGGAGAGAGGGAAGAATCATGAATATTCCTTTAAATTCTTGGAAGACAAGAAAAAAATGTAAACAAATGTTACATTTAAGGAAGTTTAAAGAAGTCTACCAAAAATGCCCCTCTGGATTCTACAGTAGACAAACAACACAAACTTTGTACAAAAGAATTAATGGACACAAGTCTGACATCAGGATTCAAAACAAGGTCAAAGTAATGCCAAAACATTTCAACCTCCCAGGCCACTGTTTTGCAGATTTCAAAATGATCACTTTGGGGGAAAAAGAGATTTGAACACTATTGAGCAAGAAACTGCTGAACTTTATCTCAAAATGTCTCAACAAACACAATGAGTTTTTAACACGTTATGATTGTTAATTGATAAGGCATTTCTAATCTGCATCATATGGAACCTGCATTTGCATATCTAACCTGCCTCTTCCCCACCCCACCAATTTAGATCCTATACCAGTCAAGCCATTCTCTACATTTTGTGAAATCAGCTACAGCCCATGGAAGCTTATGCCTTTCAATCAGACTCCTCCTGATGTTGGACCACCATAATTTAACACAGCTCTCCTATATTTTAATGCATTTGGATTTTATTTACCAACTTCTTTACAAGAAATTGCTAAATTATCAGTTAATAAAAGTTATGCCTAGTCAGGCTCAGTATAGCCAAAGGTAATATTTGGAGAGTTCACTGATTTCAATAGGAAAATTAAGCAGATATTTAATATCTCTAATGAAATCAGTAGGACTAAATAGAAGTGTTTTGTCACAAAGGCCATATTTTTTCCCATTTCTTGTTATAATTAAAGTCAAAGAACCAAAACAGCTTTCCCAGAAGTCAACCCTTTTAACCCAATTATACCATAATGATTAAAATTAATCATCAAAGATTAATTAACTAAAGGTTTAACTGGTTCAATGTTATAGTGGCCATTGAAAAAAGACAAAAGCTAGATAATGTCCAGATAAATGTATCTGGGTACAAAGATGACTAAATAGGAAAATCATGAGTACTCTCTCAGTCTTTCCAGCTGTTTTGAATAGCTAGCATGCTATATTGTGATTATGGTATTAGGCAGAGATTGGAAGACATGAATTCAACCAAGAATTATTGCTGGAGAAAAACATGGTAGAAAGAGAGAGAAGATTATGTATACTGTCTGCAGCTACAAAAGGTAGAACACAAATGTAACAAAAATAATAAATTTCAATTTGATTTGTCAGAATGTCTGACAATCCAACAATTAAATGTAGTTATAATTGCCGGCATTAATAACAACATAGCTATGGATGTTCATTGACTGACTTTGGGCAAACACTAAAATCAACTCCACATTGCCCAGTCATTCTTATGGGAGGAAAATGGAAGGAGTACTGTGTCTGAACTCTGGAATGCCTGGAGAAATTGTAGGATAGAAACTTTAGAAATAAACTTTAACAAACAGCAATCAATTTAAATGAGCTAAGCAAATTGATGCTATGAGCCAGATAAAATTCAGCTCTACAGACAAGCTGATGCTTGCATGATTGATAATATTTTAATGGTATAATAGAATAATAAAGCTTTTCCTGCCAGATGGCACTCCAGGTGTGTTTTTAACAAACACAGTAAAATAAAATCATTTTAATAATTTGGCACTATTTACCTATTTAAAAAGAAAGCAAGTGTCGAAATATTGAAAGATTTCATTAAAAAATTATTAACTGCACTGAAAAGTTCTGGTCACTGTTTAGGGGATTACTTTGTATACTTTCCTTGTTGTTTTAATTTATATTTTTACTCTGTTCTAGGTTTTCTAGAGTTTAAGAGTCCCAGGCATATGACAAAAATGTAAAATAAATAAAGACTACATGCATTTCTATAAGATACAAGGGATTGGTTTCAAGAAATCTTTCATGTAAATAAGTCTCTGAAGGTCAGAATATGCACAGATAGAGCAAAAGGGAGGTATCATATGACACGGTGAAAGAGGAGGAACCATCGTATAACTGTGAATTCTTTCTGTTTCTGTTTAAATTCATTCTAGAAGCATCACTGATGTGCTACTCGTTTCTCTTTAATACAAACCTTAAGTTACCTTAGAAGGCAAGAGAATCGAGGGAACTCATTTGCGTAGCAAAAATGATAATAACATAATGTTCCTTCAAAGATGTCTCTCCTAAGATTGCACTGTTCCGTATTTAGCTTTCACAATGCAAAGTGAAGGTCAACATTTACTATCACTACCCATAATGTTTTTCTGGTGATACCAACAAGGCAAACAGAACTGATGGACAGATTTTAGTTATAGAAACTGAAGAATTTAAAGCAGGATTCTGTATCTCCCACTAGTTATGCTAATGTCAGTGTCTGTATGAAACTTAGGCAACAGCCTCTCTTCGCCACTAGTTCTTTTTCCCAGCATCTACACGAAGATGACTTGCCTTTGATCACTGGATCCTATGTCATGTTTTCTGAGAGAAAGGAGAAGTAAAAACTTTCCAACTTATTTCTTGACAGCCTAATTGTTTTTTTAAAAAGGAATACGGATGTATTTTCTCTGGGGTATTACATTCAGGACTGCCCTAATCCCACCTATTCTTACTTAGCAGATGGAGCAGAGCAGCGTATAGAAAAATGAATGTGCTGCTGCTGACATTTAACAGAGGCAAAAGCCTGATAACAATGTTTGTACACAGGGATGATTAAACAGGAAAATCAAGATTGCTCTTTCATTCTTTCCCAATGCTCAGAGCTGTAATTTCATTTGACTTGTCAGAGTGTCAGGCAAGCACGTCTTCCTTTTAACCTATTTCAAACTAAAACAATTTAACCTCTGTTCATCTAGATCTGTTAATCCCACAGGGGAAATGATACAAAGCCCACAGCAGGCAATCGGCACTGAGCTGGGAATGTTCAGGTCACTTCCCTGCCAGAGGCAAGAGGATCAACAAAGTCCATGGACCAAACTGTAGCAGAGTTAGTCATCAAGGGGTAAATAAGTGATTCAGTGAAGCTTCACGAAAAAACAGGAACATCCATTAAATGATAACCAATGTGCATACCATGAAAAAGAACATAGTGCAATGAATGGCATGCTATCATTTGGAAAGATATTTGCAAGAGGTCCTAATTTACCTTTAGTCTTATTTATAAAATGTGACATTTTTGTGTCAAGCAGCTTACCTTCTATTTTTTCCAGTTTCTAATGATAGTTATATTAATAATGCAATGTCTCACGATTCTCTTTCACATTCCTTCCAACAGCCTTCTTTCAAATTGCTGCCCCTTTGATATGTCTGAATTACAATTCCCATCATCCTGATCAGTCACTAAGATGGCAATTGGGAGTGATAAGAATTGAGTTTCAATCTATCTGGGGAAAAATGTCTTCTCTCTAATTTATAAATTTGGTTCCCAAATCCTGAAAACTGTTAACAAAGTTAACTATTAACAAAGATCAGTGACTTTATATTTATAGTACTTGTAATATCTGTTCTTGTTCTCATAAATCTTCAGCAATTATCTAGCCTATTTTATTATAGGAAGAGAGTTATGTTACTGTAGCCAACAGTCAGAAGTCAGTTAGCTCTTTTTCCAAATAAATTTTATTAAAAGGCATAAACATTCATTAATTATTGCTCGCTTCATCAGATGTACTTAAAAGACCCAATTTTTCACGGGCTGGTAACAAATCGCCAAGGTTTGGCATTGATTGATTGATTATCGATCTCTGCTATTCACCTATTCTTACGTTAGGTGTTAAAAAATATACTGGCATGAATTTGGCTGTTCCCCATTTTCCTGCCTCTATAATACTGAGTCAATGTCAAATGCTGCTGTGCTGATTATGCATATGTTAAAGACACAGTAGTTGGCAAAATATAACAGATTTTTGTTGGGGTGGGTGGGGAAGGGAGCAGAGTCATTAATACCAGTACAAATAGGACTGCCTTAACTATCACACTCATGCATTAGGTATAGAATAAAGGCAAATCATTGAAACATAGCCAAAATGTTATTGCCAAGGTCTATTAATATCAGTGCACAATTAAAGCACAAAAGTTAACCAAGAGGATTTGTTCAGTATTTCACTTTAGGTTTTTTTAAATGCTTGTCTAGTACCTATATTTCAGAAGGAAACATTTTTATTCTAACTACTTAATTAATTTTAAAAAAATGATTATGTGCCATCAAATTGTTGTCAATTCTTAGCAACAGCACAGATACAGTACATTTTTTTTTCATGACAAGCTGTGCCTAACCTGGTCTTTCAGGTCTTCCAATGGAGCACCCATTGCTCTTGTAGCTGAGCCTCTTCATCTTGCTACTGATTCTTTATGACTGCTTTATTCAATTGCAAGTCAGCAAAACTTCAGTGTGCTTCCAAATAGAGAGGAGATGGCATTGTGATAAAAAAAGACTACTTTCTCCAAAATAGGGTTGAAGAAGGGAAAGAGCTCACAGGAGCAAAGTTTGTCTGAGTCACAACTCTTAGTACAGTAGTAATTTAATCAGATATCGAAAGACATGATATAAGAGGAGATGATCAAATTCTGTCAGGTGAAGCATTTGTGGCAACTTGTAAAGAGTAGCATAATGTGGGTGCATGGTGCATCTGTATGTGAAATGCTATCTGTAGAAATTGTATAACGTTTTTTCCCTACAGGCACTGACTTCCTTTGAAAAATGCCTCCGTATAAAACCATGCTGAATCATGTTGATGAGCAAAAGCGAACCACAAGCATACAGTCACCTCAGAGGGATTGACCCAAGGCCAACCTGAAACAATACTGAACAAGAATGGACCTGCCTCCACTATCAAAAGCTGCAGTCTCTTTATATATTTTTTTTCAATCTATCTTACTGGCTTATAAATGTGTAAATAAACTTTCCCCACAAACCTGCCTGGGAACAACAAGACTTCAAAGGTTGTGATGACTAAGATGTTAATGCAGCAACTTAACAAGCAGTGGCTTGGAGAATGTAGCCAAGATGCTAAAACTGTTTTGTTCTGGATGGGAAATGTCAGTCTTGACATGCAAAAAGAAAAATAATACCTGGACTTTTGAAAATATAATGCCGTAAGCCATGGAAAAATTGACTTATCTACTGCCTGTGGCCAAAGCCTTACCCAGCATTAAAGATACTAGATGTGTTACGCAGGCACAGAATCTGAGGGAAAATTTTTATAAAATGTTTTATAGATGGCATCTAGATCCTAAAAAATTATCGTGTATGTATCCAGATATGCAAGCAAAATGTTGGAGATGTAATTGTGATGATGCTACATATTTTCACATTTGGTGGACTTGTAAGGACATAAAGGCCTTTTGGATAAAAATTTGGTGGATTTTACAAAATGTTTTGAAAAAGAAGATAAAGTTCCTGCCGCAATTTTTCTTGTTGGGAATTATTACGGATTGTACAGTAATTGAGACTAAATTGATTTTAAACCTAATAACAGCAGCAAGATTACTAATAGGACAATACTGGAAGAAAAAAGAAGTACCTACAATAGAAGAATGGATATTGAAGGTTGCCAATTTGGCTGAGATGGCGAAGATATCAGCCTTTTTGAAAGACAATACGCAAGAAAGATACTTAAAGGAATGGAAAAAATGGATTGACTATATTCAACGTAGATATCAGATTAAGAGTTATCAGACTGTTTTTGAATGATTATGATGTATTATTCTTGATTGTTTTTGGGGGAAGTTAGGAATTGATGATTGTAGGGGTATAATTAAGTTGGGATGAAATTTTTTTAGCATATGTTTGTTTTATTTTTAACTATACCTTGTGCCCGTTCCAGGAAGTCGGGGGGGGGGGGAAATTTGTAAAACTTTTTGAATAAAAGATACTAGATGTGTTGAGACTATAGCTCCAAGTAGGCAGCATTGCCAATTATTGTGCTTGCTAGATTGAAACACTGGAATACAAAGGCTTTAGTAATATAGTAATATAGAAACAACTTTAGCAAAGTTTCCTTGTGTAAAAGCACAGAAGTCACATTTCTTTTAAGCCAGGAAAAAACAGGAGCTTGAAAACTAGGAAGAGTGGGGGAATATGGGGACAGCTTCCTAAGCAGTTAGACATTGCAACAACTGCTCAGTATACATTTGTAATGAGGTTTGTCCTTGAGGACACACGTCCCAGCTAAGTGCTGCCAACGTTTCTGTTTCTTTTCATATAAACCAATATTAGAGACTGGCGATACGTTGGAACTTGCTACAGGTACAACACAAAGAGAACCCAAAAAGCACTTCAAGGAGAATTCACATAAGCTTAAACATGAAGGACCTCAGGCCCACAACTTATCAATTACTCAAATAAAACTTTAATTCCCATCCAGCATTAATACTATTTTTCATTTCCAGGTTTGCTACCAAGCAAAATGTATCAGATGCTTGTGCACTTTAAGCTCCATCAGCACATGAATCTAGGATACAAAGAGTAATGGTACTTTGGACATCCATCTAGTAAATAGTCTAATAAATCTAGGAAATAGCAAAATTTAAAATAAAACTCTCTCAGTTCCTGTGGTAAATCTTTGTTTAACAGAGCATCCTATTTGGACAGGCAAAGGATGAAATGCAACTGGAGGTAGTAGTCTTCAGTGTATTTTCTACTCAATTATTAGAAATCTGAACTTAATGTTGCCACCCAAAGTTATGCTGGTCCATGAAGTTTGGTGGTTTAGCCCTTATATGTGCAGCTTTCTTACAAAGAGAGAAGATCCTTTTCTTTAGAATTCCACATGACATTCAAAGGTTGTTCGCTGTAAGTCTTGGCACAGTGGAACTTCCTACATTACATCTTTCTGTAATATGTATTCCATATAATTCCATAGACTTTGGTTCTGAGGAAATAGCAAGTTACTTGTGACAAAAATAATGAACTGTCTACTCAAGCCCCCAAAAATCAGAATTTCTATTCTATAACAATTCATGAGCATATATGGTAAACGGTATCCTGATGCCTTGCTCTAGGTTAAAATGTAATTGGTTGATTTGCTGTTTAACCTGTTGTGTGAATTTAGCAAGTATATTTATTTCGTACCTCAGTGGATTGTGCAAAGACTAGCAGTTGGTTTAATTCAGTAAACATTATTCATTTGGCTTTGGATTAGTATGTTGTACATACTAATTAGTTGTACAAATAAAACTATAATAATTTCTCATTCTAAATTCTAAAACTCTCAGAATTATGGGGGCATTCTATTAACTTCATTATGACATACATAATGTGGAGTGACTTAATGCTGTCATTTTGATCTACTTCTTCTTTAAATAAAAACAAGAGTGTAGAATGTATATATTTTTCCCATTCATTAGAATTAATTTTGAATCCTTGTAATGGTAGTTGTATGTCACAGACTATATTTACATTTTTAAAAAATAACGGGCAAGATGCACATGTTTTTTGTAAAACTCATTTTTTATCTTTATTCAGTGGTGGGTTGCTAGTGATCTACCCAGATCAGTAGCAGTTGCAGCGGAAAGCTCCGTCCACCCACACTGGACGCTTCTGCGCATGCAAAGCATCACGTACGCACACAAGCGCACAACTGAACTGGTAGCGACAGGTTTTGCAACCCACTACTGTCTTTATTTAAAGAGACATCTACATGTACACATCAACTCTATGTCATTTCCCTAGGAAAAAGTCCTACTTTGCTTTGGATCTTTTTTTCTCAGACTAATGCTTTAAACTAGTACATGAACAAGATTAAGATTCTGTATATACAAGTTTTTTCTTATTAGCATCTCCCCCCTTAGTTAAAAAATTGCTAATCCCAAATCTCTCATTTTTCTTTTTAAAGCAGAAAAATTAAAAATTAGAATAAAAATGGCATTTAAAAAGTCATACTTCAGAAATGCCATGAACATAAAACATTGAGACTGCTCTCCTGAGTAACACCAAGAGTCAGTTTTGTCTCAAAAGATTTAGAAATGCAAAGCAAAAACTGCAACAGCAGAGTACATTTGAACTTTTAACAAAACTAAGAGACAGCAAGTCAGGAAAGATATTGAAAACTTTACATATTTTATATTAATAGCTAGTTACAATCTTAACAGCTAAGGAATTCAGCAAGATTATAGTAACCAGGAAAATATTTGATTCCCCAAACCTGTAGCTGTATCTTAAAGTCACAATAGCGTATACTATAAAGAATGCTAAAACACTAGACAAAATGAAGAAAATGAAAATGTACATATTCAGCTTGATGAGTTATTGGAATATCAGCTGTATTTGAATAAACAAAGTAATTTAGTAAACTTTCCAGTTGAAACAGGTCTGCCAGTCCCCCCTAATTAACATTAATTAATGGTATCTCTGGGCTACTAAAAGCCTGTATAAAATTGCTTTAGATTGCTTACAAACTTA
The DNA here is from genome assembly GCF_028640845.1 of Ahaetulla prasina. NCBI lineage: Eukaryota > Metazoa > Chordata > Lepidosauria > Squamata > Colubridae > Ahaetulla > Ahaetulla prasina. Next base: position 259,885,784 of record NC_080540.1, read on the forward strand.
GGAAGAACCTCATAAAGCATATTTCTCCTTTGCATTTTCAAAGGGAATCTCTACAGTTCACTACAGAAATATCCAATAAAAAACATTCTGCTGTACATGAAAGACTGCAGGTAGATTTGTGTGCAAAATCCCTCTCTGTGTGTGTGATAATTATTCAGTACTAGCATTGAGAGTCTGAACCCAGATTCAGACATTATGCTACAGCATAATATGGTGTGCTTATTTATAATTTAGTACAATGTGTAAATACATTGTATTGTATAATCTTGGCTTAGGGCTATTTCTAAGACTCCATTCTAAACATCCTCACAATTCTGCTAGTTGTTTATTTGTCTGCTATTAATAGAATAGAATAGAATAGAATAGAATAGAATAGAATAGAATAGAATAGAATAGAATAGAATAGAATAGAATTTTTTATTGGCCAAGTGTGATTGGACACAGAACAAATTTGTCTTGGTGCATATGCTCTCAGTGTACATAAAAGAAAAGATACATTCATCAAGAATTCTAAGGTACAACACTTAATGATAGTCATAGGGTACAATTAAGCAATCAGGAAACAATATCAATATAAATCATAAGGATACAAGCAACAAAGTTACAATCATACAGTCATAAGTGGAAAGAGAAGGGTGATTGAAACGATGAGAAAATTAATAGTAGTGCAGATTTAGTAAATAGTTTGACAGTGTTGAGGGAATTATTTGTTTAGCAGAGTGATGGCGTTCGGGAAGAAACTGTTCTTGTGTCTAGTTGTTCTGGTGTGCAGCGCTCTGGAGCGTTGTTTTGAGGGTAGGAGTTGAAACAGTTTATGTCCAGGATGTGAGGGGTCTGTACATATTTTCACAGCCCTCTTTTTGACTCGTGCAGTATACAGGTCCTCAATGGAAGGCAGGTTGGTAGCCATTGTTTTTTCTGCAATTCTAATTATCCTCTGAAGTCTGTGTCTGTCTTGTTGGGTTGCAGAACCAAACCAGACAGTTATAGAGGTGCAGATGACAGACTCAATAATTCCTCTGTAGAACTGGAACAGCAGCTCCTTGGGCAGTTTGAGCTTTCTGAGTTGGTGCAGAAAGAACATTCTTTGTTGTGCTTTTTTGATGACGTTTTTGATGTTAGATCTTGCGATATGGTAGAACCTAGAAATTTGAAGATCTCTACTGTTCATACTGTGTTGTCTAGTATTGTAAGAGGTGGAACTATGGAAGGGTTTCTCCTAAAGTCTACCACCATTTCTACGGTTTTGAGTGTGTTCAGTTCCAGATGGTTCCGGTCGCACCACGAGGCTAGTTGTTTAACCTCCTGTCTATATGCGGATTCATCATTGTCTCAAATCACTGTTGTGTCATCTGCGAACCTCAGTAGTTTAACAGATGGATCGTTAGAGATGCAATCATTGGTATAAAGAGAGAAGTGGGGAGACCACACAGCCTTGGAGGGCCCCTGTGCTAATTGTACAGGTATCTGATGTGATTCTGCTTAGCTTCACCTTCTGCTTCCTGTTTGTTAGGAAGCTTATGATCCACTTACAAGTGTGTTCATGTTCCTGTAGCTGGTTTAGCTTAGTTAGAAGAGTGTCTGGAATGATGGTATTGAATGCTGAACTAGTCTACAAAGAGGATCCTTGCATAGGTCTTTGGAGATTCAAGATGTTGTAGGATGTAGTACAGAGCCATATTAACAGCATCATCTGTTGATCTATTTGTTTGGTATTGAAATTGCAAGGGGTCTAAGAGCGGATCCATGATGGTTTTCAAGTGGGACAGCACTAGCCTTTCAAAGGTTTTCATGACTACAGATGTTAGCAACTGGTCTGTAGTCATTCAGTTCCTTGATGTGGGCTTCTTTGGCACTGGAATGATAGTAGAGCGTTTGAAGCAAGAAGGAACATAGCACATCCCTAGTGATTTATTGAAGATATGGGTGAAGATGGGGGCCAATTGGTCAGCGCAGCCTTTAAGCAAGAAGTTATCTTGTCTGGGCCTGAAGCTTTTCCTGGCTTTTGTCTGTGAAATAGGTCTTGCACTTCCTTTTCTGTGATCACTAGGGGTTGTGAACTCAATGGGATGGGGTCAGTTGTAAGAGGCTTGGCTGTTGTTGGTGTGTCTGAGATGGGGGTTGTGGAGATATGTGTCTGTAGTTTCCTTTCAAACCTGCAGTAAAACATGTTCAGGTCATCTGCCAGTTGCTGATTTCCTTCAGCCTGGGAAGGTGGTTTGCCGCAGCCAGTGATATTTTTAAGAGTTTTCAACATGTTTGCTGGTTCATTTGTTGAGAACTGATTCTTTAGCTTTTCAGAGTAGCTTCTTTTTGCTGCTTTGATCTCCCTTGTTAATACATTTCTGGCCTGATTGTAGAGCATTTTATCACCTTTTCTGTAGGCTTCCTCTTTGGAACGACGTAGCTGCTTAAGTTTAGCTTTGAACCAAGGTTTGTTGTTACTGTATATTCACAAGTTCCTGGTAGGTACACATAGCTACCTGCAAAGGGTTGGCTCAGTGGCTAAGACACTGAGCTTGTCGATCGAAAGGTCGGCAGTTCAGTGGTTCAAATCCTTAGTGCCACGTAACGGGGTGAGCTCCCATTACTTGTCCCAGCTTCTGCCAACCAAGCACGTAAAAAATGCAAGTAGAAAAATAGGGACTACCTTCAGTGGGAAGATAACAGCGTTCTGTGCGCCTTTGGCGTTTAGTAATGCCAGCCATATGACCACGGAGACGTGTTCAGACAGCGCTGACTCTTTGGCTTTGAAACCGAGATGAGCACTGCCCCCTAGAGTCGGGAACAACTAGCACATATACACAAGGGGAACATTTATCTTTACCTAGCTACCTGCAATGCAATGAGTAAATGTGTTTAGTCACTCTTAAGATTTCCAGTGGCTGAAAATTTTAGAAACCTTAATCAGAATGAAATATAGATGTATCAATATTTAAGACTCAATTTGACTTAAATTTGGCAACTTCAAAAATGGGATTCCATAAAAGTCAAACAGGCTTTGCAGTATACAAGATGTGTCATACAGAAACTGATTTCTGGCATGCTTGGTTCTATGAAGCAGGGCCTTTTCAAAAGGAAGGAATAACAAAAGCATCTCTTTCATGCATGAAGGGGGCCTCAATTAAAATATAATTCAATTTTTGGGAATTTAACATACTTTGTTTCATTTTCCAGCAGTTGTTTTGTTTTGGTGGTGGGTAGTTGTGGGGTAAGGGGTTTGTTTTGTTTTTTTATATTTTGGCATACAGGGAAGAAAGTCTAATACATTTAATATAAAAATTATTTCATCATTTCTTGATTACTAGGCTACTGACTTCAATGACCCCCAAACCCCAATATAATGAATTGTATAAAAGTAGTCCTCATTTAACAATTGGTCATTTAATGACTGTTTAAAGTTACAACAGACCCCCCAAAAGCTATTTATGAGCCAGTTCCAAAGTTCCAATTGCTGTACACAGACACCCCATGGTCATATGACTGCATTTAGGGCACTTGGCAACTGGCTCACCTTTACGGTCACCTTACTGCACCTATAGGAATACACTGATTTATTTAATGACTACAGCATTTAATAATCACTACACTCAATTAATGACTGTGGCACTGGCTTAATACCCCTGCAAAAGAAGTAATAAAACTAGGTCTGATCATGTGGGTGCCTCAATTTAGGATTGTCAAGACTTATGATGGAAATTTCAGGCTCCATTAAGGTCATAAGTTGAAGAGTACCTATAGGAATAAGAAAGTAGAGAGGAATGATTAAATAAGTATACTGTCCCAGGTTCAAGAGTTATAAAAATGTGCTGCTACAAAGCATAGAAAATAGATCAAGAATGAGTGAACTTGTGCTCACTGAGATGGGCTTACTCCCTAATTAGGTTTCCCAAGACTTTAATCTCAACTGTGTATTAGGTAACTATAATAAAAGATCACACAAAAGAAGGTCTACACTTTATTTTCAACAACTCCATTTTGTTGGTTCCTTAATACAGTATTTATGAAAGCCACACAAGGACCACTTTACAAGCTTCAGTTGAAGCATAGCTGAAGTTTAGAAAATATGACAGCAGTTAGACTGTTTTGACAGAAGTAATGCAGACAGTGGTGAGTGAATTTTTTTTCTAAGTGAAGAAACAAAATGTAAATGTTGTTGCATCAAGAGCCATAGAGACTTTTGAATACAAAAACAGAAGAACAGGTCCCATTTAAGGAACTATATCTCAACATTTGGTAAAAATATATATTTTTAAATAGAATAGAAAACCAAATGTCTTGTTTCAATCTAAATTACCTACATGCTACAGGCTGCCTGAAATAAAGCAATTATAGCTGTGGGCTTTTTAATTGCTTTCCCTCTACTGGGTCAATGATTTTCTGTTAAAATGCAGGGTTATAAGGCACATTTTGTACTAAAAAAAGGGAAATACGCATGATGTAGAAGAATACACATTTGTGTAAGACTGCATTCCTTTGCATACTTATCTGGGAGAAAGGCTTCTTGAATATAGTGAGGCTGATTTCTAAGCAGACATGTATAAGATTTTGCTGTTTCAGCTTAACCGAGCTGTGTACAATTGCGTTTTTATAACCTAAGAACAAATTCCACACAGCAAGATAAAATTCAATATAACAAAGATAATTGTACAACAAATAAACTACAGACATAAACTGTTCTCATACCGCCTGCCAATTTCATCTCATTTTCTTCGTACTCTCAATCTAGCTCACTAATTAAACTTATTTTAATTTGGAATCAGACCCATTACTGAGCATTTTGATAGTCCTGTTCAACCTGGATATTTCTGTTACCTTTAACAGCACATGGATACTTCACCTACCTTTACCAGCACGCAAGACTGCGTCAGCTTACTTTATCATAAGAATTAGTTGCTAGATGTGATCCAGCAGCTGTTTAACATCTTATAATCATCATGTGGAAGTTACTTCGTGGAAAGCTTCTTTACCAGCCAGCTTTAAGCTTACTTTGTGTGGATCTGGCACCCAAAGATTCAATGTAAACAAATATATATATATATATATATGTATGTATGTATGTATGTATGTATGTATGTATGTATGTATGTATGTATCACTGAACCACAGTACTGCATTTTGCTTAGCAGGTGAAAAGCTTACATAAAACATATTTAATCTAGCAAATCTAAGCTTTAGAATTGTCTGCTGCCAATGATGTATGCACACTGTGTCACTGACCTTGGGAGAGACACTCCCATCCAATTGGTTTCCACTGTAGAAGTTCTTTGTTTTCTTTGTCTGACTTTTTGAAGGTTTTCCCTGATCTCTTTTGTAGTTCTTATCACTGTTCTCTCCGGGCACCAAAATGACTTTAACAATACTCCCTTCCAGATGGGAATTCTCTAAATCAGAAGCTAAAGTACTTTAGGAAATCCCTTTCTATAGACAAAACACTTTCCAAAGCAGGATTCTAAGCCTTTTGTCCTGTCCTGAACAAAGTATTTCTGATTTGTAATGGAAGGGGGTGGGGAGGAGGAGTGTTATGTTGAGGCAAATGTAACCTGTTTTAGTCCACTAAAGCCAGCAGTCCAGCCACATCCCAAACTAACAAATAAATAAAAGTTGCACAACCAGCCATTACTGCTTCTTCACTAAACTTTTATTCTCTCAAACTCACGGGGAGTTCAAATTTCAGAAAACTGGACTCACTGCCATACAGTATTGATAGAAATTAAGTAGATAACAGCAAGAGACATAAATCATGAAGTAATCCGGCGTGCAACTCTGCACGCTCTGCCTCAAAGATTTAATTTATTCTATTGATTTCAATGGATTTTAACCATGCGTTATTGAGCAGGAGACTGCTTTCATCCTTTAGTTTTACAAAGACTTTTTTTGAATTGTTCTACGTCTGTATATCTATGTCTGTAATCTTAGGCATATTTGCTTTGGACTAAGCCTTAGAACTTTCTTTTGAATGAATATGAATGTGCTGCAAACATTTTTCTTTTGGCTTCCTTTGAGAGTTTAAAAAAATAATTCCTCCAATGAGAAAAGTTACTAAAAAGTCAAAGTGTTCCCCTGAAAGTAGAAGAAATAATCAGGTCAGTATGCACTCTTCCAAAAAGATGCAATGCTAGGCCAAATGGAGATGAGAAATCTATTTCAGTGCAATTCATTTAATTCTCTAAGAGATCTCAATTACTTTATCCTATAGCCACCACGATCCTATAGCTTCAGCACAACAGCAAATTAAATGACCTCTAAGCTCCTCAAAAATCAATGGGCTTCGGTTTACTCAAACGTGTGTTGGAAGGGGAAAGCTAGATATCTGTTATTTTTGATAGACAGTAAGGGCTTTCCTGCTGACCTGCATCAAACTTGAGATTACTATCATTGGTGCCTTTATAAATATGATATTCTTCCACCATTTTTAACGTTTATCACAGAATCAGAAATATTGTTTTTAAAAATACAACTTTAGTGCTCAAACCTGTTTTTCCTCCTCTCTCCTTATCTCTTTTCCTTTTGTGTCATGTCTCTTAAATGGTTCTTGCCCTCAACCTTACAAATTCACTACTGATCATTGTTTGGATTTGGGATAAATATTTAAAATAGAGACTCTCCAAAGAAGAGAAGACTTAATATAGATGTCACACATGAGAGACCTTGAAGAGACTGTGCAGCATTACACAATGAAAATATTCTATTTTCATCTGAAAGGTTAAACTTAAAGGAACACTGAAGAAGAGTTAACATACATACACACACACACACACACACACACTTTAGTTTTACAGCATTAATTATATGGAAAGAATTATCATTGCTATCAGGATTCAAATATTTTGAGTATACTATTTGCAGCTTTCAGTCACCTATTCCACTATTGTTTCCACAACACAAATTATTTTAATCAAGAGGGAAAAAAGAAATATGCATGTTGTTTATGCAGGACTGAGTATATATAAGAATCTCCAAAGGTATGGTAAAATAAGTCAAGATGGTGATTTTGCCTGCTTTTATGTGCATTGTGGCTGCCATAGCATTTTTTTTTACCATAAGTCTGCAGACATCACTGTGTTCATCTTTTTTAAATGTATCCATCTTTTTGACAGGAAAAATTAACTCTTTATCACTCATCTCACTTAAACCCACGGGCACCATAGTTGCTTAATACTATATCCAATAATTACCTATTTCATAGAATCTAATAAAGTATGCAAATGACCACAATCAGTAAAGTTTAATCCTTGTCCTTGTTTAATTGTTATTCCATCTTTTCTCCAAAGATCCCCAAAAAATTTTTTATCTTCATTTTCTATTCATGAAAATACTATGAAGTAAGCTATCTATCTATATTCATTTATTATTAATTAATTATATTGCTCAATAGGTATCTTTTCTAGGCAGCTTACAAAGAATACATGCAGCATTTTAAAACATCAGTAAGGAAAAAAAAATAACAGCAATCACCTCAAACTCAAGCAACACTATTGATATGGTAATATCATATCAAACTTTTAAATAAATATTTTAACTTGATGTTTGGAAATGTACCAAAAATAAATATTATTCTTTCCTTAGTAGTTTCTAAGTAGATCTTAGTGAAAAAATCTAGAGAAAGGACTTGAAGCATTATTTCTGGATTTTAGTAGTAATTGTGCAAATGGATTAAGTTAAAAAAACTATAAGGGACATAAAATCATTTATTGAGCTTCATAGCAGACACATCCCCAAACCAATGCTAGCTATTGTACAATTGTATGTATGTATGTATGTATGTACGTATGTATGTATGTATGTGTATATTAATAATAAGTTATATAATAAGTTATATATATATAACTTATTTCAGTTTTAATTTTATTAATTAATTTTATTATTATTTTATTTTGACAATATTTGTTCATCTACAACATTTCCCAACCTTTGCAAATTTAAATGTGTTCAAGTCCACATTTCTTAAAAGTTGCCAATATTGAGAAACACTGATGTACACTATAATTTATCTCTGGAGCTTACTTGGGAAAAAATTCTGTTAGATTTATTTTTGAAGTAGTCATAATTCTTGGTGTGGTGAAGTTCAACTGTTAATTTAATTTTATTTAAATAAAGTGCATATTCCATAGAACACATTTTTATGGAGCCTTCTTTCACACTGGCTTGTTGTCAAAAAATCTCATATCCTCATAGACCATAGGGTAATGAAGTCTTACAGTAACCTCAACTGTTAATCTTAAATGCTAAAAATGGTCTATAGAGCATAAATATGAAAAATTATTCAATCAAATTGCCTTGAACTGGTATGTAGGGCACTGCAGTCCAAACAGAAGGCATTAAATTAAAACATCTTTATTTCATTTAAAGTTTTTAAAGTAAAAACTTATTTATTTAATTATCTGCAGTTATTATGATTGCACTCCCTATATTCACTAAACCTTGCAGTTGGATGGTTATATATATTTGCAAAATTTTGAGGGACACATGCAGCTCTGCCTTAAACAGAAGTCTCCTTCACACATACAAAAAAGAAAAAAGATCAACAAAGGATGTAAGGTGCAGCCCAATTCTTCAGGCTATTGGGGGGGACGGGGGGGGGCAGAAATTGTTACCATCTTCAGACCCATACTGATCATGATAATTGTTTCAAGCCATTACCCATTTTCCATAGCCATGTACAAAACTAAGAAAGGAAGCAAAAATAGCCTGGAGAGCAGCGGAAGGAAGGCTAGCTGCATTGAGTCCAACTTTAAAGTAAAGTATTTATCATAGGAAGTTTTTTCCTTAAAAACAACCCCTATAAAGTGAAGGAAGGGATCTACAGTCACCTTGTATTCCCTGATAAGAACAGAAGCTCTTAAAAACAAAGAGCTTGAATGGGCAGAGGTGCAAATGACTGCAGATCCTGAAGTCTGGGTGCCTTTACAGATGAGCCAGAAGATTACCAATTCTTGGGTGGAGCTGCTTTCCTAGTGCATTTTAACCCTTTTGTGGTGGCTACACAAGACTTCTCTCTTTCTCTCTGGCAGATACTTCTTCCATACATCCTATTACTACACCACCCTGTTTTGTAACCCTTTCTGTTTTCTTCCCTTCCTTTCAGTAGTTACCACTTAGCACATTTCCATTCAGTTTCTTTTGTGGGGCTGTTTCTCTCAGAGGGAAGAAAAAATGTGTGGCTTATGTGTGTAAATTTAAGCAGGTATTTGTATGTTTATTATGCATACAGGAACACACGTGCACCCCTATAAACACATACATTTTTGAGGATATATGTGCAAAAGAAAACGTTTTGTATATGCATAAGAATAATTAATGTTATAAATAAAGGACCTTATTTAAGAGGCAATTAATTTTAATCAAAATTTATTAATTTAATTACTATTTTTGTCCTGGTCCAGCAGAATTCATTCAGATGAACTGGCAATCTTAGGTTATTTCACAAGATTTTTGTCTATTTGTTCATTAATTCATTCTGCCTCCTTTTTCTTTTGTAAGGTGAGTGGCCTTAAATAGAGTCAGATTTTTACAGAAATATGACACAAATATCTTGTCCTCTACTGAAAGCTGAAAAATATCCATACACATAAGTATCAATTAAATATTTATGGACAACCAAGTAAACTACTACATAACAATCCTTCTCTCACCATGCCATTAAAAAAAAAAGATTTATTTTTAATTCTCTTTTGTGTCTGACAATCCTGTTCAACCGCCCTATTGAGTATTCATCACTTACATATTTTAAAAATGGCAAAATTGGCAGCAACTTCACTCTTTCTTTTCCCTCCCATTTTCAATTCAGTTCCTGTTCTAATTGTTTGTTGTAATAGCAACAGCACTTAGACTTATATACATATATTCATGGTGCTTTCCAGCCCTATCTAAGCAGTTTACAGAATCAGCATATTGCCCCCAACAATCTGGGTCTTCATTTTATCGACCTTGGAAGGATGGAAGTCGGAGTCAACCTTGAGCCGGTGAGACTCGAACTGCAGAATTAGCCTGCAATACTGCACTCTAACCACTGTGCCACCAAGGCTTGTAAACTGAATTAGAGGTTGTTTTTTTCCAAGCTGAATTCCTGAACACATACTATAAAAATGAAGGAAATGAATAATGACCAGGTAATTATTATTCAAAATAGCTACATATAGTGTAACTGCAGTAAAGCTACTTAAACCTCCTCAAGAAGCTTGGGGTGTGTCACTGACTCACAGGGCCCTTCCAACTTCATTACATACAATTATTTTCCACAATTTCTCCTTCCAGCTTTTATCAGGTCACTAGGAAGATACTTCAGCTGCCATTCCATCAGGATAAGTAAAATTATAAAAAGCTCAGAGATATTGTTTGCTAAAGCTGTTACTTGCTACCTCTACTCCCTTTCTACAAGGAGCACATGGCAGGAAGTTTTCCTCCCAGTTTTATCTCTGCAACCCTCATCCCAGGCATTTGGAGTGATTGGCTCAGTACCACACAGGGTGCTTCACAAATGGATACAGATAACAACCATGGTGAAATGGATGCACAGTACTTAATGCAATCAAAATGTATCTTGCTCATGTTAATTAAACAGTGGTAATTTTCTAGTACTTTTACTTAGAAAAATGGGTTCAAAAATGCAGAGGCATGTGTGGGGGGGCTAAAAATCACAGGACCAATATCAAGTGACATTGAAGTATGCTTCAAATATTTTTAAAACTGTACATTTAATAGACTTGACCATAGTCTAAACCTTGGCATATGAAAATACTGCATTCATATTGCTTTTCATTATGTTTTCATGATGTAAGTGAAAACGTTTCTCCTCAACTTTATTAGGTACTTCCAATAGGGGAGGAATTACTATTTCCACAAGCAAAATCTTGTGAAAAACTTTAGGTAGAAATAAGCAAGTTTAAAATCTCACCTATGCTTTTGATCCTAATTGGGTACCCAAGCAGCTTTTTTGTCTTGATAAATTTTTCCCTTTGAAGCTAGAAAGCTAGCATTGAATGTTCTGCAATAATTTCTTGACCATCCCCAAAATTGGTGGATGCACAATAATACTATGCAAAGAATACAATTACATGCAAGTGTGTTTATTTTTAATTATTCTTAGATTAATGTTTCCAAAACCTAAATCGTCCATATATTTTTTAACCTTAATAGCCATGCTACCTGGTAATCTGTTGAAGTGCAATCATAATATATTTCTTATCAAACTTCTGGAAAACAATTTACCAAGTATTAAATCCTAATGCACAGAGAAGCAGTACTTAATCCTGGAAAAACAGGATTATGCAACCAATCTGTTGTAATCAGCCACCAAGCAGATCACCACCACCTCCCTTTCTCGGTATATGTATCAAAAGCTACGATGTTCTCAATATAGTAGCCAATCTCACAACAGCAATACAATTATTTTCGTATCAGATTACATTCTAGTAAGAGTTTCAGTCTTGAAAATAAGTATTAGGTAGAAATAAATCCCATTTAATAGGTATAAATATAAATAATTGGAAACTAAGCTTCCAAAAATACCTTTAAAAGCATATTAGTAACTTTTTTTACACCACTGGATCCTTATTCCAAATAAAAGTTTTTAAGACAGAAGAAATACATCTCTGTCAATATGCAACTGTTAAAGATCTTCAAATGGTCTTGTTATTTTAATTCATTGGCCATATTCAATCATTGCCACAAAAACACAGAGTTTATTGAACATGCTATTGCAGAGTGAGCCAAGAAGCAGAAAATTGTGCAATATACAGGAATTAGAACCATAATCCATTCTGGCTTTAAACTAAGTAGAGGAAGGCACACTTTTTGCTTTTGATTTGTTGAAGATATCAAGAAATCTATTATTGGTAAGTTAAATATGAGCTTCTATATGACTTAGCAAGACACATGATATTAAGGCAGAAGATAAAATGGATCAGCATTTTTAAAAAATGCCACTCAAACTGTGATTTAGGGACTTTAACAATAGAGGCTGGAAAGAATTAATACTGGTAATCATTTAAACTGTAATTCTAAACAAGCTATCTGCACTATACCACAAAACTCAAATCTATCATTTATTTATTAACTGCACCAGAGGGCAGAATAAGAAACAATGGTTGGAAATTAATCAAGGAGAGAAGCAACCTGGAATTAAGGAGAAACTTCCCACAGTGAGAACAATTAACCAGTGAAAGAGCTTACTTTCAGATATCGTGGGTGCTTCATCACTGGAGGTTTTTAAGAAGAACCACTTGTCTGAAATGGTATAGGGCAGTGATGGTGAACCTTTCGGCACCGAGTGCCACTGGAATACGCGCGCGCATGCGCGCACTAGAGCACCGGAAACCAGAAGAGCAGCTGGCAATGGCACACATGCTCACAGAGAGGGCTCTGCATGCCACCTCTGGCACATGTGCCATAGGTTTGCCATCACGGGTATAAGGTTTCCTGCTTGAGCAGGGAGATGGACTAGAAGACCTCCAAGGTCCCTTCCAGCTCTAGTCTTATTTTCATCATATAAAAAGCCAGAAAATAGCTGAATCTGTCATATCAGAGAGATTTTCCCATATGGGCATCATCAGAAGTTCATCAAGAATGAGGTTACTTTAGAATAAACAAGTTTAGTAGTATAAAAATAATCCAGTAATCCAGAAAGTAATCCAGTAATCCAGAGCAGAGGGGAGATTGCTCTGTGATGTCTTAACACTTGTTATAACCCCCTTCTCAAAACACACACATAAGAAAAGATAAGCATATGCACTGAGGGATAAGGTTGTACTACTGAAAAAAAATCAACCACGAGAGCACACTCCTAGTTTAGTTATAGTACTCTGCCTTGCCTCCTATTTTCACCCATATGAACCATGTATATGAGAGAGCCCTTACTTCTTTGCAGCAAAAAAACTTTTATGACACATTAAGTACACATTATCAAGTCACAAAAGTATGCACAATGATACAATTGTTACTTTTCAAAAAGTCAATAGAATAGAATAGAATAGAATAGAATAGAATAGAATAGAATAGAATAGAATAGAATAGAATTTTTATTGGCCAAGTGTGATTGGACACACAAGGAATTTGTCTTGGTGCATATGCTCTCAGTGTACATAAAAGAAAAGATACGTTTTTGCATTAAGCAAGAATGATTTAGAAAGGGAGGGTGGTGCACACAACCTTGTCTAGTCAGTAGGTCCACATGGAGTTCTACATACTTATCTACAACTACAGCAGGCAGGGAATAATGGCACCTGAGCTCCAGAAAGAAAACAAACCACGCAGAAGACACTCTTCAGGCATTCAACTATATAGTAATTATATAGTAATCGCATAAGGTGTGCTGCTGCTGCTCAATAAAGGGGAATGCCCTGCTTTGAAGTTCAGTCAGAATAGAGCTGGAAGGGACCTTGGAGGTCTTCTAGTCCAACCCCTTGCTCAAGCAGGAGACCCTAAAGCATTTAAGACAAGCTGACTTATTTATTTTATTTAAAATTTTACAGATCTGCTGTAGGAGGAAGCTAGGCTGCAAATTGATCTAGGTTTTACAATTGAAACCTTTACACGGCACCGGAGTCGTGCTGGAAAAGGGAGCCCACATAACGCAAGGCAACTCAGACCAAGCGTACATAATGAGTCTACAGGTGACTCAATCCCAAACGTCAATAATGATATAAACGTGATCAAATACCGTATGAACCGACGTCACCAGGTAGCCCCACCCCCACCCCCCCGCTGACCTCGGGTAAGCTCCTCCGCGTGGACTCTGAAAGAGCGGTTGGCCTGGCGCCTGCGCGTGGGGCGGGTCTTGCGTGCCGCGGGCAGGCTACGGGCCGGGCGCGTGGGGAAAAGGGGCGGCGCTCCTGGGGTGTCGGGGAAGGGGCGGCGAGGCTGCTGGCTGGGCTGAGTGGGCGGGGTGCCGCGGTGGTGGCGGCGGCGGCGGCGCGTTGCCTCGTACGTCAGCGGCAGGATGGCTGTTGCTGCCGAAGTGGCTGTAGCAGCAGCAGCAGCAGCAGCCTCCGGTGGCGGCTTCGCGGCCCCGTCGGTGGCTGTGGGGCGGGAGGTGGCGTAAAATGGCGTCGCTGCGGGAAGGGGGCAGGTATGGCGTGTCCTGCGGTAGAGTCACGCAGGACAATATCACGGTGCTGCATGTCAAGCTGACCGAGACCGCCTTTCGAGCACTGGAGAACTACCAGGGGAGCAAGGTGAGGAGTGCCCCGGTTAACCTGGTCTTAGCCGTCGAAGAAGGCGACGCCTCGCCTGGGTTAAGGGGGTCGGTGACCCTCGGGGATTCCCCTGGAGTTAGCGCGGGGACGAAGGACCTTTTTTTAAAAGAAAGAAAAAAATAGAAAACTAACTGATGGAAAGAGGCAACAACCTTCCTGTCCAGCGGCAAAGCTGAATGTCTTGCCTCATCGGATCGGGGCTTCTCGGAGGGAACAGAAGGTTGAGGGGGAAGCAACCGCGGGGGCCACTTTCAGTTCTCCTGAAGAGAAAGATCCCTTCAGTTTCCTTCTATGGCTGCCCGATAAGTCCAGAGCCTTAACTTTTCCTAAAGTCCGTTTCCCTGTTCTTCCATTTTTTTCCTTACGATCTCTTTTAAACAGAAAAAGAAAACTTTTCCGGGATACAAAGTTTCCCGAACCGCAGCTGCTTTCGGGCAGAAAGATACGAGGGTGACGCTGCCTGCGGTTGATGCCATCTTTTAAAAAATGGCATTTACCCAAGAAAGTCGCCTTTCTGGGTGTCGGTGCCAGCTTGTACCTCCGGAGCTGGCCGTGACCAGTGCCGGCCGTTCCCAGATGAAACCGATTCTGCTGAGCTGTCATTTATTTATGGGCTTTGCTCTTCTTCTCTCTCTGGCCTCTCGCTGCCATGAAATGTGTGTGGGAGAAAATAGGTGTGGGTACATTTGGGCACTCGGTTTTCTTTTGGATTTTCTGAAGCGTCTTTGGTGGCTGAGTTTTTTAAGTGACAATTATAAGACTGACAGATGTATTGCGCATCATTATAATGCTGTCAGAAATATTAAATCTTCCTGCCATCCGGACTCCCTTCCCCCATTGGCTTTTTTCTCCCTCTCTCTCCCCGGATCCCCATTAGCAACTCTGAGAAATCGAAATGGGGCCAAATAAATTGTGTCACTTATTTGAAATGGCATTAACAGCTATTCAAATTTTCAGTGTAATATATTTAATTTGGGGGGGAAAAAGATTACGTATTAAGTTGCATTGGCTTCACATCTGAGTGTCTGCGGACACTTTAAAAAAAATCGGAGATCAGATCAACAAAAAGTGACCTGTAGGATCTGTGTTAATCTTCTTTTGCAGAAGTAGGAGGCAGGAGAGTTACTGATCTCTTTTATTATCTTGCTGCAGCTTTCCAGTGGAAACTTGAGCCCTCATTTGTGTTTGTTCAAAGCACATTAGCGTTCCTGTGTGCTACCCTGTGCCCAGCAAGAAGGATTAAGCTCTAATTAACTGGTATTTTAACATGGAATTTCAAATTAAATTTGCTTCCCTTTCTTTTTGCCCAAGTTCCTTTTGTTACTGGCTTTCTTTGAGTGTTCAGGGAAATCTTGGGGGAATTGTTGAATTTCAGAGATTCTAGGAAGAAGAGAAGGTGCTGATCAAACTTTCTTCTTTCTTTTATTTTTAAATACTCCAGTCATTTGGCAGCAGGCATCTCTCAAAAGGGCTTTCCCTTTAAACCTTCTAAGAGCAATAGATAAGCTGAGAACATAACTAAACCAGACAGAATTTAAATAACAGGTTCTTGACAGATGGCAGACTATTCCCTCATTCTCCGCCCTAGTCGTTCTTCTTGCAGAAGGATGAGTCAGACATGGTTTTCTGAGAATTGACCTCTAAATTGTGCCTTTTAGTATGACTAATGGTTGTTTTTCATAATAAGCAGGGTAAATCTAAAATAGTGAACAAAATAAGCCTCCTTCAATGAATCTGACTCTTCTGTAGCTGTGTGACTAGGTCAACTTTCTTTCCCCATTCAGCAAACTATAACCACTCTGGGATATATATGGAATAATTACTTAGTACATCAAGCTCTTTCCCTTGTTAAGCATGAGTGGAAATTATTACTTCTGCCAAATAAGCCTTACAAATCAACTTCAGATTGGACCTTTAGCTATAACATATGTTTGTTGAAGAATTGAAACTGCAGTTATTCTTATTTTACCATGAAACTTTTATTCAAGAACAATGCAGAAAATGCTGCTTGTTGTTAATGTAGCCACCACATTTCCTTCCCCTCATTTTTTGGAACTAGAGCAGTTTAGTTAGATTTTTAAATCAAATATTTAAAGAAGAAAATCGATCCTTAAAGTTTACACCACTACAGATATTTTTAATTTCTTCTATTTCAGCTAAATGAAATGTAACATAAAATAGTTTTCTTCCTCTGTCTTAGAAAACATTTATATCAGGAAAATCTAATTTTATTGTACTGTGTATTTGATTAGCTTTAAAATTACTATCAGTTCATTTTGGATTGAAAATGATTGTCTTCAACTTCCTTTTAACATTTCTATAATCAAAGGTATTCTGCATTGTCATACACTTGGAGTTATTTTTTTGAAGCAGTTTATTTTATAGAAAATTAAACATTGAGAAAAACTTTTAATATATATGAAATACCAAATCTACATAAAGGTAAAAATTAAATTTTAAACAATATTTTTGAGTTCCCTATACAGCTTTGCTCTGAAATATACTGTTTATCTGTTAAACAATTAACCCAGTTTTAATTGTTAAAAATATATCCTAAAGCAGGAAAATAATTTATTTTATCTGAGCAGTGGCATGGGTTCCACATTCATGATTATATAAAATGTGTGCTAATCTCAGCTTTCTTTTATGGAAAAATAATTACATTTGCCTTGTAAAATTTAAATGATTAATTTAAAAAATGTAAGCATGACAGGGAATCTGAAGAAATTAAGTATACAATCTTTTCTACATTGGGGAACAACTTTAATAATATTTCAGTCTAGAACATATTTCCAAAAATGCATATATAAATCTATATTCTAAATATAATGTTTATTTCTAAATATTATAAACAGGTTCCTTAACTAGTTGAAAAACATAAAATGACCTATCTAATTTGTCTTATAAAACGGTATTAAAAACTGAATTCTTCAAGATGTAATTTTCAAAGAACTTGTGATACAAAGGAAATTGCACATTAGACAGTTATCTATAGAGCTATCAACTAGCTCTTGATAGAGCTATCAACTAGCTATTGATAGCTTAAAAATGATCAATTTCTGAGAAAAAGTTAGATTTAGCCTTGCTTATATTGAAAAGGTAATCTACATTAGGTTTTCCATTGACTGAACTAATTCAGCAGCAAAATATTCTTAAACATAATAGAATAGGAAGAAATAATTTCTATAATTAAATGCTATATGTAGCAGGAATAAATATAAATTAATTTTATTTATTTGTTGTATTGCATTTATTATGACCATCCATTCTAAAATACTTAATTTAACACTATTGTAACCAGACATATGTATAGCCAGATTCCAATAAATAAATTATTTAAAACAATGTAAAAGCTTAATATAAATTCCTTAATTTAGTAGGCCTTCGTGCCTGTTATTAATAAGGCATATTGTTAATTAAAGAGATTTAGATGTTAACTGAAAGGGTAACGTTCAAAATAAATATAATCACTTTTAATATATTTTATAGCATATTATGCTATCGCATAAACAATATAGAAATTGAAACTTTCACATTATTGTCTTACAAATGGGCAGTATTAGCTATGAAATGCATGTAATTTATAGAAACTGTTAAACTTTTAAGCTATGTTTAAATGTCATCTCTGTAATGATTAATAAAATAAACTAATACTAATATTAATCCATGAGTCTGTCTTATATTTGACTCTGTCTCTCCTTAAATAAAAAACTTTTAATTTTGTTTAAATATAATGATGAGAGTACCTCTGCAGTGGTGGGTTCTAACCGGTGTTACCACCGGTTCACTTCGCACACGCGCTTTGCACACGATCTTGCTATATATACATTATAGCAAGATTAAGCATACATTAGCACTATTCTAATTAGCACTATTCTAAATGTAATCATTCTCTTGAAGATAAGCCTCAAAATAAATGCTGTCAGAATTTGATGAATGTCAAGGCTTTTTTCTTCTTATAACTTTATGGTAGTTATGGTCAATACAAAAATACATATACATCTGATTTTCTATCTTTTATCCTGGCACTGATTAAGTTTCTACATGGACTTCTGGGACCGATTTCAGAATTATGTTTTTGAGCTAAGATTCCCAAGTAGTTACAGATCAAGCTATCTAAAGAACCACTTACACATACAGATCTCTTTACTCAGGTATTCAGAACTGTTTTAAATGTCATTGGTGTAAATGTGATAGGCTTATTCGGGGAAAGGAGTTACTCCCTCCCACTGAGTATACATGGGATCAATATCCTGCTTTTTAAAATAAATGGTGAAATTGTTATTAAAGACAATGGGCATGTCTTCCCGCATTTCTGATATTCCAATGTAGGATTAGCTATTCACTCACTGTGCATCCATTATTATATCTGCAGCCCTCCATTAATGTTGCTAGCTATGGCAGGGATAAATCTGTGTTTACTTTTGATTTCAAGTTTGTGTGCATGTGGCTTTTCTTATCACTAGCTAAGGTAACTTCAGTCACTGCTCAATTTCCACATATGGGCATGATCATTATCCCAGAACTAGTCAGAACACAGAAGCTTCCAAGGAACAGGGCAGGTGTTCAATTGTCCCTAGTCAATCTGGCTGAGCCCTAGAAATTAAGGGAGATTGAAGGACAACATAAATGCCCACAAAGGAAGGGAGAAGGAAACCAGTGTTCCCAGTTTTTTAAAAAATTAATCTCAAGCTCTTTTGGAAGCCATTTAGCAGACCAAATGTGTAATCACTATTCAATCACTTTTCAATAGAAAAGCCTGTTCTATTAATGATTGACATATACAGTCAGAAAAAGAAGTTCATAGTTAACTTTTTTAAAAAACTTGCCTTGTAGGAATGGTTGGCTGCCTGTGAAATCTGGATTTTTGTTTTATTTATTAAATAGATTTATAGCTTGTGATTGAGCATTTGATTTTCTACCTAACAACAAAATCTAGGAATAAAGGCAAGAATCTGTATTATTTCTAACATATTCTTGAAAACATTAATTTTTGAGTTTCTATGGATTTTATAAAAGTATCCTACAAATAGATGCTAATAAGGGTAGCATGATTTTACATAGATTGCCAAAAGCTGGATGATGCTTGAGAAACCTGAGTTATGGCAGTTCTGCACATAATCTACTGCAATCTACTGCAGTGCTTTGTCCAGTTTCCTAGTGTTTATGTGTTGGAATGTAATCCACAGTTGCAGGAGGGAGGGGCTCATTCCAGTTTGGAATGTCTGGGAAGCAGGAAGAGGGCAAAGATGGCAACCCCTCCCCCAGGATTTCACAGAATGTATCTAATTGTTATTGCAGATAGCTCCTCTAGTCTGACAAGATTCTGTTAATAGCTGAACAACAATAAAGAACTACTCAGAAGTAACGCTACATGTCCTCCTTGGTTCTTTGAGACTGATAACTTGGGTTCATACATCTCTATTTGCATTTTTAGTTAGTTGACATATAGTTATGCAAAGAGAATTGGAATTGATTTAAGTAACAATGCAGTTTTTCAGTTCTTGAGTTTTGTGGACACGTCCATGTAGCTTGGTTGGCAAAAATACGGAATTTGTTTGCTGATACTTTCTTGCCAAGAGTTTTTTTCAACTTCTCAATCTAACCTGCATCCTTAATATTTCCTGATAGTCTCCTGTCCAGATATGAATCAGGCTGCCTTACTGAACAGACTTTATTTGTCAAGAGTAGCCAAGGTCAGCTACTTGTGCCTATCATCCTGGATTTCTTTTATTTTGCAACATTTTTAGAGTGGTTTAAAATAGCACAATCACTTTTAAATGTAACACTAAATAGAGCTGATCAAAAGTGTGTTTGAAAGCTCTGTTTTGCAAAGTGAATTATATTCGACTCATTGAAATATCCCTCCTTAAAGGGTTAAAGAAACTGCTTTGAAATGGTTATTTCAAAAACTGACTCTGATTGTCTGCACATGGGTGTCCATGCACAGACAACACTTTTGTTGATGCACTGTACAAACCTAGTACTAACTGTAAAAAGGCCATTTGTCTTGAGATTGGGGGCAGTATGCTCTAAATACCAGTTCAAGGGGAACAATAACAGGAGCTAGAATATTTCTCATCTGGTTGGGTTGGCTTCTTTGAGTTTTAAAAAAGCTACATTTTTATGGACTTTTGCCTGATCTAGCAGGCCACTTATGTTGTTAAATATGCATAGGACTGAATTGTTAATTTATTAACATTTATTGTATATAAGCAGCATTTTTTTTTAACATTCAAATTAAAGTTGAGTAGAAATATGTTTTGGAGCTGCAGAAATGTAAGGCTGGGGGCTGCATGGAGGCTGTGTGCAGTCACAAGTTGTCCCCCCTTGTTTTGATATCCCAATTCAACTCTCTCCATTGACAGAGCTGCAGGAAGAAGTTGGAAGGATAGAAATATATTTTATGAAGTTTGTTTTCTATAATAAACTAGTTAAAGAGTTTTACTAGCTTGTTCTAATTGAAAACCAAACCTACATTTTCTAGTGTTGCTCTTGAAGCCAAGCCAGATGAGAACACATTTTGGCTCATATACTCAGCACTGAACTATGATTTAGCATTATATATATATATATAAAGCCGGCCTTTAAGTAATGAAGCCCATACTATCCATTGCTTATGTCTGTCAGTGGTTAAATAAAGTTGCTTGAGTTAAATTCTAGAAATTGGCCTTTTTGACAGGAGGAGGTAGATAGGTTTGAAGCTAAGGAGAGGGGAGATTACTTTTTAAAGTAAACTTCTTATAATTGATTTTTCCTAATATTGTAAATTAATTTTAACAATACCAAAATATTTAAAAAATCATTTTACAGCTATTGAGTTATTTATTAATTGATTTTTTTTCTGAAATGAATTCATTGAGGTGCTGTGGAATTCTTTTTTTAAAAAATAACTAAATTGTCAATTAGTTTTTATTCTTATTGTTCAGAATATATAGCTGTTTTAACTGTTTTAATTGTTAAGGAAGCTATTTATTCCAAGCTCATACAGCTAGCATTTTGCCTAGCAAAGCAATTACCGATGGGGAGATAGACAGGAATAGCTTCTAAAACTGCTGTAGGAGTCAGGAAAAAGATGTAGCTGTGTTAACATTTTGAGAAATGGTGCTTTGTATACCTACCCAAGTGTTTTTAAGCATCTCTTTTGAAAGATTTGCATTGCCATGATTGTTATCAAAACCCATTTTTTTTCTTCAGTATATTTCATTAATATGAAAGACAGCAGAAAAATTATGTATGCCGCCCAAAGTCACATTCTATAGGGTGGCTATGGAAATCAAAAGTTCAAAAACAATTTTGAACAGAGATTTGGTATGTAGAAATCATTTGCTGTTTTATAGTCTGAGCGTTGTGTTAACAAAAATTATGGTTCATGAGAGACAAATAGATTCTTTAATAATTAGATATTACTGTTTTATCATTTTTTGCATTGAGTGAAGAGCATGATTTTTAGTATTTTCACAATAAAGCCATTCTTTCTATTTTATTATATTCATATAATTTCCAGTGGTTTGATTCACAGTTACTGGTTTCCTTTTACCACAATAGATACTGTATATGCAGTTAGGTAATTAGAGAGAGAAAGAGCTCTATTTCAGTTTAAGAAGCCATTTACTATTTAATATTTTAAATCCTATTCATTGTGTGAGCATTCTAAAACTAATAATATATTATGTGTCTTGCAAGTATTGAAATAGATCCTGAATTAGTTAATATTAATAGCAAATCATGTAATGGTCTGCTTGTCTTTTACATTCAAACCAAATGAATTAAATTTTATTTGTTTTGCATCGATACTGTATTTCTATTTTAATTAGAAATATAAAAAATGTTATTTCAGAGATTCCATATCTAAAGTCTATAATATTAGAAATTATTTTAGTATATAATTTCTTACGGTATCTCTTAACATACTTCTGTTAAATATGCATTACTTACATAATCCTTTATAATGTTTTGCTAAAATACTTTTTACTTTTTAAGTTTTGTAATGATCTTACTTTTTTTCCTCTAGAATTTAATTCCTTCTCGACCTTCAATACAATTTCAAGGGCTTCAAGGGGTATGTATTTTTTATTAAGAAAAACTTATCTACCTACAATTAAAGCAGTTTATATTAAATAATGAGCTACATCTGTTTTAAATTATTTTATGCATTGAATAAACCATGTATAAACATTGTATATTTGAAAATGTTCCTGTTTTATAATCTTGTGATAAGTGATAAGTACATGATTTGATTTATTTATTTATTAGATTTATATCTGAATTTTGTCAGACACTTAACATAATGCTTCCTTCTGTCATTTACTTCCAAGAACCCTCTAAGGTGGGTTCGGTTAAGAGTGTATGACTGACCCAAAGTTAGCCTAAAATTCAGAGACAGCTGGCTGACTTTATTTATTCAACTGGTTCATGAACATTGTTTATCATGGCAATTTCTTGTTCTTGTTAGTTTGGCAATTTTTAATTGATTTTGAATGAAAATAGTTTGTAAGTTTGAAAATCGGGAGGTAGAATGGCATTGAAAATTTAAAATTAGTCAAAATTTTTGGAAGTTTTGCTATGTAATTATTTCTGATAATTGCTGGATATATCATTTAATACTGGCTTTTTAATATTTACTATTTACACCAGCTTATGCTACTTCTGTTAAATATTTTGTTTATAATATGGTATCAGTTGAAATATTGATCAGTTGACTATGAAAAAAACTATGTCATATTTGTATTATCCATATGAAAAATTTTATCAGCCATATTACTTATTTTTTGACAAATAAATGTTTAAATATTGAGGAGAAAGAAGTCAGACATTAAATTAGAGGCAACATGTATGTATGTGACCAAATTCTTCTTGTATGTATTTTTAATATAATATTAGTAGTTTTCTTTCTCTACACTTCTCCCTCACTGCCTAATATGAACTGAAGTTATACTTTAAATAGAAGATAGACTGTGACCAAAATTACATGAGCACAGTTGTACTTGCATGTGATAAAATGTGATAAAGTAATAAAAATCATTACTCATGGGAAAAATACAATAAAATGTGGCATGTAAGCATATTCATGTTTATAGGTGTCTATAAATATCAGGTGTATGCATATGATGGCTACCTGGTTATTTATTTGTTGTCTGCTTCTTAGCTACCTGAATTTCCTTAATTCTTTTTGGAAATATGGAATTGAAGATGAATAGCTTTTTTCTATCAGGTTGAGATGCTTTGAATTTTATGGTTATGATTCCTAGAAAAAAGTTAAATTAAATCAAATGCAAAATAAAAAGCACACACATACAAAAAATTCTATATTCATGAATTTGCTTTTAATGATTTCAATAACTACATTTCAATGTATTTTATCCTCAAAACAGATCTGAGTTATTTATTGCTTCCATGGAAAACATTCAAACCATTTTGGGAATTTTTATGTACTGGCTTTTATAGCTGTACAGTGCTTTATATTAAGTTTCAGAATTGATTTTGAAGGCAGAAAGGTATGAACGTAACACGTGTCTGCAACTCTTTAAAACAGCTGTGTTGTTTCCCAACATCGTGTGGCAATTAAAGAGGATAGTTTCGTGATTTGGGGAGAGGTGCAGCTGTTTTAAAAAGTTGTAGACCACTCTTATGATTATTCTATTAATTTTGAAACATCTAATTATTTTCAAAGTTGCACAGCCCTGTTGGCTTGGACTCTATATTTTATAAGGCTCAAAGTAATAGTTGTAATTATTATTATTATGAATAATAAGCTTCACAGTCAGTATTCTTATTGGCTCTGCTATAGAGTGATTAATTTGTTTCAAGGATTGTGTTTAATATTACAGAAATAGCCCCAGATTTGTCTGGTGGTAACCCATTCTAATAGTTCCTGGTTCCAGAGTATGATTTTAGAAAACATTTTCTCACTATATAACATAATGGGAAAGAGGTTAAAGTGCCTATCTTTTTTTGACTTGAACTAGGAAAAGAATACATGAAACATAAACTATTATGGGGTGATGAACTATTCCAAATTTCATGGCAATTAGTATAGGCTGTTTGATTGTATATGTGATCCACTTATTTAAAATACAATTTATTGTTAAAGTACTTTGCCCATTATGCAAATGATAACTAGTTATCAGGAGATGAAATTTGTTATGTTTCATAAAAATAAGTATGAGGAAGAGTTGAGTTACATACCATTTGATCATTGAAACTGCTTGCTCAGACTATTTCCTCAATATTTATATGCCATTCTTGATCAGCTTACCCAGAAGGTTTCAGTAAGTTGGCCCTTAACAGGGCCAAATATTGGCTGTTTAATTTTAGAGCAGAGTAGATTGAGTCTTGTACATGACAAGAGTCAAACATGCAACATGACAAGCAGAATATAAATAAGTAAGCCAAAGGGAAAACAGGTCACCCCACACTGGTATACTAAACTGTATACATTTAATACTGTAGGATCAAAACCGAATGGGACTACCCTTTATGGAGAGAAATAATATGAAGAAAACAGGCATGTAGAAATATGTCTTTCATATAGAAAAACTGGTGAAAATAATTTATCATTTCAATAGGGTATATTGTTTAAAATATATTGTTTAAAATAAAGTGGAGAATCATACACCCCCTTTACATCATCATTCATCCAAAAGGCTGCAATAGATATAATCAGTGGTGGATTAATCACAATGTTCATAAATGCTAAATACATTATTGCTCATTTTCCCCTTCTCATCAAGTCCTTTCACAATCAACTTTCAAAAGGATTTTTTAAAAAAAAAACAAAAACCTTTTATTTCTACCCAAATCAACATACTGTATTGGGGGCAGAGTTCTGGAAAATCCTTCTCTCTGTCAGTGGGAATACCGGTCAGGCTGGGGTTTCCCTCGTGCTAGCCAATTAGGACCGAGACTGCTCATTTTCTTTTGGCCCCGCCTCCCCTGCCTTCCAGCTTTTCGTCTCGGTCTAGCAGAGGACTGGATGTGTCTACCTGCTTAGACCTTTCAATAAAAAAAAAAATCTTATCATTGGCAGCTCTAACACAGCTTCAATCCGGCGTGAAGGGCTCTTGCCCGAACCCGCTGAAGGCCGCAATAGATGGCGCAGGGCTACCGGATCACAGCGCCTGGGAGTAGAGCGTGAATCAGATCCCCCAAGCCCACAATCCCCTTTTCAGGGAGGGCACTTTCGGAGGCAGCGGAGCTCTTGGCGGGCAGCTGCAAGGCGCGACGCTTTATCCCGCACTGCTGTTCCTCTCCTGAAGCCCACTATCCCTTTTAGGGAGGGCATTGGCCAGCCTAGTTCGAGCTTGGCTCTGCAGCTGGCCGGTGCAAGATTTTCCTTTCGCGCCGCTCCGGAGCGCCAATTTCAAGCCGCTGTCAAACCGCGGCTTCTTCAATAGCCCTGTTCTGTTTCCCTTCCCCCAATACTCCCAGCAAAGAGTCCGTCAGAGGCCTTCCTTTTTTTTTCCTTTTATTTACATAGATACATGTCCTGGCCACGTCTACCCACGGGCCTGCCAAGTTTCTGGAGATAACGAGGAAATTATAGATAAGGCCAGAATTACTCACGAATATATTCTTCCCTCCATGAATTAGCTTGCGCCAAATTCATTGCTTTGTCCGAGACAAAAAACCAGGAAGTCCCGCCTCCTATTTATAGTCTCTGCAGATGTCACTGCATGACAATTATGACTTGGCTTTGTCCCAACTCTTCCGCTGCTGCGCACGCCGATCAAGCCTTCGTAATCTTGCGTCCCTCCAAAACTGTTCTTGGGCGTTGCCAAATCAGAAGAAGGCCGGGAGAATCAGGCCTTGCCGGCCCCTCCCTTTGAGTGGGTGCCAGGGAGGAGAGGGCCCACGAGAAGCAGGGCTTGCCAGGTCTTCTCCCCCATTTTCTGAATCATCCGAGTCCAGGAGTCTGGGTCCAGGAACCTGGGTCACAACACTATCCCTCACCGCAGGGCCCTTCCCCCGGGGCTGACGATCGGGATGCGGTCGGGCTGGGTTCTGCTCATGGAAGGCCTGCACCAGGTCAGGGGCATGAACGTCGGAGGCATCTACCCAGGAGAAATCAGTCCCGTATCCCTTCCACGCGATCAAATATTGGAAACGACCCTTTAGCCAGCGAGAGTCGCGGACGCTGTGGACTTCAGATTCCTCCGACCCGCCTCGGCGACAGTGACGGGTGCTGTTGGGCACCGAAGGGACTCGGTGTGGCCTCAGGAACCAGAAGGGACCGTGAAAACGGGTGGATCCGCATGGATCGTGGCAGGGTCAGTCGGTAGGCTACCGGGTTGATGACTGCCTCGACAGGGAACGGGCCGATGAATCGGTGGTCCAACTTCTTTACCGGCGGTCGGACGGGAGGTGTTTGGTGGAGAGCCACACCGGTCTCCAACTGCCAGCGGGGCGTTGCCCGTCGGGAGCAGTCAGCGGACCGCTTGTAGTCCTCCTTTGCCCGATTCAGCTGCTGACGTACCAACTGTTGGACCGCATGCAATTCCGTCAGGAAGGTCTGCGTTCGGGAACAGGAGAGTCCGTGGTGCCAGAGGAAGAGCGGATGGTACCCCACATTGGCAAAGAACGGGTCATCTGAGTAGAGGTGTGCTGAGAGTTGTTAAAAGCAAACTCCGCCAGAGACAGGTAGTCGGCCCAGTTGTCCTGTTGCTGGTTGATGAAGCAACGGAGATACTGTTCCAGTATACCGATGACCTTCTCTGTACCCCGTCGGTCTCCGGATGGTGCGATGACGACAGACATACCTGCACCTCCAACGCGCCATCAGGCTCTTCCAGAAGCGGGCTGTGAACTGAACTCCAGCGGTCCGAAACCACCCTGTCCGGTAGACCATGGAGGCGGAAGATGTGCTGCAGAAAGAGACGGGCTGTTTTGCGGCTGTGGGCAGTCCGCGGCATGGGATGAAGTGTGCCATCTTGGTGAGCATGTCCACCACCACCAGCACCGTGGTGAACCCAGAGGACGGCGGCAGGTCTGTCAGGGAATCCATAGAGATCGCAACCCAGGGTCTGTCGGGTGTCGGCAAGGGTTGGAGGAGCCGGGAGGGGCCCCGTGGCGGTGTTGGCATGCCGGCACGGTACGCAGGATGTCACGTAGGCATGTATATCATGCCGCACTCGGGGCCACCAAAAGGTCCGTGTCACCAGGTGGAGGGTCTTGAAGAACCCAAAATGTCCTGCTGCAGGGTTGTCGTGGCACTGGGTCATGACGAGGGCTCGGAGTGGTCCTGTGGGCACATATAATCGCCCAAACTTGAGTAAGTCCTCCTCCAAGGTCCAAGGAGACGTGGGGCCCACCTCCGCTCTCCTTTGCTGCGACCAGGCGTCCTGGCGCTGCGCCTCGCACCTGGGCCCGCAAGTCCACTGGCTCCCGTGCTGCGGCCAAGGCTTCTGCCGCAGCACTGTCCGTGGAGGAAGGGGGTCCTTGGCGCAGAGGTACTCTGGCTTGCGGGACAGGGCATCCGCCCTCCGGTTGTGACCGCTGGGAATGTAGGTCACGCGGAAGTTGAACCGGGCAAAAAACAACGACCACCGGATCTGCCGCTGGTTTAACTTCCGAGCTGTGGTGAGGTGCTCGAGATTCCGATGGTCCGTTCGGACCTCCACCTGATGTCGGGCCCTCCAGAGGGTGTCGCCAAGCCTCGAATGCAGCCTTGATAGCCAGCAACTCTTTTCCCAGATAGTGTAGTTGCGCTCGGAAGGGTTGAGTTTCCGGGAGTAGTAAGCGCAGGGAAAAAGTGTGCCACCATTCGTCGGAGCCTGTAGCAGCACCGCTCCCAGAGCCACATTGGACGCGTCCGTTTCCACCACAAAAGGCCGGGGCGGGTCGGGATGCCTCAGGACGGGTTCCGTGACGAAGGCTTTCTTGAGGGCTGTGAATGCTTCTTGCTGCGGGGGACCCCACCGGAATGCAACCTTCTTCCTGAGGAGCTGGGTAAGTGGAGCTGTCAGTGTGGCGAAGCCCGGGATGAAGGTCCGGTAGTAGTTGGCGAAGCCCAGTAGGCGCTGAACATCCTTCACCCGACGAGGGGCTTCCCAGCTACACAAAGCTTCTACTTTACATGGGTCCATGGCTATGCCCTCGGGCGAGATGATATGCCCGAGGAATTCTATGGAAGTCCGGAAGAAGACGCATTTCTCCAGCTTCGCATTGAGTTGTTGCTCCATAGCGTTGCAGAACCAGACTGGCGTGTCGAAGGTGGCTTTCCTGGACCGGGAGTAAATCAGGATGTCGCCGAGGTAGATAACCACGAACCGATCCAACATGTCTCGGAACACGTCGTTCATGAAGTGCTGAAAACGGCGGAGCATTGGTCAACCCAAATGGCATGACAGTGTATTCGTAGTGTCCGTGTCGGTGCGAATGCCGTCTTCCATTCGTCTCCTTCTCGTATCCGCACCAGGTTGTAGGCCCCGGAGATCGAGCTTGGTGAAGATCGTGGCCTCCGCAACCTTTCCAGTAGCTCCGGGATGAGCGGCGGGGGTAGCGATTCCGCACCGTAATGGCGTTTAGCCGGCGGTAATCACAGCATAGGCGCAAGTCCCTGTCTTCTTCTTCACAAAGAGGACCGGGGCCGAGAGAGGGACTTTGAAGGCGGATGAACCCTCGGGCCAGGTTTTTGTCCAGGAAGTCCCTGAGGCGGCCAACTCGGGCTCCGACATGGAATACAGGCGTCCCACAGGCAGTGGTGCATTGGGCAGAAGGTCCACGGGCAATCGTAGGGCCGATGCGGGGTAGTCGGTCCGCCTCCTTCTCGCTGAACACGCCGGGCGAAGTCCGTCAGCTCAGGAGGCAAGGTGATGGCAGCGGTGGGGACGTTCTGGCCGGCACAGGTGTGGCGGATGTGATCGACACACTGCAGACTCGGGAAAGAGATGGCGTTCTGCAACCAGGCCACCTGAGGATCGTGGGTCCGAAGCCAGGCCAACCCAAGGACCAAGGGAAAATGAAGGTCCGCCGTGACATAAAACTGGATCGCCTCCTCATGGTCCCCAATAGCCAGGCGCAAAGGCTGGGTGGCGAATTTAATGGGGCCAGACACCAGTTCTCGACCATCAATTGTCTCTACCCGCATCGGAGGGTCCACCGGAACCACGGGGACCGCAAACTGGGTCACAAAGGCCTGGTCCATTAAGTTTGTTGTGGCCCCTGAGTCCACCAGCGCATGCGCCTGGAGCCTGTCCAACTGGTTCCCCAACCATATCCGTGTGTCCAGAATCAGATGCCAAGGGGGCCCAGAGTCTAATTCCGCAACGTCCAGTGGGGGCTTAGTACGTGCCTGACCTAGGGTTTCCCCGAGGTCAGGCCTGCTCCGTTTCCCGATTGGTCACTCTGTGATTCGTGGACCGGCGTGCGTGCCCCACCGCTTTCTGGGGCAAGAAGCGGCGAAGTGGCGGGCTCCCCACAGTACAGGCACAATCCCCTTGGCGCCCGGTTCCGCCTCCTGGGCTGTTAGGCGAGGTCTGGCCGCTCCCAACTCCATGGGCTCTTCCGCAGCGGTAACAAAACATGGGGCGACCCTGGGTGCTGGTGGTGCAGGAAGTGGGGGTGCAGATGTCGACGGCGGGTCCCGGGGGGTGCGACGGGACGGTCGCCGTTGCAGACGGGCATCGAGGCGGAGACAAAGGGCACCAAGTTGTCGAGGGTCCGCGGCGCCCACGCGGGCCAGCTCGTCTTGCAATTCCTCTGAGAGTCCCTCCTGAACGCTGGCCCACCAGCGCTGCATCATTCCAGTCAGAGTCCTGGCACAAAAGACGAAATTCGCGATGTACTCCTGCAGGGGCGTTTCCCTTGACGGAGTTCCTTAAGGCGCCTGGTTGCCGCCAGCATTCGAACGGGTCCTCATACATGGTGCGAGGTGCTGCCAAAACGCTGTTGGTCCGCCAGCAGGGGCTGTCCTGGAGCAAGAGGGCGTGGCCCATCGAGCACCCGAGCCGGAAAGAAGGTTAATCACGAAGGCCACCTTAGCCCGGTCGTCTGGGAAATCCTCTGGCCTCATAGCCATGTAGAGCTGGCACTGTCCCAAGAAGGTCGGGAACATCTCAGGCTGCCCAGAAAACTTATCCGGCACGGTTATCGGGCACTGCGGCGAGGAGGAGGAGTGGGAGGATGGGGGGCTGCAGGCACATTCCTGGCAGCAAGTTGGCCTGCCAAGTGAGCCACTTGCTGCTGGAGCTGTTGATTAGCCGTGTAGCTGCTCTAACTGCTGCTGTACCTGCTGCTGATCCATCTTTGGTGGAAGATGTTTTAGTCAGGTCTCGGACAAAATGTTCTGTTTCCCTTCCCCCAATACTCCCAGCAAAGAGTCCGTCAGAGGCCTTCCTTTTTTTCCCCTTTTATTTACATAGATACATGTCCTGGCCACGTCTACCCACGGGCCTGCCAAGTTTCTGGAGATAACGAGGAAATTATAGATAAGGCCAGAATTACTCACGAATATATTCTTCCCTCCATGAATTAGCTTGCGCCAAATTCATTGCTTTGTCCGAGACAAAAAACCAGGAAGTCCCGCCTCCTATTTATAGTCTCTGCAGATGTCACTGCATGACAATTATGACTTGGCTTTGTCCCAACTCTTCCGCTGCTGCGCACGCCGATCAAGCCTTCGTAATCTTGCGTCCCTCCAAAACTGTTCTTGGGGCGTTGCCAAATCAGAAGAAGGCCCGGGAGAATCAGGCCTTGCCGGCCCCTCCCTTTGAGTGGGTGCCAGGGAGGGAGAGGGCTCAAGAGAAGCAGGGCTTGCCAGGTCTTCTCCCTCATTTTCTGAATCATCCGAGTCCAGGAGTCTGGGTCCAGGAACCTGGGTCACAACAAGCCCTTTCAAGCGGCTGGCCGTGCGATCGCAGGGAAAGCGATCGCTTGCCTCCTGACAGCCGGCAAAGGATTCATCTGCTCCCTGGAGGCTCGACTCCTGTTTTTCTGACCCGATAAAGCCGAAGGGACGTGAGTACTGGGGGCAGTTATTTTTGGCGGGAAACAACGAGCCAGCAAGAGTTAAAATGGTGGACGTTCCCTCACGGGCTCCCAACCCATCTGGGGATAAGGATACTTGCCCATTGAGCCCTGGAGAGGGCACCCACTATGGCCTCTCGAGGAAAAAAGCATCCTCTACCAAAAATAAGCCCAGCAAGCCCTCCAAAGCAGAGGAACGCTGCTATAGGGCTAAAGAGAAAGTGATTGACAGGGCTCAGTCCCAGGCCAGGGACCACATTTCCTGTCAGCTTTCAGGGCCATCAGTTACTCCAGTAAGGGAGTTGAGCCCAATTGGAAAGTCATTTCCCCACATAGCTCCTGGGGCCTGGTCTCCAGACCATTCAATCAGGTCTGACCAGCGTTCTTCAGCCAGCGTGGATGCTCTTTTTCAGTCTCTCCCAGAGCCTGGCAGTCATCATACACCATGTCATTTGACATCAGACCAAGTTTTCCCTCCAAAAATTCTTCCTGCTCCAGTTTCAGGTCCTTCTCAGTCTGCGCCAGGGCTTCTTCCTACCCAAGCCTCACTTCAGGCTCCTAACTTTCTGATACCTGAGGCCTTTGGCCACATGATTTCTGAGGTGATTAAACAAAGTCTCACTAAGTGCCTTCAACCCAATGCTGGCCTGAGCATCCCGGCTTCTTCTCACAGGCCTGAGCGACCACAGGCTGCCACAGTGGAGCATACCAGACCTTACCAGGAAAGTGTTTTTCTGGATCTTTCTGCTCCCAAATTTGCCAAATGTTTGGAATTCGCCCAAAATAGAACATGACCATAATTCTTATTGTAAACCAATACTACTCTTCAGTGATGGGAAAGAGCAAAATGAAATCAAATATCAGGATAAGGGTGAGAAATAGTTAATAGGCATGCTTATTAAAATTGAAGATATTTTAACGTAATATAAGTTCTAGACTGCAAAGTACCATATCTTTGATTTTTCAGTAACCAAGTGATTTTTTCTAATTTCCAAAGTTGCTACCACAGTAGGAATAATATGGTTGATAATGTAAGGTCTATATTAACATGTTCAAATGTTAATTATATAACAATACTGAGAAGACGATATAGAATTGTAATCCATATTGATAATTTGTTAAAACACGACTTTTTGGTTAGCCACTTGTTAAAGCATTTTGGGGGGAAATCTTTCTTTGCTTCTATTTATTTAGCTTAAAGATGAAGCACTGTATTTCTATTCCTATTTGTGAATTCAAGTTATTGTTTAACCAGAGTTGTACATTGATCAGTCATCAAGTGAGCAGATCATATTACTCTTGTCTTTCCTATAACCATTAGATTCAGCAATAATTTGTTTGCAAAAATTAGGCTACAAAATAATACTTGTAATTTATAGCATCTTATTAGTCTAAAAGACTTTTAGAATGTTACCTATTCAACATGCTAAATTTCAGTTTTTTATTTTTATAAATAAGTTCACATTGCAATTTCTCTGCCCTTGCTAAATGGATTGTTGGTGCTGGATTGCTGTGTTGATATTCATGTATCAAATCTGGAACCATACTGTGCTGTCAGTCACAATTATATGTGAATATGTTTAGTTTTTAATTGCCACTTCAACTGCAGCTATTCTTTTTTTGTGTCTAATAGAACAGTAAAGGGTATTAACTATAATTGCAAATAATGCTCTTCTGAGAACGTTTCTATATGGAAAACTTTGGAAAATATATTTACAGGATAACATTTCTTTCTTAGTGTATGCAATGCTCCAACTCCACGCTTAGATTATTCATAATAGCTACTCATCTTAGGATCAGCAGCAGCAGTTTCTCAGGCAGGCTTTTTTCAATTTTACCTGAATATGCTAAAGATAGGAATTTTTCTTTTAGGTACATAAAGCATGTTGTATGTTACTGAAGAAAAGCCTCTCCCTATATAATATAATAGAAGCGAACTACATAGACTGGCAGTCATTTCTTATTTGAACTCTGGTAGTTCAACAAAACTTACAGACACTGAATGCAGGAGGCTAGTTTAGGATGCAGATCAAGCTTGTGAAACACACAGGTATTGCTTACCTCAGCCTACTCCTTATCATTTGCCTTCTTTGAGACAACTATTTCACATAGGTTTCATAAACAATGGAATCTTACACCCATTCAATTCTTGTCAAGTAAACCATGAAGTAACATATAGGCATGTTCTCTTCTGTCTTAGCAATATACTTGACTGATGGCTGCCAACTTATTCTTGGTTGACTCTTACTTTGACTATGGGAGTGGTTTTAGATTAGAAAAATTTGTTGGGCTCTCTGCTGAAAGAAAGAGCAATACATTTGGCATTTTTTAAAAATTCATGCTATTCTTCTGGATATATTTTTTGATATTTTTGGGGGGGGCATTGCTTATTGATACATATGCACATATTTAAAAGGATGGGTTATGGAGGGTGATGCAGAAGTAGCAGTTTCGGTTGGATTCCCTTTACTGCTTGATATCTCCATGAATCAAATGGAAGAACTTATCCAGAGATCTGACATAAGATATTATATGATGTTATCAGCCAACTTAATTTCTTCTATGGGTTTGGGTGTCTGTACTTGGGCATAATAATGTCTGGATGAAAAATAATAAGAGGTTCTGGCAACAGTGCCTCATATTCTCGTCATCTCTCAAATTTTTGCAATACATTACAAATAGGACTAACTTGTCGTGGCCCCATCGGAATCCAGTTCGAAGGAGGCGGAGGAGTTAAAACCGGGACTGTCCGACAGGGATAGGACAACTCCTTTGCCATGTTTGGGGAGGCCAGAGGCTGAGGACATTGCTATTGTCAGCTCCTCAGGCATTGGGGGATGTGATCAACGCTTCCTGCCTTCACAGACACAGGGGATGATCGGCTACTGACAGGCAGTGGTGCTGATAGGCAGCCGATATTCTCTGATGAGGAACATCTGCCTCCTTCACTTGATCCAAAGGCACAGAGAGCAGAGCATAGGCCAGCTCACAGAAGGTCTTCAGGCTACTCTGGAGAAGGTCACCCCACTCCACCTCACACCTGGAGTGGAGTGATTTAAGGAGAAGCTGTGTTAGTCTTTGCAGGAACAATTGTTTGTTTTGGATTACACCACCCCACCGCACCCCTCGCTTTGATTCGTGCCATTTTGCCTTGCTTCAAGAACTGCTTTTTGCTTTTGCTTTGAGGAGTGCCATTTGTCTTGCCCATGCCTTGTGGACTGCTTTTGCCCTTTGCTTTGCTGTACTTTACCTTCAAAACTGCCTTTGACATATAACTTGTCTTTGCCCTGAGGACTGCCATTTGTCTTATGCCTGGATTTTGCCTTGTGGACTTTCCTGGTAATATATGGGCAGTTGTTTGGGGGACTGAGGGTGGCTGCCTTCACAATAGTGTGGGGTGGATCCTTACTGATTGTTGAAGGGCCATTTGTTGAACCACTTCTTGAGGACAATAAAAGACTCTCTAAAGGTCTGCCTTGCCTTGAGCCCCTGGGTCATGACTGAAGCACATGACTGAGGACTACTCAGAAGTCACAATTGATACAAAATGCAGCAGTCATCTTTTTGGCCGATGAGAGAAGCTACTCATATATAGCACTAATTTAAGACATTTTCAGTGTTCGTTTACCCATTTTTTTGAATATTACTTAGCAATCCTAAATATCTGTATATAGAGGTAATCCTTTCTTACCAACCACAATTGGGACTGATTACTCTGTTGTTAAGTGGTGCAGTTGTTAAATAAAATGTTACATGACCTCACTGACTTACACAGTTGCAGCTGTTGTCGTTAAGTGAATCATCACAGGTTGTTAAATACAATATCATGTGATTGTGACTTGCAACTTCCTAACAACTTTACATTGACTGTACTTGTTGGAAACCTACTGTGCAGGTTGCAAATGGCATTTGTGAAATACTGCAGTGCTGATACATGCATGCTGGTTACCAGGTGCCTGAATTGTAATTATGTGACTGTGGGACACCGTGACAGTCACAACTTCAAGGACCAGACATAGGTCTCATTTTTCAGTGATATAATAACATAACCCTTCAGCACTGATGGTTGCTAAACAAGTGTTTGGTAAGCAAGGGCTACCTGTCTTTGTTAAAGGACCACAATTGGAACTAGCAACTTAGTCATTAAGCAATCATAAAATGAAATGGCAGCTATGGTTATGATCTAAATCAGCCTTTCTTGGCTTTACAGACCTGGAAGATCATAAATGCAAGGATTGGTCATAAAGTTGCATTTTCATCACTGTCACCAATGACAAACAGTCACTAAATGAGGCATTCACAAAACAAAAGCTAGCTATATTTGTCTTTTTCGTTGGACCATGTGACAGAGTTCCAACCCACATCATCCCCTGCCGTCTGTATAGATTAGCTATAGTATATAGATAGCAGATATAGTAGTAGAATATAGTATTAGTAGCAAGCAACAGAATGGCATAACTAAGCATTATGTGGCAGTTTTTGTACAAATGCTGTTCATATAATTTGCTGGATACTTCATAAACAAGTTTAAGCTGAAAATAATAGATAAAATATTTAAAATTCTGGAAATTTTGAATTGGGAAACTGTGATAAATGCTAGTATTAGCACTTACAAACTGAAATAATTTTTGTTCAAACTTTTTATCTCTGATAGTACGGAAACAACTATGGTATAAAAATATTCCTTTACATTAAAAGTCCTTACTATTTAGCTTAACATATACTTATCTTTTAATACTGTATCAGAGCAAACCTTGAAGATAAATGATGCAAGTTTTCAGAAAGCAAGTAAGAGCAATTTTATTTTCGAGCTTGATTCCATCTGCCTGGGGTCACTACTGCTATGCTTCATAGCCAATAATCTTGGAATGGTATCTGGGTGTTGTTGTTTTTTTTAGTCCATCAACAGAAGAAAAGGAAATATGCTGCAAACACATCCTTATGAAAAGCAAAATATAGGGGACTTCCGGTGGCTCCGCGTGCGTTGGAGACGGTCCGTTCGACCCGCCGCCCCCGTAATTCTGTTAAAGCCACTCAGACAGCGCTGTCTGGCGGCTTGAAAACCTTTCCCTCAGGAGAAGAGGGAAAGGTGAGCAGCCGGGTTGGGTAGAGCTCCCCAAGAGCTCCAGGAATAATTCCTGGAGCTCGAAGGGTGAGATCTCCCTGTTTAAACCTGGCAAATGCTCCAATCCAGGAAGTTTCTGCATCTATGCAGAACAAAGCACGACCATCTCTGCTATCAAGATGAAGATATCCTAATTACATTAAGCAGACGGAGCGGAGGCAAGAGGCAGGGTGGATGTATGTTTTAGACCTCATCTCGATCCTCGGAATGTATTTGAGAAAAAGGAAAATGGCGGATTTGTTTAATGAGGCATGAAAACAAAACTTAAGGAAGTCCTTGTTAACATCATTAGCGCCTTGTTAACTCTGTTTAAATTTGATGGATTTTATACTTAAGTGAAAAAATCTTAAAGAGAAAAGCTGAAGGTTTATAGAACTGATTTACCCATTTCAAATAAGTTGCTTGAAAAGATTTGACTTTGTTGTAATTTACAAAGTTAAAGCAAGATGGCTTCTAAACAAATACAGCTTGCTGATTCTAAGGGAGCTGCCTCACTAGTTCAAATACACAAATTACAAGAGGAGCTGAAAGAATTTCTGAAGGCTCAAATTTTTGCCCGAGACAAAAAACTTAAGGAAATTGAGGATAAATTATTGGAAATTAAAAATTCTGCTACAGCTGAGAATGAAGATTTACAAGAAGATATGAGGTCAGGCTTTATGACTATATTTGAATTTATAAAAAAGTTGGATGGAAAAGTGCATGAGATTGATCAAATTAACTTGAATTTAAAAACTCAAATAGAGGAGCTTCGGAACAAGGTGGAGAGAGCAGATGAAGAACGGGTTTTATTACAATATAAAATAATGGAATCTGCATTGAGGGTGAGAGGTTTAAAAGAAAATAAGTGAGAGAATCTAAAAAAGATATTTGCAGAAGCCTTCTCGCAGGTGATTAGACTCACATTAGTGGATCTTGAAAATCAAATTGAGAAAATTTACCGTGTTAATTCATGGGTGGCAAGGCAGAGACAATTGCCAAGGGATATAGTGATTTATTTTACATCTAGGAAGATTAGGAGTGAAAATTCACAAGCCTCCTGTAAAAGTAAAATTCAAATATTGGGTCAAGAGGTTTTGGTGTTGAAAGAAATTCCTTCCAAAATATTGAGGGATAGAAAAGAATATGATTTTTTGGTAAATGAGCTTAGAAACTGCCAGGTATAGTATAGGTGGAATGTGCCAGCCGGATTAACAGTAAATTATATGGGAGAGAAGTATTGTCTTAACGCAATTACTAAAGCAAGAGATTTTTATATTAAGGTAATGAAGGCTGGAAGATTACCTGACTTAGAAGTTAAGGTGGGAGGAGAAGTGGAAGTGGCTAAAAAAGGGAGAAGGAAGCAAAGCAAACACAATTTGAAATTGGGGTTGTAGCTTTGGGAGAAGAAATACAGAAAATAGCAGGGGAGGAGCAAAGGATGGTAATCTCTAAAAAAGAGCAAGAGTAAAGAAGCAACATTGTCAGATGAAAAGTGTTTCCTTTTATGGGAAACGGTAAACTGTAAGTGTAAATTTCTGAATATAAAAGAAATAGAAAGGATAATGTGCATTTGTTTGAGTCTGTAAGTTAAATGTGGGTGTATTATATTTATGCTGTTATTATATATGGTGGATTTATCTATTTTGGATAAAAATTGAAACTAAGAAAGGATAATTAAATATATATATATATATATATATATATATATATATATATATATATATATATATATATATATATATATATATATATATATATATATATATATATATATATTTGTTTTCTGAGGTTTCGCGGGTGTTTGTATGTAGATCTTTGGTTATTGGGTTTCTCCCGTAAAATTGGAAGTGTCTTGGCGGCGTTTGACGAAGTCTCATTCGTCATCTTCAGGCTTCAACCCGTTAGCTACCAGATAGAATTGAATAGATAGATAGATAGATAGATAGATAGATAGATAGATAGATAGATAGATAGATAGATAGATAGATAGATAGATAGATAGATAGATAGATAGATAGATAGATAGATATTTAAGTTGGGGTTTATTTGTTTTAATTTGTAAGTAAAATGTGGGAGATATATTTTATTGACGTTATTTTATCAATGGTGGATTTAGTTACTTTGGATAAAAATTGATGTTGGGTTTAAAGTGTTGTGGGGGAAATTAAATTAAAAATTAAAACAGAAAGCGAGTTGCTTAAGGTTAAACTGTTAAAATGGTCATAAAATATTTGTAATTTATTGTGATGGAAATATGGGGGGGGTGAAAAATTGAGATAATGTCAGTGTAATATTGGAAGATGGATTATATGTTTGTTATCAAAGACTGGAGCTTAAAAATATTGAACTTGTTGGAAACCTCAGTGTACCAGACTGAAAACCCACAAGAAAATATACCGGAATGAGGAAGATGGACTGACTACATTTAGAACAATTATTGGATGAAGAAACATCAAATATTTTATGAATGAACATTTCTTTC
This sequence comes from Ahaetulla prasina, assembly GCF_028640845.1. Taxonomy (NCBI): domain Eukaryota; kingdom Metazoa; phylum Chordata; class Lepidosauria; order Squamata; family Colubridae; genus Ahaetulla; species Ahaetulla prasina. The sequence continues at coordinate 259,924,533 of NC_080540.1, forward strand.
TTTTTTGTTTTGTTTTTATGGAGAAGGAGAGTTGAGGTTTTAGGGGAGGGATGGGAATTTATGAAATTAGGGTATTCTAGCTTATGATTGTTAGATCTTATACCTTGTATTCTGCTCTGGGAAGTCTGGGGGAGGGGGGGAGGGGGGGATGTAATGGGGGGAAAAAATTGGTAAAACTTTTTTAATAAAAAAAAAGAAAAGCAAAATATAGGGCTACTGTAATATTTAGTAACTTCAGAACCAGGGATAAGAGTCAACAAAATTACTTGAATTATTTTCTGTTTGTTTTAAGTCTTCTTAGTGGAAGAGGCAGCTTGCTTGCAATATTTCTAAATGTAAAAAATAATATTGTTAGAAGTTTTGTGTCCCAAAAGACAATTTATTGAATTTAAATATTAAATGTTTAAACTAAATTCAATTTCTTTCTTGGGCTCAATGGATATGTCAATGGCAGATTCAAGTTTCATTTGTTATATCAGAATCCTATATTGTAAATTAGTTGTAAATATGAACAAGTATCTGCTTAGTTTCATAATTATAACATTATAGATAAATATTTGTATTTTTTGTGTTTCAGCTTGTAAAAATTCCCAAAACTGATGTCCCAAATGAAGTCCATACCTTTGATTTCTACCTGTCAAATGTTGGCAAAGATAATCCTCAGGGAAGCTTTGATTGTGTCCAGCAAACTGTTTCAAGGTAAAGGATTTACTAATGGGAATAAAAGTTAAATTGGTTTTTTTAATTGTTGCTGGTATCTGTAGCCTTGTTGCAATGAACAGTGGAAAAAGAATTCAACTCAGCTAATACTAAATATAAACTCTAGTTCTAAAATTGTGGTCTTCTGAAAAATACAGTTAGAGAAATTGTCTTGTTTAGATCTCATTATGTTGTCTGTGGAAAATGCTAGTTTACCTCCGATCCCCCTTTGTTTTGTACATATGACAATTTATGTTGTCTTCTTTGGAATTCCGTTCGTTTGTAACAGTACACACAAGGCTGAAAAACATTCCACAAAATTCACAGTGAGAAAGAACTATTTTATTTCTCAGCCTTCTAAAAATGGAGAACGAATCCAGGATGAAATAATTATATGATCAAACTTATGTGTATGTGTGTTACATACATTAAACATATACTTAAAAACATCTGGAAATTAAGAGAAAATGCTGCAGTTTTTAATTTTGAGGGTATCAGACTACCTTTTTTGGAATCTAGGAATTTTTACTAAGATGAACAGAATCAGAACATTGATAATAAAAAAGAGATACCATGTTTGTCCAAAAAGATGACCCACCTTGAAAAGAAGCCCTATCACGTTTTTGAGCACATGCAATCAAATTAAGCACCACCTACAAAATTAGCCCTAATTAAGACCCTGTCCAACCCGGGATGCGGGGGGTGGGGCAAGGCACACAAGTAAAAAAATAAGCTAGGGTGGGGGGGTGGAGCTGCCCTACTTACCAGGCCTCATACACCCCAACACCTGCCTCACCTTTTTCTGCAGCTGCTTGCTATCACTCACACACATTGCCCTGGCCTCCATTTCGCCTTCAGATGCCTGCCGGAAGGTATTTGCAGCCAATCTGCTATCAGCTGCAGATGTCTTCCGGCAGTCATCTGAGCACAAAATGGAGGCCAGGGTAATGCGTGCAAGTGGTGGCAAGCAGCTGCAGAAGGCCAGAAGTGGGTTCCTGCTGGATTGGACTGTCAGTGGTACCGCCACAAGGTGAGCCAATTAGAACCCGCCAGAAAGAAAGCCTAGCCATTTTTTTGAGGGTCAAAAGAAAATAAGACCTGGCCTTCTTTTTGGAGAAACACGGTAGACAAGAAGGAACAAATATAAAAGCAAATATAACAAAATCAAAAGCTAACAGAATAAGTTAGTTGTTTACATAACTTCAGGAAAAATTTTAAAGTTGTAAAATCCATATTCAATATTTGTTTCTGAAAGATACTTATATAGATGAAGGCATTATTTCTGTTAGATGAAACCCTTTGTTAGGCACCTAAAATGCCTATATAATTCAATATGTGTTTGAAGAAATAGTCTACGAAGGAATGACAGTTGAAAATGAAAAAGTAGTCACAAGCCCTAGTGCAGATCAAATAAAGAGATTTGAGAGTCAATGAAGGATAGATTTAAATAGATTCAAGCAAGTTAAAGAATTGCACAGGAAAGGACACATCCAATCCAGAAAAGAGCAGATGAATCAAGTTGACTCACATTTTTCTGTCTCCCCCCATCTGCCTAAATGGATTCTAGCGGAAGATAAAATAGCAATATCATTTAGACTTTCACAAGGCTTTATAGCCCTCTCTAAATTGTTTACAGAGTCAGCATATTTCCCCCAACAATCTGGGTCTTCATTTTACTGAACTCAGAAGGATGGAAGGCTTAATTGACCTTGAGCTGGTCAGAATCGAACTCCTGAAGTGAGCAGTGAGTTAGCCTGTATAATCTCATTTTAACCACTGCACCACCATGGCTCTTGATGGCCTACTCTGAATCCAGTTCAACTCCTGGTGACCCCATGCATACACCCATGCATACACCCATTAGCATACACCCAATAGCTTTTTTATTGGCTATGGTAAAAAAAAATTATCAGGGTTTTTGTTTTATCTACCCTGGTTTTTCTTGGTGATCTTGCATCTGAGGACCAAACAAGTTTCACCTTCCTTAATTTTTACATGTTCAGCAAGTTGCTGTCCTTTTTATGGAACCCTAGCGGAATTTGAGACACAAACAGCAGAGCAGCTCTCTTCTAAGTTCATTGAGAGATTTTGGAAAAAACAAAACAGCCCTATATTACTGAAGCCTCCTCTTCTGCATTAATGTTTGAGGCTGCAAAAGTAGTAAGCATAAGAAAATCTATCAAATCTCCAAATCACTTTCCAATCTTTCCAAAGTAATTTCTAGGCTGTTGATTTGCTTTAATGCCTCACTATAATATGAAGAATTTATTATAATCAAGAATCTAATTGACTTAATCTCCTAAATCACTGTTTAAGCTTCACATAGGCATCTTTCAACAGTTATTTTGTACAGAAAATTACTTGACCATGAAGCAATATAAGTATTACTATTGTATAATAGGAGGATGTAAGTCATAAACATCTTTAGGGAAATGAGTATTTTTAAGATTGAAATGTAGAATTAGAAATATGAACTCCGTTCTTTAACCCAAAACAATTCTGAAATTTTATCAGCGGTCTGGTAAAGATCAGTCAGAATAAATATCTGTGACCAGCATTTGTGAAAAAGACTTATTTATTTAAGCATTATTCATGTGCATCCCCTTTCCAAATGGTTGAGATGACATACAGTTGCAAGTAGATTAAGAAATTAAAAAATGAGCCCAGAAGGTAGCAGTGAAAAGAAAATAGCATCAATATGTTCATGTATTCACCAATAGTTGATTTCAGTTCAGTCTAGTTTATTTTTAAGGACAAACAAAATAAAATACTTTCCAGAGCAAAGTCTTGATTTTTCCTCATAAAATCATATTGTGATGATTACTTAGTATTATGTCACTAAAGAACATGGCAGCTATTCATAATCAATGTATGGTTTCTCCAGATCCAGAAAGGAATACTAGTTGCTTGAGAATCAACAACAGGAGTAACTTTTTATAAAAACCTTATCCAAGTGAAATTGATTTCACTAATATGATTTTGCTTTCACAAATCATTTTATATTTCATTTGATTTAATATGGTAGCAAATTACTTCATTTGATTTAATTTTCTAGTTTAAACCATACAGACATTTTTAAAGATTGCTGAATTTTACAGATTTTCCTATATTATTGGCAAAAAGCAAAATAGTACCTCACAGTTGATAACTACCATTAAATGTATAGAAAGACATTGAATATTATTGGGACAATTCATTTTGCATATTGGTTGCAAATAAAATTGTTTTCTTCCTTTATTGCCTAGTACTGGATCATCACAGCTCAGTTGCTTGGGATTTATACAGGATAAAATTACTGTATGTGCAACAAATGATTCTTACCAAATGACCAGAGAACGTATGACCCAGGCAGAAGAAGAGTCTCGTAATCGAAGTGCAAAAGTCATAAAAACGGGTGGACCATATGTAGGTATGACTGTGTTTTCTTTTCTTTTCTGTAATTGCTTAATTATTGCATCATTTAAATCACCAAAATATTGTAATTTCTATAAAGTTGGTTTTTTTTTGTCATTTTCTCTTTCTCTTTTCAGTAACAGTTTCAGTAGGTTTTTTTTTTTTTTTACATTTATACCCCGCCCTTCTCCGAAGACTCGGGGCGGCTTACAATGTATAAGGCAATAGTCTCATTCTATTTGTATATATATATATATATATTTTTTACAAAGTCAACTTATTGGCCCCCCCCAACAATCTGGGTCCTCATTTTACCTACCTTATAAAGGGTGGAAGGCTGAGTCAACCTTGGGCCGGGCTCGAACCTGCAGTAATTGCAGGCTCTGTGTTCTAATAACAGGTTTCTCTATTGCCTGAGCTATCCCGGCCCCTGAACATGTTCCTTTTGTAAATCCAAGTTAAGAAAGTTTTCCAAATCATTCTTCCGATTTACTATTTGTATGTTTCTTTTAATTATTTATTTAAATTGTTATTATTTTAATTATTAATAATTGATAATTGATAACATTATTTAATATTAAATAATTATTATTATTTAATTATCCAGAATCAACTGGCTTCATTTGTATATCCATTGTGCCATCTTTTTTCATGAAGCTTTTATATTCTGACATTTTAAAATCCATTTTCAGATCTGTAACATCTTTTTCAAAGTTACTTTTGTAACCTGACATTTTTTTAAAGTCCAAATCCCCATTCAGATCAGCCTTAATCTCTGTTTTATCCCAAAAAAAATCTGTTGTTTACATTGTAAGATCAATTTTGTAAATAATTGAATATACTGTTCCTAAACAGTCTTTAATTTCTTCTATAGTCAAATAGTATTAAATTGTAATTCCAAAAAAGACTCTGCTAATTCAAAGCCACTTTAAAATCATGTTTGAAGCCACAGTCATCTGGTATTTTCTCTGAAAAACTGAATTTGTGGTGGTTCACCTTTCCCATCACATAACTTTGTCTTAACTGTTCTTCTGTAATAGTATAAAGATAAGGTGACAAGTTTCCAGCTCCCTCAATATGAACTATGCACATGCTCTATTGCTCTTACTCTCTTCCCTCTCTTTTGGCATATAAGGAGAAAAACTCACCAATAGAAAGTAAGAACATGGATTAGGGAAGGGCACACACTTTTTCCCTGTCTCCCTGGTAATGGCAAATTCCCTAGTGGAATGGGAATTAAAATGTGGGGGGTTTTAACTTACTATTTCAAGACTTGCAGTAACACTTTCACAGTATGGTAGTGATTAAATGGCATTCTTTGTTATGATTCTCAGTGTTTTGAGAGTAGAAGAAAATTGTGGATTGTCTTAACTTTTGAGAGATTAGGGAGCAGAAATTTGTGTCCCATTGTACTTCAGCTAGCCATCTATTAGCTCATGCATTCTTAAATTAACATTTTTGAAGCACTATTGAACTATTAGGAGACCATAGGTTTTGGCCAATAAAAATAGCTTTTGATTGTTCCATTCAAATTACATGTTGCTGTCACTGAAGAATATAATTTCATAATTATGTTTGATCACTGGTTAAACATTATAGTGCTTTAAATTATCAGAGATGATTATTTGTCTTGAACAATGAGAGTCATGAAGTGAATTTATGATCTATATAAATTAAACATGTAAAATGCATAATTTCTAAACGTAGTTAAAACTCTATATTCCTGCATTTGAGTTAGATTTCTTTTTCAGCTTTTGTTGAGAAATAAACTTCAGGTTTGTCTGAGGTGTACATATATAAAAACAGGTTTTTTTTTCCTTATAACTTGTAGGTAAAAGAGTACAAATTCGAAAAGCACCACAAAGTATTCCAGATGCAGTTCCTGAAAGGAAAAGGTCTACCCCCATCAACCCTGCAAATACAATACGGAAGACCCATACGAACAACAGTATTTCACAGCGGCCTTATAAGGATAGAATAATTCACTTATTGGCACTGAAGACCTACAAGAAACCAGAACTTCTTGCCCGCTTATTAAAAGATGGAGTTAGTCAAAAAGATAGGAATTCCCTTGCTGCTATTCTTCAGCAGGTGAAATTTTATTTACACTTCTGCTTTCTTCTTTGTTTTATAACCTGTCTCAATTATGATGGATTGATTCAAAAATTGTATTTTGCTGAGATCAAAATGAACTTATGGTTACACATGCAGCTTTTTAATGTAGGTATATTGAAATTCATCCAGATATCACTGAATTAAGATTTGACATTGCAGGCATATTATGCCTATAACTTGAAATATCTTGATTCTTTTTTGCTATTTATCCCCTATTCTTCCTTTTTTACTCTGCTGTTATTTGTACACCCTGAAATAAAGGATAGTAAATATATGACAATAAGATAAATTGAGTACACAAAATTTCTTTTTCTGATCTTTAACTGTCTAGACTTTCAATAACGATATTTCAATTGTAATGCATTTAATCTCCATCAAAAACAGGGGTGTCAAACTCATGGCCCGTGGGCCAGATGTGTCACACCACCCATCCCGATTTAGTGAAGGGAGGGAAGTCGCGATACGTCACGTGATGACGGGAATTTGACACCCCTGATCTAAAAGATACGGGTTTTTTTAAAAAAACCAAATTTACCGGGTTGTGATCAGAAAAAGTATTTGGTAAAATCTTCACTTTAGAGGCCTGAGTAACACTTTTTTGGAAATCCATCTCATATCTAATCTTGAGAATGATTGGTGTCTTCCTAGAATTATCCTTTTTATGTCTCCATATATGTATTTGTATTGGAATGTCGAACAAATCAAAAAGTATTTAGTAATTTTCCTGAGGTGTTTTTAATTTTTAATTTTGTTCCCTGATGTTGGAACAAAAGTATGGATACATAACCCTTCCTAACTGTGGAGAAACAGCACTGTTCCAGTTGCCTGTCAGGCAACAATTCTCATATGAAAGGTTTATCAATTGTTTCATAAGTTGTTTATAAAGTCCCTAAACAAAGGTTTCACATTCTTGTAAATGAATTTCTACCCTTACAAATCTACTGTCTTGATCAGTTATTATTAATTGTGATTTTAATTGGGGTTTAATGTGTAGAACAATTCCGTTGGGATTTTTTGGTGTTGCTGAAACTAATTCATCTCCCAAGTTTTAATAGATCAAGCATTTAACATCTTTATTTGTAATATGTGTTTCTTGAAAGCAAATTATATCTTGTTTTAATTTCTTCAAGTAACAAAATACATTCTCTAATTTTATGAGTGGAATTTGTCTCGTTCATATTCCAAGTTAAATTCAAGTTTAAAAAAATAGGAATTTATATTCCATGGTTAGATAAATCTGTGCTTGTAGTACCAGGTTCCAAATCATCTTTTTCATTATCTTGTACATCCTGTGTGTGTTGTGTGGTTTTTGTTTTTTTTATCAAATTGCTTATCAATATTCTCTGTAATTTCTTTTTGAAACTCTTGCAATATAAATTCCTCCAAAAATTCTCTGGTCCTTTGAACAGTATTAATCAAAATCTTTCTTGCTGAAAAGTAAAAGTTATCCCTTCTATTTTTCCCCAATGAAATGGGATAGATTTCCACTTCAGTGTTTCAATTAAAAAAAGAATGCTCTTTTCTTTTATCTAAAAGTTGGATGGAAATTTTGTTTAAGATGATTATCTCTTCATTGTCAATTTATGGTTTTGAAATGGAATGCTATTGAAAACATTTCTTATCCCTTTCCTTCCAAAGTATAGTAAAACATCTCTCGGCACATCTCTTATTATAGCAAATGAATTGATTTGATACACTTTTTCAATTTACTCTTCAAAGTCTTTCTCTTGATAGTCTAAAATAGCTGACAGAGGCTGAACCATCTCTTTTCTGATATCCTCTGGAGCCTCTGAAATAGCTCTAAATCTCAGACAGAACTCTTTCTCCCAAACTACAATCAAAGCTAAATCATCCATTCCTCTCAAATTTTATATCTCTGATTCCTGATTTACTGTATTTCTAGCATTTCTAATCTATCTATCTAGTTTCCTTTATTTCTCCTGACACTTGTTTCTTTTTTTTTAGATATTTGTTTTACAAAATTATCCATCTAATCCATTTTTTTCAAACTTCCTTTCAAATGATGAAAACTTAGTATCCTGTTTAAAGTCATGTTATTGGGACAACTTAGCTTCTAGTTCCTCAAACATTTAATTAAGATAGATGTAACTGGCATTTCTCTGTCGCCTTCAGCAGCTCCAGATATCTCAGAAACTTTAAATGCTGCCATTCTAAAGTGATCAAGCTAATAAAATAAAAATAAAATAATGCCAGGAAAAAAGTGAATTGCAACTTTAATGTTATAATTATCAGCAGTTGCCAGCAGATGCATTCCAGAGTATCTAAAACTAAATCAGTCCACAATGCACAGACTGAGCTAATTATAATATTCCTAATCAAGGCCGATCCAGTCAGGTAGAGTAGGACAAGAGGTACTATGGGAAGGTACAAGGTCCACATAAAAATATTTATATTTCATATTTCTTCCATCTTCCTCAGACTATGAATTATAAATTTAAGACTAAAGATTCACCAACAAAATAAACTTTTTTTATAATTAAAAGGAAGCCAGACTTTTTTCTCATTATTAATTTTCTGATATCATTTTGGTTGCCCTGCCTTTTGAGAAACTTTAACAAAGGTTAATTTAGTATATCTCTTAAGATTGAATAGTCCAAAAAAAAGAAAATAAAACCCAAATAAATAAATAAATATCTGCTGAATAAATATTATCAATTGCCAAAGATTACAAATCCAAAAATGATCTAGAAACATGTGTCAGCAGACTCAAATGTCACAAACAAGTTTTTTTTAATTATTTTTAATTTTATCACAACAGTATATACAATCATCAACATAAACAATAATTCATCATGAGAGAAAAAGTATATATAAGTAAAAGTATAAGTAAAAGTATGCATATAATACTATAATGAAGAGAACAATAGGACAGGAACGGTAGGCACGTTTGTGCGCTTATGCACGCCCCTTATGGTCCTCTTAGGAATGGGGTGAGGTCAATAGTAGAAAGTTTTTGGTTAAAGCTTTTAGGATTATGGGAAGAGACCACAGAGTCAGGTAAAGTATTCCAAGCACTGATGATTCTGTTGCAGAAGTCATATTTTCTGCAATCTAGATTACACCTCAACCTTGAACAACATGGTATTCCTTATCCCCCAACTATTCCGCTCACGAACTGTTTACTAGAACCTCTGTTTTTGCTATTCACTCTCAAGGAGAAGCTGTCCAGTGATCAAGTGGATTAGGTTCCAGCTCCCTCCTTAGTCCAGAGTATGTAAAGAACCCCATGACAGTTTGCAGGAAGCAATGAAAACTGAAGGACTGACTCCATGCTGAGGCAAGCTGAAGTTGTTTAAGCTGTCATGCTAACATAGGCAGCACTGCAGAAGAAGCACAAATAATTTGGCTGCACAGAAGGATATATGTTATGTTTTCAAAGTATTCACTTTTATATTTGTAAATCCACCGCCTACGACAGGACCTGTGTTTAACTCATATAATCATCTATTGCAATGTCCTTCCTGTTAAAGACTACTTCAGCTTCAATCACAACAATACAAGAGCAAACAATAGATTTAAACTTAATGTTAACCGCTTCATTCTTGATTGCAGAAAATATGACTTCTGTAACAGAGTTGTTAATGCTTGGAACACACTACCTGACTCTGTGGTCTTTTCTCAAAATCCCCAAAGCTTTGACCAAAAACTATCTACTATTGACCTCACCCCATTCCTAAGAGGTCCGTAAGGGGCGTGCCTACTGTTCCTGTACTATTGTTTCCTTTCATTATATCCAATTAATATAGTTATTACATGCTTATGTTTATATATATGCTTATATATTATATAGTTACTTTCATGCTTATGCTTATATATACTGTTATGACAAAATAAATAAAAATAAATAAAAATTAAAAAATTCTTGAGAGAGATTTTAGTAATCCTCCCAGGTTAGGTAGTTTTCCAGAAATGTGATCTTGAAGTAGATCTACGATTAACAGAGTGGCTTCTTTCTATTATTCTGTTAGTTTTGATTTTCTATTGAAAAACATACTAAAACTATAGTGATGGATTTTATGTTTTTTTTAAAAGAAATCTGTTTCTGATAACATGGTTTTAATAATTTACCAATTAAATATTTAATCATAGACCATAATACCCATAAAAATTAATTATTAAACTTCAAGATATTAAGTGTGATATTTTCAGATACTTCATCTTGGAGTTAATTTTAAGTGTTTGTGTTTTTATCTCTAATCTGTAGGTAGCCAATCTGAATCCAAAAGACAACTCTTACACTTTGAAAGAATACGTTTATAAGGAAATTCAAAAAGATTGGCCTGGATATAATGAAATAGATAGACAGTCGCTGGAATTAATACTTTCTCGGTAGGTTCAAGGCCTTTCACATCCTGTGTAGATATCCAGAAAAATTAAATTCTTGATTTAGATTAGGGCATTTTGATTTTCTTTGTAATACTGAATGTGGATAATCTTTACAGAAAACTACATTCATCTCAGAATGCCACCAGCACCAGCAACCTGGGATCTCCTTTGAGGACTGTCAAAGAGGCTGCATCTTCTTCCCCTTCTCAGGTATTTTCCTTTTCACTTTAATTCTATATCATATAATAAGGTAATATGTGACAAAAGTGGAGGGTTGGAGGAAACATCAGTTGGAGAAGATGTATATGTGAGTGGTGGAGACTTTCTTTGAACTTTGGATCTTTTGTGTGCAGTCCTGTTGTATACACAGGTTGGATTGAAAGACTTGCTGCTGGCTAACATAGGCAGCACTGCAGAAGAAGCACAAATAATTTGGCTGCACCAAAGGATATATGTTACATTTTCAAAGTATTCACTTTTTCATCTGTAAATCAGTTTCACAGAATATCGAATAATGAGCCAAGGTAGCACAATGGTTAGAGTGCAGCACTGCAAGCTACTTCAGCTGACTGCTAGCTGCAGTCACTGGCACAAGGTTGACTCAGCCTTCTATCCTTCTGAGATCATTAAAATGAGGACCCAGATTGTTGGAGGCAATATACTGACTCTGTAAACTGCTTGGAAAGGGCTGTAAAAGCACTATGAAGCAGTATATAAGTCTAAGTACTATTGCTATATCGACAGATAACAATAGCATTTCTCTTTTTGATATAATGATGAAAAATATTTGTTTTATAGCAATATATGATGAAGGAAACCTACCAAACCTCATCTCAATCAGCACAACAGAAATGATATTTAGTTCCTTTAAATGTTAATTTTAAAAAGTAAAATGAAATTGCCAGTAGCTATATCATGGAAGAACGAAATAAAATGTGCAAATATATTTCTCTGATGCTATACCAATATTTCATAAGATTTCAAGTGTCAAAACAAACATTATTTGCAAGATTTGGTAATCCCACAAGAATTTAAACACATAGATAAGTATCCTCACCACAATGTCTCTGAAGTATTCTTGCAGATGAGTTTGGGCTATCAGTTTATATTCTGATCTTGAGGATATAAATCCTTCCAAAGTGGCATTAATGTAATACATTTTTTAAAAAAGAAAAGTAGCCGGGAGACTGATGATTATGAGAATACAATAGGGAAAAATGAGCCTACTTAAGAAATATACAGTATTTCATAAGGATGGAATAGTTTATTCCTTGTTCCTTCTCTATGTTGTATACTTTTATTTTTGACTATTTCTATGAAAATTAAGTGCCTCATAAAAGTATCTCTTAGCAAGACACATGGAAAATTTCTGAGGGATAGATTCAGAGACTTGGAAATTCAGTTAATAAAAAAAAATTATGATGCTTTTATGCTGTGACCACAAATCCACAGAAAATTCTTAAAACAGAGCTTTAAGCGATGGATATGAAGCCAGCAATTAAAAGTAAAAAGGACGTAAACCTCAATTTATTTCCAAATAAGAATTCACTCCTCAGATCCTATAGATTCCATCAAATCTCTCCTACAATACTTACCCTTAGAAAGAGAAAACTGGGGTGGGGGGGAAATCACAGGAACAGTTGTGCTACGTGTTAATTCAGTTTACTTTTCCAAAACAAAAGAACCCTACCAATTAGAAACTAGAGATATCAATCACAAATTATACTTGATATTTTTGCTATATAAGGAATTGGGAGATAAATTCATTTTTGCAGTACTATTCAGTAATGTTAGTACTGTTTCAGTTGGAATACAAATTGTATAATTACAATTACAAATGAGATTAATTAGAGTAGCAAAGTCCCCAATTTTTATTACTTTCCAGATAGATTTTTGTTTGATTTTTGGAATATTTTATTTGATACATTTATTTATTAAATTTATACATTGCCCATTTCACCAAAAGCAACATATAAAACTTTTTTCTTTAAAAATGATTTATTTAGAGATGTAATCCAAAACTCTTTTCATCCTTTATATGGAGCACTAGGACATATCCTATTTCCTTCAGTGTCAGGAAGATGTTTTGCAATTTAGCTATTGCCACATCAGTGTTGCATCAAATGATAGCTAGCTCTCACGGCATTACATTTTTTGTGTCAATGTGAGAGCCACAAAATGAAGTGTGTATGCATGTATGCATCTGATTTGTCCTCAAATATTAAAATTCTTATTTCTTAAATTTTATTATACTATAATGATCTTTGTACAAAAAATAATTTTAATTTGAAAAGCATCATTTTACTTTTCTTTTTATTTGAAACCTTTCTTAAAACAAACAAGGTATACTCAATACTTCACATGAGTTTATGAGAGCATATGGAAGTATGCTGAAAATTTAAATGTAATGTTCCTAAAATTTCAGGAAGTTTCTATATCAGCTGTTTATGAAGGAGCATACTGGCATAAATCAGAAAGGCACATAAGAATGGAGGGATTTGTCTCTTTGGTCTGCTGGTTTCACTGCCTATTGTGCCTCCCTTGAAAACTAGGACTGAATTCTAAAGTATAAAGCTGGTAGAAGCTTCTGCATTATCCTGAAATAATCCCTGTGCCTACTGATCTAAGGCTAACCAGTTTACTTAAGTTGCCATGTGCTTGCCATTAGTTGTTTTTCTAGGTTAGCAGTCCCACACCAAAATATCTTGAAGTAGCATCAAGAAGCTTCTGAATTAATAAATAGCACACAGGCTGAGTATGTATCCTTGGGCACAGAGTCAATCTTTGTTTTTAAAATAAGATCAGTTCCACAGTCAAGTGCGATGACTTTATACATGGCGTGAAGAAGGACTGAGCCTAATCAAGAGGCTGGAAAATCAGCTCTTTGACTATTAAAAAATGTTTTAAGAGGGATGAGATTAAGTAAAAACTTAAGTGTGTTAAACTTTGTGGGCTGAACCCATTAGTGTTAAAAGTGATAGAAGATTTTATATGTATAGTGTTATATAGTTATATATGTATAACTATATAATAAAGTCTGGTCCCTAACCCTGTATTACATGGACTATTAATTTTTCGGGACCTTTATCCACTGGAAAATTACCATGGCATTATAAATGTAAAACTTTTGTTCCCCTTAAGCCTGAAATAGTGGTCATATTTTAGTGCAGAAAACATATTTCTAATACTTTTATTGATGATGTGCCAGGCACCGTGTATAATAATGGAATAACCAAACTGAGGACTTGTACTTACCTATGACCCTCACTATCAATAAAATATATATTCAACTATATCCCACTCTAGCAATCAGGTATAAATGACCACTCTTTAACTAATATTCTTTCTACTTATGCTTGATTTTTATCATTCTTTGTATTCCTCATCAGGGTTCAACAACCTAGTAATTGCAGTTTGTACAATTTAAATTGAATTTTTAATATAGAGAAAACTAACCATTGTACCTACCATATTTTGTTGCAGAAACGGCTTTTGGATTCTGACTTTATTGATCCGTTAATGAATAAAAAACCAAGGATATCTCATCTTACCAATAGAGTTCAACCAACATTAAGTAGCCATTTGCCTAATTCTGGTGAAAAAAGTGCTGAAACTTCTCAACCACCACCACCTCCTGCAGTTGCTGCAGCACCAACTGCTCCACCATTTGTTTCAACTTGTCTCCCTGTTTCAAATCCTTCCCAGACTGCAAGTTCTAACTCCAATTCCCCAAGCACTCCCGAAGGTCGGGGTACCCAAGACCTACCTGTTGACACCTTAAGCCAGAATGGGAATATTTATGCGGACCAGCATCAAAAATACAGGACTCCACTGGAAATCCCAGCACCTTCTGAAAGTCTGTCAGTGTGCCCAAAGTCTACAGATGAAAAACATTCATTGCTTTACAAAAAGTCCAAAAAGAAATCAAAGAAGCATAAGGAGAAGGACCAAATAAAAGACCATAGCACTGGGAATGAAGATAAGAAAATGAGAGACTGTGAAAGCCAAGAAATTACCAAACTGAAGAATTCCAGTCAGAAAATGAGTGAAGGTATTGTTTTTGTGTCTCATTTTGAACTGCAAGAGAGCTAGGCCAGATTATTACATTAGCATTGCTATGTGAGATCTCTTTGCAAATATCTATATTCAAGAAAGATTAGGGATTAGTTGTTGATACCTCTGATCCAATGGTGGAATTCAATTTTTTTTAGTACTGGTTTTGGGTGGGTGTGGCTTGGTGGGCGTGGCAGGGAAGGATACTTCAAAATCTCCATTCCCTCCCCACTCCCAGGGAAAGGATATTGCAAAACCTCCATTCCCACCTCACTCTGGTGCCAGCCAGAGGTGGTATTTGCTGGTTCTCCGAACTACTTAAAATTTCCGCTACTGGTTCTCTGAAACCTGTCAGAACCTGCTGAATAGCACCCCTGCTCTGATACCGCTTGGTTCCAAAATGCAACCATTTCTCTTGTCAAGTTGGCGGTGGTAACAGAAAACATGAAGGTATCAATCATGTTGCAGAAATGTCATAGGAATCTAATGTGTACTTAACTGATTCCTAAATTTGAGAAGCTAAGCAGAACAAATTGCTGTACAAATCTACAGAAATGGAAATGTCATATTTGAGCAAAGATTACCTTTTCTGTCAGTTAATTGTATCTTATAAAATGCTGTTTAAAATAATTTAAAATAATTTAATCTTAATTATTTTAAGTGGTTGCATTGGGTTATTTAACTAGTAAAATAACCACTCTAAATAATGGTGGGAATGATTTACAACCATCTTTTGAATTTAAACTTTCCATTCCGTAAACAAATCATGTTCATTTGTTATATAATGGGAAAGAATAGGAATAATTTTTAATATAATTTTTATTGAATAAATTTTTAACAAGATAAAAACAATACAAGTATTGTGGGGGGACAAAGAAAATAAGAAAGAACAGTGAATGGAAGAAAAAAATAGAAAAAGATGGAAAAAATAGAAAATACTATAAAGAAGCAACTTCCAAACTTTTTGGCAAAGATTATAACTGTATTTATATTTTATCCCCTCTCTCTAAGTTTACATCATAATTTCTTTTCATAAGCTACCCTTTCTAACTTTTAAACCTATAAATCAAAAGTTTATTTTTCTTTCTTTCTTTTTCAGCAAAAGGTTCATAAGGGATTCCAGTCACAGATAAATGTAGTTGTTAATCTTTCTCTAATGAGTTAATTTTGCCATCTCTGCTAGCTCTGTCACCTTCCCTAACCATTCTTCCATTGTGGATATTTCAGAGTGTTTCAGTGTTTTGTTTGCTCATATAATAGTTTCAATGTCAACATCCAGCTTGAGAATCCACCTCTACTCCCAATACTAATTAAGCAGCAATCATACATAAAAGTAATTTTCCATTGCTCCTTTTCTAATTAACCATCCATTAATTCCTGCAAGGCAATTTCTGGTTTAAGTTGAATGTTAACTTTGTAACAATATATGTATTTTAATCCAGAAATTTCTGGTTTTTTTTTACAAGACTACCAAACTAAAATGACCCCTCATGTTGTCCACAGTTTCAATATAAATTTGAAGTACGTTTATGCATTCTAGACATTTTTCTAAATAATAATTTTATAAATGCTCATATACATCATTTTAAAATTGTCTTTTAAATTATAATGAAAATTTCAATCCTTTTAATCACATACAGTATATTCCCACTTTTCCATCACTAAATAATATCTTAGTCTTAGTCCATTTTATCATGAAGTCTTTCACTTGTTCTTCTGTTTCAAATTTCAATAAAATTTTATACATTTTAGCAAATGTTCAGTACATATATTTGTACATAATTCAGTTTCAAATTCTATCTTCTGCTCACTTTTAAATGTCTTATTATTTACCCTAACTCTTTTAATTACGCACACAAAAACCAATAAAAACTAAATCCCTATGCAATCAGTTGCTCTCTTAATTTCATTTTATATTCTTCATGTTCCTGTTCTAATAATTCTTGATAAGCTAACAATTTTTGTTTACTTACTGTTTCTTTCTTATAAAAGGCTTCTTATGTTGAGGTCCATAAAAGTATTTTCAGGGACAGCCTGGATTTATGTCAATTCCATATTTTCAATATGGCACTGCTAATATACAGTAATTATTCTTAAAATTTGCATTAACTTTAACTTTATTGTACCATAGAAATTCATGTTATGCAAACCTCAAATCATGCATTTCTAATTCTAGGTTCCTTTTATTTCTCAGCAAAGGAGAGGAGTAATATTAACCAGTAAAAACCATCCCCTATCCAGTAGTGTAGAAGTTTTGTTTAGTTTTGGTGCTTATCTAAAAGTAAACATTCACCAGAATTATGGTTCTTCCCAAGAGAATGTGGGAGGGGTTTTGGAATCAGAACACAAAATAAGCTTCTTGTCTTTTACAGCTCCTAATCAGAGAAGAGGCCTTGAGACAGGCTTGGTTTGGGTTTTTGAGATATTTCTGTGTAACTTCGCAAAATCCAAATTGTAAAACTGATTTCTCTGATGTAAACTGGAAACCTGATGCATCTTAAAGGCACATGTTTGTCTTCGCTAACTTGTATTGCTATGGCATAGCTATGAAAACATTTAAAGCATAGTTTAAAATTGCTTGTAATAACTTCTAATAAGCCTTTGATCAGATAAATGTGTAGTGATACACATGATGATAATAGGGGTGACTATGGGTCATATTCTAGAAATGCAGATGCATGCATTTCATGGTGGGAAAAGGTAAGTCTGGGGAGACACAAGTGTAAGATTCAGCCATGAGTCATTACAGGGTGACTTTGGTCAGTCATTTTCTTCCAGCCTATCACAGGATTGTTGTTCTGGTGTGAAATTGGGGGGAAGAATACTATATATGCCCTTCCGACCTCCTAAAGGAAAAGTGGGATATAAATTTAACCAGTAAAATTAATAAAAATGATAAATTAATGCCTGGAACCAGTCCTGCATTCCATTTGATTGATTTCTTAGCACAGGGGTCCTTAATCCCTGGTCTGTGGTCCACTACCAGGCCTGGAGCTATTTGGAACCAGGCCAAGGAAGTGGCAGGCGAGTGCAAACACCTCCCCCACTTGTGCAAGCAGTGGGTGTGCATGCCCGCCACTTCTGTAAATGGAGCTGTGAGTTTGCGTTTGCCCACCATTTGCACGGAACCATTCCCTCTTCACTCCCTGCCTGGCCACAAACCTGGAAAGATTGGGAACTTTGTCTTAGTATTGCACTGCATCAGCTTTGCATTGCAGTGTTTTTGCTAAAGATTATCTTCTGCTTTTTCAGAAAGATTCAATGGCTAGGGAAAAAAAAGAGAATAAAGGTAGTAGTTGCTTACTAAAAGTTATTGAACACCAACAACTTCTAATGACCAAAAATCTTGAATTATAAGCCTTTTAAAAAAGAAAATCGTGGCATAACTTAAGTGAAAAGTTATAACAAATCGGTACAAATTTATCACTGAGTGGATATAATAGGTCTTTTATTAACTGGAGCTCCTAATATGGTTGTCTTAGATAGGTCACGAATGCTTTGATAATCTGTTGTTTAATAATACAAAATAATACTCCAAGCTATCAAAGATAGCTACAAGCATTCACTTTTAAAGAAAAAAAACCAGATCTGCCTTATATAACTTGACAACGTAACTTCTTTTAGTATTTAACATTTCACGATATTGCAGCAAAATTGAAAGTGTTACACATCTCATTAATACAAGAGATGCTTTAGAACCCAAACCATTATTTTAACCCTGCCACTTTAAAATTACTGTAATGCAGAGGTCTTCAAACTTCAAGCTATGCTGGCTGGAGAATTCTGGGAATTGAAGTACACAAATCTTAAAGCTGCCAAGTTTGAAGACCTCTGCTGTAATGGATCCATCTTACGTTATGCATTCCCATTTCTCTATATTACTTGTTCTAAATTGTGGTAAATTGCATGGCAATCTAGCATGTTCATAATTTTTTGTTACTGGATGAGGGAGAAGAATCCATGAAAAGCCAAACACTAAGCATTCCACTCTTTTTTTATTGCAGTTCTGCAATAAAATCTTTGTGTGAAATTCCAACATATGTCAAATTTTTTGAATAGTTGGGGAGATGCTGTAACTTATGAGAAGCTTGCCTAGTAGATTAGAATATTGTATGCAGGCTGACATTATTTCTGCATTTGTATTTTTGCCCCTGGCTAGCTAAAATTTCCCATATAACTTGCAGTATAAATAGTTTAGCAGGGAAAAGTGCTCTTAATTCTCACTTAAAGCTAATCCGTAAAAAGTAATAACATAGCAATCAAGTTTGACATGGAACATTATCAAAATCTGAAACTTCTATTTTTATAGGTGTTAAAAAGACATGTACTGCCACTACAGATCCTTTGTCAACAAGTGAACTACCAGACTACTTTGTGTAAGTGGAGAAAGGGGTGGGACAATAAACAAAAATGTTCATGCAGTATTACCTAGATTGATGAACATTTAAAATGTAAGAGTTACCAGGGTTTTTATATCAGAGCTGCATAAAAATATTGCACAATTATGCAATTTATATTATATAGAAAAACGTCTTCATATACATGCACCTATCTCAAATACTATTCCAAATTCAAGTGCCTACTTTTGTTACCACTGGCCTTTACAAAATAACTATTCACTAAGGCATTTGGACAGCTTGCCAAGCAAAAAAAAGTTGGCTTCTGATGCTACCACCTTGACGCTAGTACAGAATTCTGTCATTTTTCCTTCCAATCTGTGTCCAGATATTTGTAGTAAATTGCTTTTTCTTATACAGAAGGAGCTTTCAAAAAGGAAACTGTAATAAAAATTTTGCAAACAAATTTTTTGGGGAATGTCATTTTTTGCTCTTCCCCAATGATTTATATTTTTAAGTAGCTTGAGTTGGCATAACTTTGCTAGTAATTTTAATGTGCTCTTGTCCAGCTTAGCAATGGTAATGCTACTCTACAGGACCCTTATCCCTAGAATGATAGTGCTTGTATGTGTCTAGCATATTAGTTACAACTGGCACTGAACCCTGAGCCTTTTTTTTATTGCTCCCATTTGGAAACATTTATCCTGCATTTATATAACATTTTAAAGCTTGCATAATTCTATTAAAGGTAAAATTAATGGCAGCGATGGAAGAGATAGAACTAAAAATCACTGGAAGGTTGCTTTTATCCGATACTGACAGACTGTTGCATGTTGCTTTTTTATTTCTTACTATCTAGTTTTTCATCCTTGCAACATTATGAAAGGGAAGTATATTTTCTGAAAAAGGTCTAGAACAATGTTTTTGTTTGTTAGCATTGGTGGGAGAGAGTGAGAGTGAGAGTGAGTGAGAGAGAGAGAGAGAGAGAGAGAGAGAGAGAATAAAAAAAACTAGGCATTTAAAGACAGCAGAGCAGCAAGGACTGAAAAGTATTGGCAGCAAAGTGCTTATCATAATGAGAGCTCTAGATAAATAAAGTCCTGAGTGCTCTGATACAGTTGGATAATTATTTCCTTTGCTTTAAATAAGTTGGGCTTTTTATTAACTTTATTGACCTAGTATATTCATGAAAATTGTTTTTCAGAAGATAAGTGATTCAGTGATATTAATTCTAGAAAGTATAAAATTTGGACATATGTTCACAAGGGGATTAAACAGATAACTCTCTTTAAATATTCTTGAACCTTATTTGTACCATCTCAACTGTTAGCTTTATTAGATGGCTTTGTATGAAGCCATGGAAAGAATCAGATATATCTAAAGTATAGAAAATAGAATTTAGTTAATAATGATCATGCAATGAGTGTTATGGATTAAGGATTATAAGTGTATTTAGATAAGGTTTTGAAGAATTACTGCAATATTTAGGACTGGACAATATTATAAAAACATTGTTTTTTTATTTGCAACAGCAAATACATAGCAATTGTCTCATATGAGCAACGTCAAAGTTACAAGGATGATTTTAATGCAGAATATGACGAGTACAGAACTTTGCATGCAAGGATGGAGAGTGTAACTAGGAGATTTATGAAACTAGATGCACAGCGTAAACTACTCTCTCCAGGAACTAAGGAATATCAGGTAAAGGTTGCTTTTTCAACTGTTAAAAGCTCTCTTCATGAAAGTCTACCTTGTGGCTAAGATAGTAATACTGGATTATACAAATGTGCAAATAGGTTATTTTTGCTTGTTTTAAAAGAATACATAGAGTGGATGAATGAACAAAAGGATGAATGAATGATTCCTACAGTGAAACTTACATAAAAATATTTATTGAAGAATGTTGCATTATTAGTGATTCCTACTATGTAGATTCCTACTATGTATTTATTTATTTATTATTTGTTTGTTTGTTTGTTTGTTTATTATTTATTATGTTGTAATCTTGCTTTTTTTCCTTTAAGGCTGCTGCAAAAGTGTTATAATTAGATTGGATTGTTTGTTTGTTTATTTCTGACAATACTTTTAGTAGTCAAAACACTGAATTACAGTGCTGAGTGCAGATGATGAAACAGAACAGAAGTAATTTAGTGTTTAAGAATAGCTGCAAGTTTTTTATTTCCATTCTCTTTATAAACTAATAAACAGTTTTTATTATAGTTTAATTTAATTATTTATTCAAAAAGAACTAGGTAGCAGAGAAATACAATTAAGAGGAGGTTGCCCTATCTAGGTCTGCTTAGCATGATGGTCAGAAAGATACTTGCCTTATGAAACTTTCTGATATAAAAAAGTTCTTTGGTACAGAAAGGCAGTATCAGTAACACATCTTTCACTGCTAGTAAAATTTCTCCTTGCTGTTACATCATGATAGAAAAAGGAACCAATGAGAGATCTCTCATTTGGATTTTCAGACTCTAGATGTAAAACACTCTAAATTTGAGGAAAGAAGTGACAATTTTTGGTAAAAAGAAGAGAAATGTTTTGCCCTAGGTCTTCGTATGGCACTTATTTGAGACACTTCCTGCTTGCTTAGTTCAAAGAAACTGTTAATAATTAAAACTTATGTAATTGTATTGATTCAATTCCAAAAAATGCTTTGCTGTACACGGGGGTGTGAATATAGCAGCTGAACCTTATAGCCATTGAATTATTCTTGCTTCTAGATCCTTCATGAGGAAGTCTTACAAGAATATCGGAAGATTAAACAGGTTGGTGTAATTGCTATTAAAAATGATACACCATATTTTTAGGCTGGCATTGTTATAGTCTAATTTGTATACTTGTATAAGTTTAATTTTGTTTGATCTGATATAAATCTACTTTGAAATATATTAAAAAAATCACTGGGTAATATTTAGCTGGTAATATATTTAAAATAGGCAGCTAGAAAAGCTTATTCAGACTGAGAAGCAAGCTCAGTGTAACAGAAGCTATTTTATCCTTTCAGTAAAGGTTGTGGCTTCATGTTATATTGTTTCTTAATCTGGGTAAAAAATTTGTGTTGCTCATATTTGTGGGAACTACAAAGGCACAGAGATAAAACCATACAGCAGCTTCTAGCCACATCATTTCAGTTCTGTTTCTGTAAATTGTTGCTGAGTTTCAGTAGAAATAATTTGGCTAGAGAGTATAAAAACAAAGAGGATATTGAACTAGTGAAACTTTCACATTGCTAGTATATTTTAGGGTTTGTATATTCTCTGGAAAAAGAGTTGTAGAACACTGAATGAAATCATTCATTCATTCTATTTCTTATATCACTGTTTGGGGCCATCACTTTCCACTATATACATATACACACTCATTAGGGGTCTATGTTGATTGCAAACTGTTCTTGCATAATTCCCCCAATTTACTTCATTAGGTGCACATTTATTTTCAGAATATTTCTTCCAAGCTGAGTATTTTCAAAAGGTCTCTTGCCAAGTATATTTTTAGTAATACAATTTTAGATTCTGTATTAATCTGAAATGAAAAAATAAATAAGGAATTTGAAATGGAGCATTTTAGAACGGGATTTTGATTTTGAGATTTTGATAATATATTTAGCCATATGTCCATATGTCCCTTTCTGATAAACTATTGAAACTTAAATGAATCCTTTAAATGCTATTGCCATCATTTTCTGGGCACAGTGTTGGTCAGGGCCAAAGAAAGATATAGTTGCCATAGAAACCTTGAAGGAACAAAATTGTGTGAAGCTAACTTAAGTATTTACTAATATCTGAAGGGAATCAAAAGAAAATGAGAAAAGTAGGCAAGCCTCCCAATTTTATGTAAGTGACCACAAGCAGATCTTTGACACAAGGAATATAAATCTAACAAAGGGATTCCTGTTAGGATATATTTCCAGACAAAATTTCGCTTTCTGAGGGAAGACCCCAGAAAAAGCCACATCTAAATCACATGTAAAGTTAAAGAATGTAATTTAAGCATTTAATTTTTTTAAACCCTTTTTTCTCCAGTGATATTTGGAATCACTCAACATTTTTGTATCATGCTTCATGTTTTTCAAATGTTACATAACATATCATATTTTTGACTAAGTTCATATTTATTGAACCTCCTCATTAATGCATATAACAATATGGAAGTAGTGAAGTATGACTCTCTTCACTCATACAATAACCATTACGTCTGTACCAGTCAGCATTAACAGTGAATCATTTTTTCAGAAATCCAAGACAAAAATATTTCTGGAAAGATGCAATTCCATCTATAGATACTTAAAATCAGATAAATCATGAATATGAAACCATTAAAATGTTCCTGGATGAAATTTGACTAAATATACATTGCTTATTCCTTTCTTTAAAGTAAATTTCACAAAATGCTATTTCTTATTATTTTGAACTTAATGAATAAATTAAATTAAATTAAATTATTTCTGTATTTCTTGTTTGATGTGTGAAATATAATAATGATATTTTAGCTGATTTGGGAATGTTTATTAAAAATAAAGCTATGTAATTTGTTTAAAAGAATGTTGTTCTGTCAAAAACTTACTTTATTTTTATTTACTGTTACAGTCTAGTCCCAACTACCATGAAGAAAAGTACAGATGCGAATATCTTCATAACAAGTTGGCTCATATCAAAAGACTTATAGGTGAATTTGACCAACAAGCAGGGTCATGGCACTAGGGCTCTGGACCAGAAGATGTGAATAAACTAAAGATTATTTATTTAAAATTCCATACAGCTTATTCTAAGAGTTAAAAATAAGTGAACGTTCTCTAAGGCAGGAGCATTAGCAGTCTGAATTTGCTGTTTTGTTGATGGTGAGGATGTTGCTTCTCTGCATAGTTGAAGCTGCTTTTTTCTGGTCCCCTTTTCCTTAATTCTTACTCGTTTATCCATGGAAATCATTTTACCATTGGGTAATGGGGATCCAGACTATAGTTCTGAGATTGTACACATTTTTCAAATGAAAAATTGTAGTTTAAAAAAAAAAGCTTTTCAATAACTACAGGTCTATTTTCTGAATTGTTTTCTTCTGAATGCAAAACTATTTGCCTTAAGTGGTACAGAGTTTTAAAATTTGCACAAAATAAAACAAAAATGATACATTGTTCGGGGAGGGTAAAAAGGTGGTATATAACTTTTATATCTCTCTCTATATATATATACACCTATCAACAAGAAACACTTATTCCTGTGATTTCAACCCCCACTACAGTGGTTGCCTTATGGTGTTTTCTTATGTACCTGAAATATACTTAATTAATTTTACCATAAGTACACTGCTTCCCTCTGTGTAAAAATGGGGAGCATTCTGTGGCCTACTATATGTATGTGTGTGTGAGAGAGAGAGAAAGAGAGAGAGTGTTGCATGCATACACAATATGTGGGCTGGAATGGTACATAGGCCAAATGTTCAGGTTGATGTAACTAACAAGTGTTAGTACAGGACAAATTTGTCAGCTTTCTTACCAGAGATGAATTGATACTCTAAAAATAATTATATAGTTTGGAGCAAAATTATAAAATTAAACATGTAGGTGGCCTATTTATATACTGCTATAAAAGTATTTTTTGAAGAGAAATATGCAATGAAGCTATTGCCTACATGAAATGTATATTTAAAGATTTTTTTCCTGAGGATCAGGAATATAACAAAGATGTATTTAACTACAAAATACTGTGATCATCAAACAGCACAAACTTTCATTTCATGGTGTTAATTGGTTTAATTTAATTAAACCATCATTTTATCATGTGGGAACATAAGTTATTTGGTCAAAACTTAGACTTATATTTGTCTTTTCTTTTTGTCTTAATATATTTCTTTCAAAGTGCTGCCAATTGAAAAGGGAAGCATTGTGTTTACAAATCTAATTTTTTTTAATGTTTGCCAAAAATTTTGGTAGTATCTTTAATAAACTTGTCTTCAGCATCAACTCTGTTGTCATGTATTGCTTACTAGAATATAATTTACAATAGAATCTGAGTTAATGTATTACTGAATCTTACAAAAAAAAGTTTGGATAATAGTGAGGTGCACAATGGTAGCCATTATAGTCTCTCAAGTTTGAGAGGAGGTAGCAGACTTCATAATATGGTAGCTCTGAGTTTGTACCAAATCCTGCAGTGTGTTGGGTATGCAGAAGAACTCAGGAAGTGGCACACCCACACAGCCATCCAAGCACCTGGCTGTCTCCAGGGAACACTAGTGCCAGTGAAGATTTAGACAGGTATGTCAGGACATTTTCAGCACAGAATCTTCTTCAGGTATCTCTACACTTGTGCCATTTTTTGAGGCCTCCCTTCTGGGTAAGATGAGGATTGAAAGCTACATCACTGGCAAGAAAGTAACATGAGGGAAAACTTGTAGCCCATTGTTACAAAGAAGAATTGTATTTTTCTCCAATGAACACTTTGTTAAGAAATTGCAATTTTTGCATCATTTATTCACAATAGGAAATACAAAATATTTTCTCTTCTTATTCTGTCAGTACCAGTGCCCAGACAATTTTTGATTTGGGAATATATTTGGCTCAGGGGCTAGGACGTTGAGCTTGTCAATCGAAAGATCAGCAGCTCAGCGGTTCAAATCCCTAGTGCTGCCGTGTAACGGGGTGAGCTCCCATTATTTGTCCCAGCTTCTGCCAACCTAGCAGTTTCGAAAGCACGTAAAAATGCAAGTAGAAAAAATAGGGACCACCTTTGGTGGGAAGGTAACAGCGTTCTGTGCGCCTTTGGCGTTGAGTCATGCCGGCCACATGACCACGGAGACGTCTTCGGACAGCGCTGGCTCTTCGTCTTTGAAACGGAGATGAGCACCACCCCCTAGAGTCGGCAATGAGTAGCACGTATGTGCGAGGGGAACCTTTATCTTTACCTTATCCTTCCCTGATGTCTGTTTTAATATTTTATTTTTTTAAGAAAAAGTTTGATATTTAAACTGCTTAGAATTACCTGGGTGATCAAAATACCCTACAAATTGATACACTGAATAAATGCATGTGTCTATAGGATTATGAAAGTACAGGATACCTAAATTATTAGGATAGCACTTTCTGATTATCAGATTGACAGTCTTCCTGTATCCGTATCAGTGTACTGATGAACCTATGTTGTATGACATTTGACTGAATTTTTTGTTGAACTCAATCCATGTAAGAAACTCCAAATTAATGTTTATTTAGGTTAAATTTTTCTTGTAATTGGTCTTTTTTTTAGTATCATTTGAATCTTGCTGCAGTTATTGCTTTTAAGTTAGTAGTCATCATACCAAATGGTATAAAAATCTAGATTTGTAACAGTTGCCTTGGGAATTTTGGCATGTCCATATGGGCTCTTTGCACCCCTCTCAAATTAGTTCTGCCTTATATTCATATACCATTCTCACATTTGGATAATAGCAGATTTACTATAGGCTCAGCTTCACAGTATTGAAAAAAGTGGTAATTCCTTTTGCAAATATGTTGTCCTTAAAATTTATGGATAATCTGTTTTCTCCTTGGTGGGTATATTTTTCTCATCCCAACTGCTGGCTTTTCTTGTAGCATTGATTCCATTAAAGGGAAAACATAGCTTAACATTTTCACAATCATAGCAACTCTTACAGTTGGTCACACAATCATCCAGATGTTTATACTGGATTTGGCATTTTTTTCTGATAATTATTGAGTCCTTTCCAAAGACCTAAAATAGCCAAATATTGTTTGATAGTGTTAAAGGTATCATCACAAAATGTAAATTGTTACAAGTAAAGCTGCCTTTTGCAATTTGATGGTAATTTTGTCACTATTCTTGTGACCAGGCAAATGTACATCACCTGCATATTCCACTTTAAGACACACTTGAGCTTAATGTATTTGAATAATTGTGATTATAGAGTTCCTTACAACTGTTCCTGTAAGCCCTATAGCCCAGGTGATGAAAATAGGTAACATTCACAAATGGCTGAACGGCCTTAGAATGCTTGAAATGTCACCATCTTATCACATTTTTTAAATTTGTTTTGCTATGAATCTAATTTTTATAATTTTATCTATTGGTTATTATTTTTTTCAGTTCTTTTTACTATGAATATATGGCCGTATTTGCCATGAATCTTTTAATTCAGCACTGAACGAGTGAGTGAAGTAATTAATAAATGTACAGATACTGCTATACAATATATATAAAAAACTTGGAAAGTAATACAAAGTGAGAAAGCTACAGCAAAAGGGCTGCCCAAAGGATTACCCCCACTGTTATGACTGGGAGCAGGCCACTTAAGCAACACTGGTGATATGAAGGATGGAATCCCCTTTTATTGAACCACCTTCCCCAAAATTCCCACAGCTCACTGTAAGCCCAAGAGCAAGTCTGTAGCACAGGAGTGTCAAACTCATGGCCCTTGGGCCAGATGTGTCATGTGCTGGCCATGCCCACTCCCGGTTTAGCGAAAGGGGGGGAGTCATGAAGATGACGTGAGTTTGAGACCCCTGCTCTAACATATACACACCTCAAGCAGTTCATCAAAGTGATGGGGCCATGACATCATGACACATTTATATCCAGTGTCCTAAAATGCCACTCTAGAGCAGTATTCAAAATATCTTGAGCCAGAATTGAAAATGGCAATCATGCAGCAATTCATTATACATTTACTAGGAACATGCTATTTTATTTCATGTATGCTTTCATTTGCATAAATGACCAGATCTCAGGTTTTTTTAACAATGATATATAATAAGGCTGTACAATGTTTTGATTTAATTTAGCTGAGGTATTTTAAGAGACATGAAAGTACAATGAGAACATACTGCATATGCAGTCATTGAGGCTGCTACATTTGCTTCTAGGATTGCTTTGCTTGCTATTGAAACCTCCCTACCACAGCTGCATTGTTGAGAAAAAAAAGCACAATGCTTTCATGACTTGCTGACACAAGCCCTGTTTGTTCACCTGCACTTTCAAAATACGTCATCCAAATGAAATCTAAAGCATTGCACAGTCCTAGTATTAATACAGGAAGTGAAACGTGATTGATCACTTGCTCTTTACTCATCAGATAATGTTACCTTTGTCTCTTGCTATTTCCATCTCAGGTCCCCAAATCCTAAACATTGCACATACAAACTGTGATGCTTCATGTATACTGTTACGTTAATCCTGTGAAATTATGTCTGTCTGCTTCATAATGAAAATACCATACTGGGTACTTATCATATGGGAAAGATCAATAATTTAATTACTCATTTTAGTGATTTACGAGGAAAAATATTAAAACTCCAGTTGAATTAGCTCTTTAATTTCATTTATACAATCAGCTTTGAGGGATTGTGGAAATGATGTTTCTTATTACAAAAGAAAGCCCCCCCCACCAAAAAAAATCATAATAAGGTAACTTTCCTGTGCTGTCCCTGTCAGCTAGATTCCCCTTCCAGACAACTCAGCAGAACAGAAAATCACATTATGAAATCACTGAAAAGGTACATCACATTGTTCAACTCATTTTATTCAAAAGCAAAGCTTTGTTCTACAGAGATTGGTTTTTTTTCTCTTCTGCCTTGGTCAGATCACAACTAGAATATTACATCCACATCTAGGCACTGTATTTTAGAAAGGATATTGACAAATTGGAGCATCTCCAGAGAAAAAAACCCAAGATAATCAGAGGTTTAGAAGTAAAGTATGAATTTAGCCTGAAGAAAAAAAGACCACAGGGAGACATGATAATCTGTCTCCATAAATCCAAAGGATTTTCGTATTACATACAGGACAGACTTGCTCTGCATTGTTCCAGGAATTTAGACAAGAAAAAATGGTTTTAAATTATAAGGCAGGAGATTTTGAGGGACATCGGGAAGAGTTTCCAACCATAACAGCTATTTAACAGTGGAGCAGACTGTCTCACAAAGTGGTGGACTGTTTTGTGCTGAAAATACTTAAACTAAGACTGGATAGCCAATGACAGAGAAGCTGTAGTGTTGCATTCTTGCCCTGGGCAGGAAATTGATCTTTCATGAAGCTTTACATTCTAGAATTCTCTGAGCACAAGATATAGTTCCTTTAGAGCAGGGCTGTCAAACTCCCAGCCTGCAGATCGGATGCATCACGCACTGGCCATGCCCACACCTGGTTTAGCAAAGGGGAAAAAAGCCCCGATACATCACATGACCCCGCTGTGACGATGTGAGTTTGACACCCCTGCTTTAGAGAATTGTAATCAAGACCTATATTTATATCCCTACACAAAATATCCAAAATATTATAGAAACAAATTCTAAAGTGTTCTATATTATTACAAAGCATTATCAAAGTTTTAACAGAGTTCAATGAACTTTGCAATTTAAAGCAGGGTTAAGTAGGCTTTAGGAACAAACAAACGAACAAAAATTTAAGGTAAAAGTGCCATAGAAATTGCACCAGTATTTGAATGCCTGTTACCCACATACAGCTAGAACTGTATGTGGGTAACAAGCATTTATCTCTTGACCAAATGACCAGAACTGACTGTAGTAACAGGGCTATCCAGGAATGATAGTCTTCTCTTGAGGAGACTATTTTGTCTGAGCAGAGGACTATTCCCAATGTGCTTTTCCAAGCAATGTATTTTTTTATTTATTTTTTTATTTATTCATTTGTCCAGCAAGTATTAGATAACAGATATAGGTATAAACATGATTATGAATACATGAAATGGATACGAATAAAAGGGGACATTAGGACAGAGACGGAAGGCACGCTGGTGCGCTTATGCACGCCCCTTACTGACCTCTTAGGAATGGGGTAAGGTCAACAGTAGACAGTCTAAGGTTAAAGTTTTGTGGGTTTGGGGAAGAAACCACAGAGTCAGGTAATGCATTCCAGGCATTGACCACTCTGTTGCTGAAGTTGTAATTTCTGAAATCAAGTTTGGAGCAGTTTACCTTAAGTTTGTATCTATTGTGTGCTCATGTATTGTTGTCGTTGAAGCTGAAGTAGTCATTGACAGGTAGCAGATAATTATATGTACTATGCGTAGGCCAGACTGAAGGTGGCGTAGTTCTAAGTGGTCTAAGTCCAAAATTTCAAGTCTGGTGGCAATAAGGTATTCTGTTGCGAGCAGAAGAGTGGAGGACTCTTCCCGTGAAATAACTCTGGACTCTCTCAATTGTATTAATGTCCAATATGCAGTATGGGTTCCAGACAGAGCTATATTCAAGAATTGGTCTAGCAAATGTTTTGTATGCTCTAGTTAGCAGTACAATATTACCAGAGAAGAAGCGATGCAAAATTAGATTAACAACCTTTTTGGCAATGTTGTTACAGTGGGCTATATACATATATGTATACATATACGTATACAATATTGTTACATGTAACTTGACACTTCTTTACTACCTGCCCTTTGTGCTGAATTCAGCAGCAGCATTGCTTCCTTCCAATTGTGGCAGCAACAGTGTATTATGCCAGTGTATTATGTCTTTGTGCCTTGAGTGAGGGACCAACAAAATTAGTTCTATTAAGATTTTTGTGGCAGCCCTCTCTCCAGCCTTATTCCCACTCAGAAAGGATACACCTGGGCCCAGGAGAATGATGACATCGGGAAGAGTTTCCAACCATAACAGCTATTTAACAGTGGAGCAGACTGTCTCACAAAGTGGTGGACTGTTTTGTGCTGAAAATACTTAAACTAAGACTGGATAGCCAATGACAGAGAAGCTGTAGTGTTGCATTCTTGCCCTGGGCAGGAAATTGATCTTTCATGAAGCTTTACATTCTAGAATTCTCTGAGCACAAGATATAGTTCCTTTAGAGCAGGGCTGTCAAACTCCCAGCCTGCAGATCGGATGCATCACGCACTGGCCACGCCCACACCTGGTTTAGCAAAGGGGAAAAAAGCCCCGATACATCACATGACCCCGCTGTGACGATGTGAGTTTGACACCCCTGCTTTAGAGAATTGTAATCAAGACCTATATTTATATCCCTACACAAAATATCCAAAATATTATAGAAACAAATTCTAAAGTGTTCTATATTATTACAAAGCATTATCAAAGTTTTAACAGAGTTCAATGAACTTTGCAATTTAAAGCAGGGTTAAGTAGGCTTTAGGAACAAACAAACGAACAAAAATTTAAGGTAAAAGTGCCATAGAAATTGCACCAGTATTTGAATGCCTGTTACCCACATACAGCTAGAACTGTATGTGGGTAACAAGCATTTATCTCTTGACCAAATGCCCAGAACTGACTGTAGTAACAGGGCTATCCAGGAATGATAGTCTTCTCTTGAGGAGACTATTTTGTCTGAGCAGAGGACTATTCCCAATGTGCTTTTCCAAGCAATATATTTATTTATTTATTTTTTTATTTATTCATTTGTCCAGCAAGTATTAGATAACAGATATAGGTATAAACATGATTATGAATACATGAAATGGATACGAATAAAAGGGGACATTAGGACAGAGACGGAAGGCACGCTGGTGCGCTTATGCACGCCCCTTACTGACCTCTTAGGAATGGGGTAAGGTCAACAGTAGACAGTCTAAGGTTAAAGTTTTGTGGGTTCGGGGAAGAAACCACAGAGTCAGGTAATGCATTCCAGGCATTGACCACTCTGTTGCTGAAGTCGTAATTTCTGAAATCAAGTTTGGAGCAGTTTACCTTAAGTTTGTATCTATTGTGTGCTCATGTATTGTTGTCGTTGAAGCTGAAGTAGTCATTGACAGGTAGCAGATAATTATATGTACTATGCGTAGGCCAGACTGAAGGTGGCGTAGTTCTAAGTGGTCTAAGTCCAAAATTTCAAGTCTGGTGGCAATAAGGTATTCTGTTGCGAGCAGAAGAGTGGAGGACTCTTCCCGTGAAATAACTCTGGACTCTCTCAATTGTATTAATGTCCAATATGCAGTATGGGTTCCAGACAGAGCTATATTCAAGAATTGGTCTAGCAAATGTTTTGTATGCTCTAGTTAGCAGTACAATATTACCAGAGAAGAAGCGATGCAAAATTAGATTAACAACCTTTTTGGCAATGTTGTTACAGTGGGCTATATACATATATGTATACATATACGTATACAATATTGTTACATGTAACTTGACACTTCTTTACTACCTGCCCTTTGTGCTGAATTCAGCAGCAGCATTGCTTCCTTCCAATTGTGGCAGCAACAGTGTATTATGTCAGTGTATTATGTCTTTGTGCCTTGAGTGAGGGACCAACAAAATTAGTTCTATTAAGATTTTTGTGGCAGCCCTCTCTCCAGCCTTATTCCCACTCAGAAAGGATACACCTGGGCCCAGGAGAATGATGAAGTCAATAGCCAAGTAAAGGTCTTAACTGGACCTACCTAAGACTACTTTGCTAATATAGGTAGTCCTCAACTTATGACCACAATTGAGCCCAAAATTTATGTTGTTAAGTGATAAATTTTTTAAGTGAGTTTTGTGCCATTTTATGACTTTTCTTCTACATATGATCCTGGGAGACTGCAACCCTCATAAATATGAGTCAATTGCCAAGCATTTGAATTTTATTCACGTGATCATGGGGATGCTGTAGTGGTCATAGGTGTGAAAAATAGTCATAAGTCACTTTTTTCAATGCCGTTGTAACTTCAAACAGTCCCTAAGTGAATTGCTGTAAGTTGAGGACTATCTGTAATACCAACAATAATTGGGATTCATCATGACCATGCATTTTTTTAGGCTGGATTTTGTTCTTTTTTAGTGATGTAAGTAAGTTTAAATATTTTCCCCCTATCCAGCCCTCTTCAAAACTAGCATTGCCAGGAGAAAAATAAGAAAACAGAGTCATTTTTTCCACTTTTACTGGTGATTTTTTCCCCTGAACGATTTCTACAAATGAGATTAAATCAACACTAGACCCGGCCTATATTTTGAGGTGTGGTTGCCCTATTTCCCTTAATTAATCTTCTCAACCATAGGATTACAACAAAATCAGAGAAAGGAACACAAGAAATCCTACCTATTCAGGGATGTTATGCCAGAAGTCGTAGATTGCTGCTTAGGCAATGGTGAAATATTGTGACTCTAAAAGTTTTCTATTGCGAAGTGATATTAAAATGTTACAGCAGTGATGCTGCCTGTAATGAATTGCACAAATTTTTAGTCTTAGCATTTTGAATACTCACAGCACAAAATGGAAAGTGAACATTAGAACGTGTTCCTATATTTCATGGAAGTAAGGAAGCAACTGCCTTGTTCAGAGCAAAAGTCAAATAAAGAGATCGGGCCAAATTACAGTGTTTGGCAAAGCACAAGGCTCTTTTCGTCAGTGGATTTTAAAAAAGTCAAATCAATCAATCAGTTTAAATCAACACAACTTGTGTGTTCAAATTGCTGACCCAATAATCTTTGCAGAGAAGATGCACACACAAACCCGCAGATACACTTGCATAATCCTCTGATTAAAAAAGCACTGCTAGAGTTTTGCTACGAAGAATTCCAGTCCAAGCTGCAAGATACTTTACTTCCAAAAAAATATTGGAAACATGTTTGAAACTCTAGGTGCATTTTATGTTGTTTGTAGCATTGACTGATTGTCTGATATGATTTTTAGACTGTCACGCTCATCAGTTTTATAGGAATAACATGGTACAAATAACATGCTAATAAATACCATTTTAAAAAATGCCACACTTCTTCAATATAAAACCAGAATGATACAGTATGTAAAGTTTGCTGCCTTTAGAAAAGATTTTTTTTCTCCTGTAATTGCCATTCCATAGCTGGATTCGTATGTTGCCTGCTTCCAATTCAATCTTATTCACAGTAAATTTTGCATTGATTGTGTTCATCTACAATATTAGTGTTTTGTACAATGTAGTGGAATCATACAAGATTCCATACAACAGTATTTGTGAAGCATAAATTCCAGAGAGATTTTATCCATGGTGTAGCAACAGTGCTGTTTCACAATTTGATCTTTGTTCAATGAAGTTTTCCAGAACTTTCTTAATGCATATATATTTGTGTCTAGTCTGCTTTAGGCTATGCAAATCAAAGATTTCTTACTGGTGCCTGTTTAACTCTAGCATTGGCATAGGAAAAAAGTGTAGAAGACTTAATTGTCTTTTCATAAAGCTGACAATCGGGTTTCTAAACAGCAAAACAACTTGGTCATACAGTACTACTTATTGCTTAATGAAGAACTGGCCTCATGCACACAAGCCCACTGGTCATATATAATCTCTTTTTCCACCTAAAAAACTGGGTTGTTCATCTTTAGAACAGAAGGACTTTGGTATAAGAAATTGTATTCTTCTCCAAAAACAGGGTTTTCTTCTATTACTCAGTGCCTTCCTGCAGTATATGCCATTTCTCCCCTCAAAGCTACAATAGTATATGAAATAGGGCAGAAGCACTTGGAGACAGACAACGTGGCTGGCTTGACTAAAGATCAAGCACAACTTCAGACATCTTCCTGAACTTCCTTAGTTGCATTTCACATTAATTGCAGTGTGTAATTGCATTAATTGCACTGATGTTTTCTGTCTTTCAAAATGAGCATCAAAGATGGATTGTGTTGATAGAAATAAAACAAAGGAAGGAAAATTTCAGTTTTATATATATTCCCTTTACCTTCATGATGCAAATAATTTCAATGTGTCTAATAATAGCAGCCTCTATAGCAAAGTAGTAACCTTGTACTAAGTGCTATACATACATTAATGTCAATATACCCCTCATATCCTGGACATAAAGTGTTTCAACTCCTATCCTCAAAATGATGCTGTAGAGCACCGTACACCAGAACAACTAGACACAAGAACAGTTTTTTTCCCAAACGCCATCACTCTGCTAAACAAATAATTCCCTCAACACTGTCAAACAATTTACTAAGTCTGCACTACTATTAATCTTCTCATCAGTCCCATCACCCATCTCCTTCCACTTATGACTGTATGATTGTAACTTTGTTGCTTGTATCCTTATGATTCATATTGATATTGATTGTTTCCTGATTGCTTATTTGTACCCTATGACTATCGTTAAGTGTTGTACCTTACAGAATCATTTCTTGATGAATGTATCTTTTCTTTTATGTACACTGAAAGCATATGCACCAAGACAAATTCCTTGTATCTCCAATCATACTTGGCCAATAAAAAATTCTATTCTATTCTATTCTATTCTATTCTATTCTATTCTAAGATACTTTCGACCTGCAGGATTATGGTTTACAGGACCGTGCATACATACACACAAATTGATGGAGAAAGAAGAAAAGAAATTAACTGGGACACAAGCTTTTAATTCTAACTTGGCTTAACTTGGTTTAGGTGAAACTCGGCTTAGTGTAGTGGTGGGATTCAGCCAGTTCGCACCACTTCGGGAGAACCAGCTGTTAACTTTCTGAGCAGTTTGGTGACCTGGTTGTTGGAAGAAATCATTAGGGCAGAGAACCGGTTGTTAAATTATTTGAATCCCACCACTGGCTTAGTGCCACTAACTGTGAGAAGGATTTTAGAGTCCTAATGGACAATCATTTAGACATGAGTCAACAGTGTGCGGTGGCAGCAGCCAAAAAAGCCAATGCAATCCTAGGCTGTATTAGAAGAGGGATAGAATCACAATCATGTGACATTCTACTACCGCTTTACAAAGCCTTGGTAAGACCATACTTGGAATACTGCATCCAGTTCTGGTCACCACAATATAAAAAAGATGTTGAGACTCTGGAAAGAGTGCAGAGTAGTGCAACAAAAATGATTAGGCAGCTGGAGGCTAAACCATCCACATAAGTTATAACTGATATGTTTAATGAAAAGAAGGACTAGGGATAACATAATAGCACTGTCCAATATTTGAGGATCTGCTACAATGACAAGGGGCTGAAACTATTTTACAAAACACCAAAAGGCAAGACAAGAAACAATGGTTGGAAACTAACCAAGGAGGGAAACAACTACAACTAAGGAGAAATTTCCTAATGGTGAGAACGATCAACCAATGGAATAGCTTGCCTTCAGAAGTTGTGGGTGCTCCATCATTGGAGGCTTTCAAAAAGAGACTGGACAACCATTTGTCTGAAATGGTATAGGGCTGTGATGGCGAACCTATGGCATGCCTGCCAGAGGTGCAGGGGTGGGTTCCAAAATTTTTTACTACCAGTTCTGTGGGCATGGCTTATTTGGTGGGTGTGGCTTGATGGTCATGTGACTGAGTGGGCATGGCCAACTTGAAGTCACTCAAGGCAAGGTGGGGCGGCACCTTGCTGTGAGTGACATAAAGTTGGCTACTCCCACCCAGTCACATGACCAATGCTGCAGAGACAGGGTGATTTCTCCCGGGGGACAGCCAGAGCTTCGCTGCCTCCTCTTTTCCCCAGAGGAGCTGCCTCCAATTCCTTGCGAAGGGACAAACGCACAACCCAAAACAACAGATTCACACACAATGTAAAAGCAGCTGCACTTCACCCAAAATGGCCCCTGCAACAAGCAGGAACCTCACACAGCCACAAAAAGCTCAAAAACCAACTTTCACACTTTACACACACCACACAACACAACACAACACAACTGACTCACACACAATGTAAAAGCAGCTGCACTTCACCCAAAATGGCCCCTGCAACAGCAGGAACCTCACACAGTCACAAAAAGCTCAAAAACTAACTTTCACACTTTACACACACACAACACAACTGACTCAAACACACACACACACACAAAAATGCCACATACAGCTTTGTGAGATTCTGTGTGTTTGCGTAGTTAGAGAGAAACACTACAGAAACACACCAAATCTCAGAAAGCTGCACAAATATTTTATTATTTTATTTTATTTATATTTTTTAGATCAGGGGTTTCCAACCTTAGTAAGTTTAAGGTTTGTGGACTTCAACTCCCAGAGTTCCTCAGCCAGCAAAGGCACTGAGGAGATGGATTGCAGGCAAGCAGGCAGATTCAATTACTAGCTGACGCAACTGATTGAAGAAGCCGAAGGAAAGCGAGCCCGAAAGGAGCAGTAATTATGTAAGTGGAGAGGGGGGATTGGGTGGGTCAGAGGAAAAAAAGATTTTAAAAGGCTCCTCTGACGATCCTAGATGAAGTTGCCTAAGAGCAGCCCATAACCTCTTAATTCAGCTGGGATCGCCAGAGGAGCCTTTTAAAACCTTTTGTTTTAACAACCTCTTTGGCCGAAGAGGTTGTTAAAAAAAAAAACTTTTAAAGGGTTCTGATGATTCCTGCTGAGCCGCGTGATCATCAGAAGGTTTTTTTTACTTTTAAAAGCCTTTTTTTTGGCTGAAGAAAAGATGCTTTTAAAAGTAAAAAACCCCAAACCTCTGATTGCGGAACCAGTTCGGGGGCGTGGCCAGCCAGACATTACTACCGGTTCTCTGAACGCCAACAGATTTTTACTACTGGCTCTCCAGAACCGGAGCGAACCGGGAGCAACCCACCACTGCAGAGGTGGCACACAGAGCCCTCTCTGTGGGCACACATGCCATTGCCAGCTGCCCCTCTAAGTACCATCACGTGCATGCGCATTGGCCAGCTGCTCTCTTCCGGGTTCCGGCACCCCGGCACGTGTGCACACTCCATTTCAGCCGAATAGGGTCTTCTGCTAAAGCAGGGGGAGGGGACTAGAAGACCTCCCCGGCCTCTTCCAACTCTATTATTCTATGTTCTATTTTCTAACTATGGGGAAGCAATTGGGATACTATATCAAACCCTCAGCCTCTCCTTCCCTCCCTCCATTCTCCTAGCTGTATGACTGTAACTTGTTGCTGGTAGCCTTACAATTTATATTGACTGTTTCCTAATATGATTTGATTGCTTATTTGTTCCCTATGACTATCATTAAGAGTTGTCCCTTATGTTTCTTGACGAATGTATCTTTTCTTTTATGTACACTGAGAGCATATGCACCAAGAAAAATTCCTTGTGTGTCCAATCACACTTGGCCAATAAAGAATTCTATTCTATTCTAACTTCAGCCTGGTTTTCAACACTGAGTTGCTGAAGAGAAAGACTCTATGTACATTCAGCTGAAAATAATTGTAATCTATGTAATTAGGAATACAGGAAATGCATTCAGTTATATAAATAACCATTAATAATCAAAAGTGCTAAAGTGCTCCAAATCAGGCTTAATTTTGCTATCATAATTCTTCCTAATAACAGCCCCATATAGCCAATAACTGAATAAGTAATGAATGAACATTAATCTGGTTTCTTCATTTAGGACCAACTGCCCAAAGTAGGGCAGCAACTTGCCAGCCTTGCCAGGCACACAACCCTCAGGCAGAGAAGAAATGGCTCCATGCTGGGCAGCTGAAGGGCAGGTGTGTCCATTGGCCCACATTGTGGTGTCATCAATTCTTGGGCCCAGAGCTGTTTCTTCTCAGCTTAAGGGAGAACATGAAGGGCCCGGCAAGATCAACAAGCTGCTGCCCTTCATGCCTTTCCTGCTGTTGCATGTGGAAGTAAGATATTTTCAATTGCTCTGAGCACCAATTGAGGCAGTGCTCTCTTTTCCTTCTCTCTTTCGTTCTACCTAGTCCAGGGGTTGGCAACCGTAAACAGTCAAAGAGCCACAAAGGTCCTAACCAGAGGCCCCCCGTTCAATTCTGGAGCCAACCAGAAGTCTGATTCCCCCACCATAGAGTCTCCTCCTAGTACAGCGTCCTTTTTCCTCTACTGGTCTTAACCGAGAGCCCTATCAATTGTGGAGCTGACCGGCGACAGGGAGCCGCAGCAGACGGATGAAAGAGCCACATGCGACTCCAGAGCCACAGGTTGCTGACCCCTGATCTAGTCCTCACTTCACTTCTTACACCCTCAAAAATAGGTAAGAAGCGATGCTCCATTGGGGGAGGGTGGAAGGAAGTCGTCACCGTGAGAGAGGCATATGGTTATCAAGTTCTCCAGAGTTTAATTTAGTTCTCTAAAGATGCATGTCTGCACTTCAGTTCCCTCTGGGTCTGCCAGGGGACAAGCTGGCAATTAAAAAAAAAAAAAAAAGCAACGTTTAACTTTTCAATTTCTTTCATGTGGCTTTCTTTAAAAAAAATATATGTCTCTTTAGCCATCAGGGAATTTACTCAACATATCTCCACTGTGATATATTTGATGAATCAAGGGCGTTTTTGCTCCATTATTCTTCATTTGTAAATAATGCAAGCTTTCATTTCAAACACATTGCAAACAAATCTTTTTTTATACAATAAATATGAGGTTAGTCATTAGTGCAATGTGGGCAGGATCATACTACATATATTTACATGGTAAACACTGTACCGTACATTTAATTGGATTTTAGGCCAATAGCTCATTCATCCTACCCAAAATGACTTACAGGCAAATAATAAAAACTTCCAACCCAAATATTTTTTTTTATTAATTACACTTTCAAATTCTGATAAGATTCAGGGGGGACCAATTTAGAGCCCCAAACTACTGTTTAGGCTCAAGAAATCTGAAACCCTTGTGTTTCCCCATTAAATGTAATTGGACAACACTGTGGGGAAATCTTTTTCTTATGTGGCAGAATGTATTTAGTCAGTGAAATTACATGCTACTAATAGTCTAAGAAAACAACACAGAAGGGGAAACAGCCTTGGAATGCTGCAATGCTGATGAAGCCTAGGAAAAAGGCTTCTGTTGGCAATGGAAGAAAATAAAAATATTGGCATATGAAATGTACGAAGCATGTACCGTATCTAGATGGATGTTGTAGGAATGATTGGCGGTGCTAGAAAATAGAAAATAAAATTCTAAAGCATTGGAAAGAACAGATAGAATTTAACTGACTAGGTGGCTTATTGGCTAAGACACTGAGCTTGTTGATCAGAAAGGTCGGCAGTTCAAATCCCTAGTACAGGTCTCCTGTGTGAGCAGGGGGTTGGACTAGATGACCTCCAAGGTCCCTTCCAACTTTGTTACTGTTATTATTAACTATTATTAATGTTTCTGAAAGTCAGATGTGACTAATCAGATGAAGAGATAGAAAGAAAATTAATTTTGCAGCCCTTGCCCTAGAGAAGAAGCCTGATTAATCCAGCTCTAAAAATCATTTAAAAATTGGAATGGCTGGATATTAAACAAAAGCCACAGAGACTACTTTATGGTTTAGTGCAATGCATGAATCCCATCCTACAATAAATTATAATAATCTCATTAAATAATTAAAGACTCCAAGTCCACCCAGTATTGTGGCTGAATTAATAACTGAAGCTGGTAAAGGCATTTAGCTGGTATTACCACCACCATGTTTTATTGGATAAAATACAGTGCTTTTGCATCTACAGCTAATTGTGCTTTCAGTTCTGTTGAATATCCTTAGGTCTACGCAGTGGTGGGATTCAACCAGTTCGCACCACTTTGGGAGAACCGTTGTTAACTTTCTGAGCACTTTGGCAAACTGGTTGTTGGAAGAAATCATTAGGGCAGAGAACCGGTTGTTAAATTACTTGAATCCCACCACTGGGTCTATGACAGTGTCATTGGCACCCACTATTTCCTGGATCCTCTCTGGAGCCCCAGGAGAATAAAAATGCCAGTATTTTGTCAGATATGATATCCCTGCTTGTCTAGGTATTTGTATCACTACACTGCTGTTTACCATGTGTTCTGCTGGCTGTCATGGTAATTCTTCCCCAAATGCTACATCCTAACATGTTTGCTAACCATAATTCTAACTCTTTCCCTAAATGAATAGAATAGAATAGAATAGAATAGAATAGAATAGAATAGAATAGAATAGAATAGAATAGAATAGAATAGAATAGAATAGAATTCTTTATTGGCCAAATGTGATTGGACACATAAGGAATTTGTCTTGGTGTGTATGCTCTCAATGTACATAAAATAAAAGATACATTCATCAAGAATCATAAGATATGACACTTAAAGGACTGGACACAACAGTTCAAGATGACTTCAATCCTAAAATAATGCTTACCAGTGTAGTAGAACTGTAAATTGATCTGCTGGCCAGGATTATGAAGGTGCCCCCTCCCATTAACTTCTTATCAACACCAATTTGTATTTTTGTATCAGATTTGCATCTTCCAGAAGGAAAAGTCATCTTTCTTGGTTCTCCACCTCTTCTCTTCATAATAAACTCTAACTGGAGATTAGCTCAAAGTCACTTGGTGAATTCCATGACTGTTACAAATAAAATCAAGTTCATTTTTCAACTGTGGATTCTTATGCACTTGAAACTGTCCCTTCCATACAAAAGGAAAGTAGTGGCAGGTTTGGAAGAATGTGGGGATCCAAATAAGTGCAAGGAGCTGGGAACCCCTCAAAATAACAAAATAATCATACAGAGAACACAAATAAACAGTCGCAAATAAATTATGTATTTATAGTTTGATGTCCTGTGATTGACAGGACCTTTAAGGGGAGGTGGCCTTTCTAAGGCAAACTGATGGGAGGTTAACAGCTGTTCACCTTTTGCAAAAAAAAGCGGGGAGGGGGAATTCCTTAAGGAATTCATCCTGTTTAAAGCAAGTCACCATGCTTAGCACATAAGCAATGCTGGTTGAAAAGGAATTAAAACTGAGGGGGTCAAAATGGGAGAAGTCTCCAGGAATAAAACAGGACTGATTAAGCAGATAGTACACACCTTGCACTGTGGCAAGTTGTGGCAAGAGCCACATGTTTCGTTAATTCTCTTTTACTGCTTTCCTGTGTTCCTGGGTCACCTATATAAAGGTATATAAACAGCTCGCCTGTTTGGAACCCTCACCACATCTCTGACATCAATACAATTGAACGTGTCCAGAAATATTTTACAGGAAGAGTTCTCCATTCCTCTGAAAACAATAGAATACCCTATCCCACCAGACTTGAAATCCTAGGCTTAGAAAACTTGGAACTCCGTCGCCTTCGACAAGACCTAAGCTTAACTCACAGAATCATCTATTGTTATGTCCTTCCGGTTAAAGACTACTTCAGCTTTAATTGCAATAATACTAGAGCAACTAATAGATTTAAACTTAATGTCAACCGCTTTAATCTAGATTGCAGAAAATATGACTTCTGTAACAGAATCATCAGTGCTTGGAACACTTTACCTGACTCTGTGGTCTCTTCCCATAATCCTAAAAGCTTTATCCGAAAACCTTCTACTATTGACCTCACCCCATTCCTAAGAGGACCATAAGGGGCGTGCATAAGCGCACAAACGTGCCTACCGTTCCTGTCCTATTGTTTTTCTTTTCTTCTTTCTATATATATGCTTATACCTCCTTATATTTACCCATATATGTTTATATACTATATAATCTTTTGTATGATTCCTACATATATTGTTGCGACAAAATAAATAAATAAATAAATAAATAAATAAAATAAAAATCAGGTTGGCATAATGTTTCTACACATAAGAAATTAATCAAGGTAGCAGTATCATAACCCCTTTTAATTAGGTAGTTCTAAATCCTGATCATATAAGCCAGCTTTTTGTTGTTGTTGTTCATCTTCTTAAGTGGGAGGGAATCCTGAAGACTGCTGACTCATGAACTGTTCCAGTAGTCATTTGAAAAGCCCTGGTGCCAAGCAAGTCTGATCATGATGTAGGCAATAGGAAGTGTTTTAGCAATAACCAAGTATTAGAAGCGTTAGAAGATTCAGCTGTACATTTTAGGACCATTTAAACATAGTAATTGGAGAATTACAGGAAGTACAAAGAAGCATCTTTGCTTACTGAATGGGATCAGCATAACTTCAGGCAGTGGTGGGTTTCATTTTTTTTTACTACCGGTTCTGTGGGTGTGGCTTGGTGGGCATGGCAGGGGAAGGATAGTGTAAAATCTCCATTCCCACCCCACTCCAGGGGAAGGTTACTGCAAAATCCCATTTCCTCCTGATCAGCTGCGATTTGGGAGGCAGAGAATAGATGGGGGTGGGGCCAGTCAGAATTTTTACTACCGGTTCTCTGAACTACTCAAAATTTCCACTACCAGTTCTCCAGAACTGGTCAGAACCTGCTGAAACCCACCTCTGACTTCAGGGCATCTGTTATTTATCACACATATGGATTGCTATGATATATACCTGTGATGGGGAGCCTATGGCACACGTGCCACAGGTTGGATGCAGTGCCCTCTCTGTGGGCATGTGAGCCGTCACCGAAATTCAGCTATGCCACGCATATGCGTGCGCCTCCCACCAGGTCTCTGCTGCGCATGCGCAGGGGGCGGGGTGTGTATGGGGGCACGTGCACATGCACAGGGGGCGGTGTGCATGTGGGGGGCCACACACGCATACGTGGGGGGATGGGGCACGTGCAGGGAGGTGCGCGCATTGCATTTTGGAGGTTCGGGCGCATGCATGCTTTGAGGACTCGGTCCAGAAAAGGTTAGCCATCACTGATATATACACTGCTTTCACTGGTCATTTATGTTATACCACACTCCACAAACTAATACAAGGAATTAAAAAAATAGGGTCCCAACAACCTTACAACCTTCTTGTATTTACTGCTGTTATAGAACCCATTTACTAGAAGATAACCTGAATACAACAAAGGCCCAGTCCATGACTAAGGGGCTTCTGGCTTTTATCAAACTTTGATATGGATGGAAATCAAGATACACTGACCTGAGGTCCTTAGAGGAAGACAGGTTTTCTGCAGCAATCCTTGATACTGCATGCTATTACCATATGGAACCTGTTTCCCCATAGCTGCCATAGCTGTCCCCCCCCAAATGCCAAAACAAGTATTAGGATCAGAGAAAATGTGGTAGAGGATTGGGAATGTAAGCTTGTCTATTGGCCAAGACCTACAAAAAGCAGGTCTTTATCCTTCCCATGTTAATTTCTCTTTTTTAAAAGTAATGCGATGTACACCACAGCTGAGTTTGCAAATCATATTAGCCATGATTTATAGGCTAGTACAATGTGTGAAGTTAGCCAGCAGTGGCCTATTCAATAAACCATTGACTGCTGCTTGTGGTGGACACAGGAATTCTAAGTGCCATGAAAATAATAAGTATAAGCTGCAATGATGTCACAGGCAGATGCAACATACAAACAGCATAATTTGTAGCATGATTCATCTGATATCACTTGCTTTACTGGTTCCATCTCTCCCCCAAGGATCCCTGTGGAATGCAGTGACTTCAGGTCACATACAGTTTGTTCCATTAAGCTAGTCTTCCTATTCTGGTATCCTCTTAAATAGTTAGATTAAAATTCTCATCATTCTCTCAATCATTGGCCATTCTATGGGTCAAATTAGAGTTGTAGCACCATACAA
The DNA here is from genome assembly GCF_028640845.1 of Ahaetulla prasina. Classification (NCBI taxonomy): domain Eukaryota; kingdom Metazoa; phylum Chordata; class Lepidosauria; order Squamata; family Colubridae; genus Ahaetulla; species Ahaetulla prasina. Next base: position 259,968,708 of record NC_080540.1, read on the forward strand.
CTGAAGACCATCAGTTTAAAGAAACCTACACTAAACATATTACCTGTTGGCAACCATGCAGTCATCACACTTAATTCTTAATTAAGGGGTATCTATCTCTCTGGCTGTCTCTGGCTGTTGTCTGACTGTCAATCTAATCTATCTATATCTAGTCAGTGTTAAGTCCTGCTGATTGATTGCATAGTCCCTGCAGGGTTGTTGTTGTTTTGGCAATGTTTTTGGAAGTGCCCAAAGGTGCTTTTTCAAGAGGGTAACCGGACTTTCTGGTTTTTCTCTGAGCTGAAGAAGCTTCTTGGATGAGAAGTAAAACGTCTTCATAGAAAAACTAGAAAGTCCAATTGCCTCTTGAAAAAGCACCTCTGGGACAACTATGACCTGGATTAGGGGTCTCCAACCTTGGCAACTTTAAGACTTGTGGACTTTAACGCCCAGAATTCCTCCCAGAATTCTGGGAGTTGAAATCCACAAATCTTAAAAGTTGCCAAGGTTGGAGACCCCTGACCTGGATGACTGAGCATCTCCATAGATATTTTGGGAAGTGGTATGGCCTTTACCTTCTTTCTAAGGCTGGGCTAGAATGACTTGCCCAGCTGACTTTGTGCCTAAGGTGGGACTAGGTCTCATGGTCTCCCAGTTTCTAGTCTGGTGCCTTAACCACTATGCCAGACTGACTCTTTAAACATTAATAGTTCTCCATAGAATAAATGTTTGTATATGTTTTTAAGTCAAATGTCATATCTGGTGTGATTGTGATGAATTGTACAAACATGGACTGGAGATGTAGAAATTGTGGCTGTACTAAAATTCTCATTATTGCTAGTCCAATTTGCAACTTTAGCAATTTCCAAAGGTTCAACTATGTCTTTGAAATCCAGAAGAGCATCATTCCTAGTTCAGATGAGTAAATTTCCTTCCTCAGCAAACCTAACCTCATATCTTATTTTCTTCTGCTGCTGCTCACCTCCCGGGGAGGAGACCAGTCATTAGAAGTAAGCGTCAGCTCATTAAAAACAGGGCATTGCTATAAAAGCAAGGAAGCTGATGACAAACAGCACACCATTTATGAAAGCCCAACCTCAGCTTGGTATTCAAACTTGGTAAATCAGGAAATTTCACTGAATGAGTAGGAGGACCGAGGATTGCAAAGCCTGTTTGTAATTAGCTACTGTCTTGCATATAGTCTACATCATCCTGGGATATGCACAAGATTGCCACAATTATTATTCCTTTTTAATGGTGTTGTCATAGTAGATGGTGCTTGCTCTCAAATATTGTGTTCCTGCATCTTTTGTCATTGTTTCCAGTCCTATGGATTGTAATCTTTGCAAGGTTTGAAAAATGCACAGCTTTACTTCACCTTGCTCACTCCATCCCATGTAGTAGTAGGAGGCAACTTTTCAAGTGAAACATCAAGTGAAATCAGGAACCGGTGTCTGAGAAGAAAGAAAACCTTTTAAATAGAAAAAATATTTAATTTTAAAAAGCACTAATCATAATTCCCCATGCTTTCTGGGAAATTCTGGGAGTTGAAGATCCACACTCTTAAAGTAGAGTAGAGTAAACCCACCATAATGTTAAAGTAATATCAATGATCAATGGTTGACTGCCATCGCTGAATCCACAGACTTACAATGGAAATAAATAAATTATGGTACTATTAGCAAGATTTCTCAGACTCCTACAATTAGGTGAAAATGAAACTATTAACTATATTGTAACTGTCTTCTGTTACTCACTAGCATTGAACTCATTGTTTCTCAAGAAGTCAGTTAAAAAAAACTATCCCCACTACCAGAAAAAATACTTTGGAGTCACAATTGCTCTGTCGACACACATCCCATGTATACATGTCCTACTGTCCCCAATCCTTTCCAACCTTCTTTGCCCTATTTGGCTGGTTCCCTAAAGGCATCCTATTGCATCATCATGAATAAACTCTCTGAAAAAATGCTATCTTTCAAAAGCAAATATTGCACACATCATAAAAAGCAAAAGTTCAGTGGATGCAATTAAACATAAAGAGATTTTGCAATTGTTGTTCAAGACTGAAACAGAGGTTGACACTGAAGTGTTTTACAAATTTTGTTTTTCTTCCTCTCTGAATTCCACACACACCACAAAACTAGGATTTGGAAGGCTGTAAGGTCCAGAGAATCATTCTGTTTATGATATAAAAGACCAGCAGTAGAATTTTTTTTTTCTACAGCAAGGTCAAGGTTTGTGATGGGGCTTCTTAAAATCCAAAGCCATATAAAATTATTGTTGTGGAGAAAAATAATACCTTCCTGTCATTCAGGAAGTGTGTACTCTTAAAGGATGTACTAAATTAATTTGAGTTGCATTTTATTTATTATCACCTAGCATTTATTTTGATGCCAAAGAAGCCCAAATTCCTATACAGTGATAATACTTAACAATTATAGAGAAAAATTAGATAACATTTAATGTATATGTTTGTGTTTGTTTGTTTGTATGTGTGCATATAAATAAACAAAAACTCACACATCTTTTAATTTGGTTTTATTTTTTATTCCATTCTTCAAACAATTCAAAAGTTATATTTAGTAGGCTTCTACCCATTGTTTTTTCTCCCAACTATTCTGAGTAAACTACTCATAGATATAATGTGCCATTTATTGTCACCAAGTGGCACCTGAGTGATTTGAAGATGAATCAACCTGGTTCCCTTTATTTAAATATGCATTGAGTAACTTGGCTAATTAGGATAAATTTTAGGGTTCTTTTAAAAGAAAAATCCATAGGGAATAGGAAGAAAGAAAACAGGATATGGAATTTGCAGATCAGGAATTATGATAGTAGAATAGAAGCATTTTTTCCTACTATCATTTTGCCATGTGAATACTAGAATTTTGTAGTGGGAGGGAGGGGTTTCTACTATTTTTTTCTTTAGACCAAATGACACTTTGTTAATGTGGCACCTGTGTGGGAGGTGGGTGGGTAGATAGATAGATAGATAGATAGATAGATAGATAGATAGATAGATAGATAGATAGATAGATCGATCAGAAAGATTGTGTCTGGTCAAGGTACATACAATACTTCAGGAATCAATTATGAAAGCAAGCTTAGTGGATGACAGTTTGTTTGAAAGTTTATTTTCAAGTGATGGCATACTAGGATATCAGAGGACCTCTAAAATGTTTGACCTTAGTATAAAACTCAAAAACTCAAAAATAAACATTATTTGTTTATAACTTACTGAATGTTACCCTAATGTTCAATGATTTGTGGCTTTTTCCAATGTTTCTCTCTGCATTCTGTTTCGATTTACTTATAACGTGCAATATATTGCACATAAACAGAAGAAAATGGTAGGATTTTTCTTTCCTACATTGATGGCATCGTCATTGTTCATTAGCACTGGGATACTTCATTGTATATTGATCGTTCTATTGATGGACAGACCTGTCTCCAAGCTGTTGATAGACTGGCAACAGAATTACAGTACATGTGTATGAATCAGAATTCTGCAAAGACATTTTGAAGTACATAATCATTTCAGCTTCAACATGTACCGTATATACTCGAATATAAGCCGATCCGAGTATAAGCCGAGGTCCCCAATTTTACCCCAAAAACTGGGGTAAACTGGGGACTCGAGTATAAGCCGAGGGTGGGAAATGAGGCACCTACCGGTTGAAACCTTCCTCCTCAGCTGAGAAGGCGGCTCCCCCGCCCCGCCCTCTCACTGCACCGGCAGGGCTTCCGTCCGGTAAAATGTGAAAAAAAGAAAAAAAAAAACTCGAGTATAAGCCGTATATACTCGAGTATAAGCCGAGGGGCTTTAAAAAAAAAAAACTCGAGTATAAGCCGTATAGACCCGAGTATAAGCCGAGGGGACGTTTTTCAGCACAAAAAATGTGCTGAAAAACTCGGCTTATACTCGAGTATATACGGTAAGTATTTAAAGCAAACATATCAAATTGTTTTAATTAAAAATAGTATTGCTCCTGGGGCTGTAGTGTCAATTAGGGGCATGGAATTTCCTCCATGTAATAGCATTTTGTTTCATACCTAACTAGAGGGCGTACCTCAAAGAGCAGTTAATAATCTAGGAAGGTAGCTAAGCTTTTCTTGGTTACTGACTCATAAAGAAAACATGATTTTAGCAACGCACCCCCCTCTATTTGACATTTATTATTTAATTTATTTATTTCATGAAACAAAATATTCACAGCATTATTTTAAACTTTAGACTTAATGGTTTTACTGAGCTCTTTGATGGCCATGTCAGCTACTGGGGCATGGGGGTTGTGGGGTAGAGCTATGTTCCATGCAGAAAAATGTAGTCTGTGCTATTTAAAAAACTACATAGGCTTTCACCCGTGAAGAAAACTGTAATTTCCTGGTCCAATGGGGAATACAGAAACATGATGGTTGAAGAGTACCTGGCTAAAGTGAGCTATGATGCTGGACTGATAATCTAAGGCAGGGGTCTCCAACCTTGGTCCCTTTAAGACTTGTGGACTTCAACTCCCAGAGTTCCTCAGCCAGCAGATTTAAGGAAGTGTCTTTTTTCAGAATGCTAGTCTGTTCTTGTTTTAGTCAAATATAATTTGTAAATTAATATTTCAGTTTGCTGGGTATACATTTCCATGCATGCAGTAATGATTGACACTACAGATGGATGCTGGTTAATATTAAGTTCTTTATCCTGAGGATTTTAACTTTGTAGATGTGAGATAACTTCATGTTTTCTGGGACATATGGAAACTAAAATCTCAGGAAATAGAAGGAGGGGAGGAGAAAGACAGCGAAAACTATGCAACAAATGATATTTAAGTATCTCAGTAATTCAACCATAAAGATTATTAAGTGTTGCCTGGGGCCAAACTCTCTCAACGTATTGTACTTAATCTGACAGAACTACTGTAAAAAGTAAAACAGGGAGATGTCTATGGACCTTCTCAGTCATCCAGGTCATGGTTGTCCCAAAAGTGCTTTTTTTAGAGGCAACTGGACTTTCTGGTTTTTCTTTGACATCGTTTCGCTTCTCATCAAAGTACCCAAAAGTACCCAAAGTACCTTTGGATAAAACAGAGAGATAAAATAAGACAGGAAAAGCACTTAAAGCATGACTTCTGACACTTTCCCCAAGGCTTTTATCAACATTGACCAGACATTTGTGTATTGGGTCCCCGTGAAGCTGAGGGGAGGCTGCCAGGTTCTCCTGCCAGGTAGAAGGGGTTTAGACTGGAGGGAGGGACTTGACCAGGTGGAAGGGGCTTAGACTGGATGAGGCAATAATATTGTAAGTCTCTTGCCATCTGCCTTTCCCATAGATAAACACTAAAGGAATTTGAAGGGGAAATTGCCTCATGGCCCAATCTGACTCAGCCCATTTTGAAAACTTGATCTTTCTTTTATTGTTCTGCCCACCAAGATACAACCATCAAATCTGGTCATATTCTATTCAGTTTTCTTCTGCTCGATGAAAAGACATCTCCTCCTCCTTTGTTGGGTTGGAAAAGAAGAAAAAGAACCAGTTAAATTTGACTAACCTTCCAAGCATGAGCATTGCAAAAGGTTAACTGACCGAACCAGGCTGAAATGCTAGATGAGAGCCTACCCAGAAGTGTAACAGTGTTTTGTTTTCTCCTGCCAGGAGCAGACAAATAATCCTAGCCTGGGTGTAGAAAAAACAGCCTTGGCATATCACTCAGGGATTCTGCAGTTTGTTCTTAAAAATAAAACAATTAATTTTGGGGAAGGCACATTCATTTTGGAAGGATGACACAAGCTCCGGGGCCTACAAACTCTGTGTTGTTAACTTGTGATATACATCCTTTTGATAGATATATTCATTGCAGTGCTTTTAGGAAATGTTCAGATGTTACACAGAAAACAGCTATGTAACTATCAGTTAAATGAAGAGTAGAAGCCCTATGGCTCTCCAACTATGATTCAGCAGAACCCATCTTTTCTTTGATAAACTGGCTTTAGCTCCCAGGTGCTGGTGGCTAACTACAACTCAAAGGCTACACATTGCTCAGCCCCATAATTACAGTAAATAGAGCCCATGGATTATAAATGCCACATAAACTCTTAATCCCTGTTTAATTTGACTGGAATCTACTGGATACTTTTTCTTCTATTATTTCCCCCAAAAATCAATCAATCAGCCTGTGTCTATGATATATATGATAGTGGAACATTGTGCAAGCATTTCATGTGAATGTGCTTGCAAATGCTTACAATACTCATAGGTTTCCCTGAGATCAGTGGATACTAATAGATGTGAATGTCTGTCCAGGGCCATTAATGGAACATACCAAGCATTACCAGTGTTAGATCAGGAGCCCAAAGTATTAGATTATATGAAACGTGATTGCAAAATGGATTACTATTTTCTGAATTATGAAATGTGTTCATTTTATTTGTTTTATTTCTATTTGATTTCTATCTAAATATTCTGCTTGGTAAAACTGGGTGGAAATTGGTCAAACTAAATCTCTTCATTAAACTGTGCAATGGTGCAACTTTGATCAATTGCAGTATTTTTCTGTTGATGAAATTAGAAAATGTAACACAATGGAACAATGCTGCCATCTACAGGGCAGGATGGCATTATAATAACATAAATGGATGAACTAAATCCTCATAAAATTTCATTAACTATTCTTTAGGCATAAGAATAATCTATTTATTCATCCTGCCTTATGGAGACCATGTATAAAGAGAGGAAATTCTTCCAATTTCCTAATCTATATATACACCCAACTTTGGGTTATAAGCAGTGGTGGGATTCAGCCAGTTCGCATCACTTCAGGAGAACCGGTTGTTAACTTTGTGAGCAGTTTGGCAAACTGGTTGTTGGAAGAAATTATTACGGCAGAGAACCGGTTGTCAAATTATTTGAATCCCACCGTTGGTTATATTACCTTGTTGATGATTTGGAATGCACCAACATTCCTCTAAGCTTTTCATAGGTTCTGGGCAAATTTGCGTATCTTGGCTGCATTTTATATATTATCTTAAAATATGCAAATTTCTTCAATTCTGCTTAATTCTAAAGAAATATTTGTTTCACCTCCAGTGTCTTTACTTTCTTTAAATTTAGATCCAAAAGGAAAATCAATGAAAACCATACATTTTTAACCCTTTTAACCAGTGGTGGGATTTAAGTAATTTAACAACCGGTTCTCTGCCTAAATGATTTTTTCCAACAACCAGTTTGCCAAACTGCTCACAGAGTTAAAAACCGGTTCTCCTGAAGTGGTGCGAACTGGCTGAATCCCACCACTGGTTTGAACCCTTTGTGGTCAAACTGTAACTACTGAAGCTATTATTATTGTTGTTGTGGTGGTGGTGGTTGTAGTTCATATAATGCCTTTCACCCAGGGGTGAAATCCAGCAGGTTCTTACAGGTTCTGGAGAACCAGTAGTGGACATTTTGAGTAGTTCGGAGAACCAGTAGCGGAAATTTTGAATAGTTCAGAGAACTAGCAAATACCACCTCTGGCTGGCCCCAGAGTGGGGTGGGAATGGAGATTTTGCAGTATCCTTCTTCTGGAGTGGGGTGGGAATGGAGATTTTGCAGTATCCTTTCCCTGCTATGCCCACCAAGCCACTCCCACAAAGCCACACCAAGCCCACCAAGCCATGCCCACAGAACCGGTAGTAAAAAAATAATAATTTCACCACTGCTTTCAACCCATAAGATACCTAAAAAGTTAACAGCAAATATAGCACACAAAATATAAAAATTTAAAGTACTCTAAATTAACTCACATTACTATAAGCTGCAAAGGAAGAATCACTCCAAACTTTTCCTAAAGCCATAAAAATGGGAACTTAGAACAGGTTCTAAAGGAATACATCCTGTAGAAGAGAGGTCTCCAAACTTGGCAAGTTTAAGATTTGTGGACTTCAGCTCCCAGAATTCCTCAACCAGCAGCTTGAGTTGAAATCCACAAGTCTTAACATTGCCAAGTTTGGTGACCCCTGCTGTAGAAGGAGGAAGCCTAAGATATTTTTAAGTGGTCCTTTCCTACTGATTAACTGATTCATAGCAAGGTAGATTGTTCCTCAAGAAGATTCCATTAGAAGAATCAGGTATCCTGTTTCTTTCCACCACACTACCATCTGCTTCTTTCCATTTGACATGCCCTCTAATCACCAGGTGGAGGAATATAAACCTAAGTAGCAGGGGTGGGTTCTACTTACCTTTACTACCGGTTCGCAATGGGATCCGGCAAAGGGGGGGGAAGCATCATGTGACATTGCCGTGATGATATGTGTTTGACACCCCTGTGCTACAAAGTTTGGAGAGCCTGTTCATGTTTTTCCATTGCTGGCTTGCCATTCTATACATTGATATTGGTCTGATGACCATTTGATAGGCTTTGGATTTCAGGCATAAAGGAATCTTCTAGAGCACTAATAAAAGTATAAATTTAAAAAAGGGGGATTCCTTTTGTAGAGGAACCCAACTTGTCTAAAATCCTTTCCTCTTTTTTATTCCTTGCTATAATTGCTCATCTCTTTAAGGCAAAGAGAAATTTCTGCATGTCATCTAAATTAATTTTATCAACGGCTATAGGAAAAAAAAAATATTTAGAAAAAGATTATTGATGTAAAACATGCAATTTGGTTTTGGGTTAAGCTTCTCCCATCTCTTCTACCTATTTTCTAGTTCCATCAAAAATGCATAGAATAACTGTTATGTTACATATCAATTTTTTTCTGTTCTATCCATTGTCACTCACTGTAATACCAGACTAACTTGATCAATGCAAGCTGGACTGAAACCGCAACAAGGCAACTGAGAAAACAGAGGAAGGTCTCAGCATAGATCCCTTGAGGATTGCAAAACCACAAAACACACTTAGGGAACCAAATCCACAGAAAGCGAACTGGAAAGTCAAACACCGAAAGAACTGGAGTGAGAACTGAATATACTTATTATGCATTTTGTTTCAACAATAAGTAGTTGCAATAGCTACACTGACATGCAACAATAAATTATTTATAACTGTGGCAAGTCCTTGCAGCATTTTAATCATGAGAATTATGAGAACTAAATTGCTCCATTGATAGATTGGCGTCTTAATCCATTGTCCACATTCTCTGAGATACTCCACCATTCCCATTAGGCCTACAGAATATTCATTCCTCCAGAATAATACTCAACAGCAAGCCAGTTGTGTTGGGGAAAAGGATTGTTTTTCTATCAGCTGTGGTCTAACTAATTGTTAATAACAGTTGATGCGTATTATGCTTTTTTTATTTTAAAATTATTTGAAAAGCCTTCCTTGTGGCCTGAACACCGTGAATTTTTATTTATTTATTTAAAAGATTTCTACCCGTTCAGGGAAGAACTTGCAAAATGAGTGGCAAAAAATAACAATACCATGGAAAGGGAAAATGTTAAACTATATTAAATATTAGTGAGTACACTAAAGAATGGTTGTCACTTATACATTATATCCAGTGGTGGGTTTCAATTTTTTTTACTACTGGTTCTGTGGGTGTGGCTTGGTGGGCGTGGCATGGCTTGGTGGGCATGGCTTGGTGGGCGTGGCAGGGGAAGGATATTATAAAATCTCCATTCCCACCCCACTCCAGGGGAAGGTTACTGCAAAATCCCCTGTTCCTCCCGATCAGCTTGGACTGGGGGGGGGGCAGAAAATAGATGGAGGCGGGCCAGTCAGAATTTTTACTATCGGTTCTCTGAACTACTCAAAATTTCCACTACTGGTTCTCCAAAACTGGTCAGAAATTGCTGAAACCCACCTCTGATTATATCTTAATGATATATAAAGAATAACTCCCAGCTTTAGAAACATACTTGGAAAAGATAGCTAAGCATAGCAGTTCATTCTCCAAAAGCCTGTTAGCTCATATACTAAAAGTATATACAATGTTACATAATTCCAAAAAGAATTTTAAAAATAAATGAAAAATATTTTAATGTGTTTTTTAAAATATATAACAAAAAGAGGGTGGTTTATTGATGGCCTTCGAAATTATAAGCATTATCAATCAATAAGTTTGTACTACATTGTAATTTGTAATATTGTACTAAAATGAATAAGCAAATTGAAAGATCCATTGCACATGAAAAACTAAAGGAGAAAAAGGAATGTTTTAAATCCCCTTGAGGACAGCCCTAGGTTTAGGGAAGTAAACATGGATGTAAGCAATCCTTCAGATATTCTGGCTGTAAACAAGGGCCTCTGGTGGCTCAACAGACTAAGCAGTCTGTTATTAACACAGCTGCTTGCAATTACTGCAAGTTCAAGTCCCACCAGGCCTAAGGTTGACTCAGCTTCCATCCTTTATAAGGTAGGTAAAATGAGGACCCAGATTGTTGGGGGCAATAAAAATTGACTTTGTATATAATATACAAATGGATGAAGACTATTGCTTAACACAATGTAAGCCGCCCTGAGTCTTCAGAGAAGGGCGGGATATAAATTCAAATAAAAAAAAAAATAACAGGCATTCATATTTATCTAAGGTAATGTTTTTGTCATGATTGTGTAATAAAATAATCTCAAGTATAATTATCTCCATTTAAATAAAGACATCAGGGTTTGTTAATATTTCACGCAGTTATTTTGAAATTCGAATTAGTAGATTAGTTGGCTAAAAATACTTTAAAATAGAATGCATTAAACTTTTCCTCAATCCCAAGTAGGAAAGTACAACCACATCCAAGATCAATAATTATAATATACACAACCTAGAAGGTCCAACAACCAGGCAGTCTTGGCAGGATTGAACTACAGTCCATTCCTCCCCATTCAGACCTAATCTCCAGGCACTGGTCAATATATTAACAACTCATCTGTGTAGCCCAGGATTGAGATGTGTAGTTGGTATCATCTGTGTGGTGATGATACTAAAGCCCAAAAGGTTTCACATGCCACAAGCAGGTCTTTTCCTTCCACCAGCTCATATTTTCTGATCTCACACAAAAAATACAGGATGGGATGTCTTTTAAATATTTGGGTTAGCTTCTGATTCAAACATGTTTTAAATGTTATTTTTTATTTAAGTAAGAGAAACCGAAATGTAATTATTATGTTCAGGTTGAAAAACTGGGTGGAACACACACTGTGATTTTATATTTTCACAAGCCTCCTTCAATTGTCAGAAGTATTTAACCTTACCCAGAGCTTTTTGAGGGAAAAAGAAAGTGGCACATAATACATTTCTCCCCTCCTGGAATATATTTGCTTTATTGATACATTAAAAAGAAAAAATGTCAATTTAAGGCAAACAGGACTAAAGGCTAAGAAAATGTTTTTTTTCCAAAAGGCACATACAAGCCAAGTTCCCTTAATCATTTTTGAAACCTGAACATTGGACATGTGTAAATCTCTACCTCAAAAGGCTCTTCAGGAAAAGATTAAAATTCTAGCACATAAGTCAAGACATTCTCATCCTCAGGATTCTGCAATCATGAAGATTTTACTCATGTTCAATCAAATCCTGATGTTTTTATGTTTATTCATGTTCTCACTGAGCAAGACCAGCATGTTTTGCAACATCTCCAGTTTAACCGATCATGAATTCTCATTAACTTCCAAAGAAATTAATAGATTACTAAAAAAGTCCAAAGTTTATTTTTAATCAGCGGGAAAGGTAGTAAAAAGCAACATTGTCCTAATTATTAATAAAGTCTGAAAATTAATTATTTTTACCCATAAAAATAATATTGAACCACAATATTATAACTTTCTAATACAGGCTATAATTCCTGTAAAGAACTTCTTCTTTCCTTCCACTTTTACCACTTCAGGTGTTGAGGGAGACACCAAGTTCTGGCTCTTGCTCTTCTGGCGGCTTCAACCATTGTTATTTGGTGCTGTTGTAGTGTAGACATCACTTTGTCTCTCCGTCTTCTTCTGGGTCTGCCTCGTGTTCTTTGACATTCTCCTCTTTTTGTATATGCCTTGTACAGTATGGAATCCCACTGCATTCTCTCCAGGTGAGCAAACCACTTTATTTGCTGGTTTTGTATGTAGTTTAAAATTATTTCTATGATCTCATTTTTGATTTTATCTCTTCTGCTCATTCCAGCAGCTTTCCTCAGACCAGTGGTGGGTTTCAATTTTTTTTATTACCGGTTCTGTGGATGTGGCTTGGTGGGCGTGACAAGGGAAGGTTACTGCAAAATCCCCATTTCTTCCCAATCAGCTGGGACTTGGGAGGCATAGAATAGATGGGGGTGGGGCCAGTCAGAGGTTTTACTACCGGTTCTCCAAACTACTCAAAATTTCCGCTACCAGTTCTTCAGAACGAGTCAGAACCTGCTGAAACCCACTTCTGCCTCAGACATCTCATTTCCATGGTGACTCACTTTCACTTATGTTTTATTGTAAGTGTTCATTTTGAAACTGGTAACCTAGGATGAGGATGAATATGCTTTGTATGAGATGCTTCTTTGTATTGATTGATACTGCCTTATTTTGTAGGAGTGAGCTTCTATAAGGAACAAGGCCAGATACTGTGATGGGGGAATTTTGTCACCTTTTGCAAACTTTCAGTTGCAGAATAAATACTTATGTATGCTTTCGCAGCTCAACTGTTGGGACACAGGCCCAAGTAGGTAGCAACAAAATTAGTCCGTAGAAAAATAAACTTTATTCGAACAGCTGGGAATTACTTCATTCCCAGAGTCATTCAACTCAAAGTAAAACAAATTCCTCCCCAACACAAATTCTTCAGTTATCTCACAAAGTCCAATTAGGCAAACTGCCAAAGGCCCTTCTTGATAAATGTCCAGAAGTCACAAAAACAAAGATATTCACGAAGCAGAGGACGCAGCTACAGCGTTGTTTTCCGGCAAGCTGAAACACTGGTGCAGATCTGTTTTAAGCTTTATGGGAGGGGCCAATCATCTCTTGGCCCTACTCCCGAGCTGTCCTCTCTGTTTGAGCTGCTCTTGCCTTTTGGCAGCTCTTCTCATGCATGCATTAAGAACAGGCTCCTCCTGTTCTTCTGCCTCACTACTATCAGTCTCTGGAGGCTCTGTAGTCCGCACCTCACTTCCCGATGGCCCTAGCCTCACCTCAGCCTCATCGCTGTCCGACTCCGTTGCCAGCTCCGTAGGCTGCTGATGGACCACAACATCAACCTTCCTTTATTTATATTATATTACCTAAGGGATTTACTCGCCTATCAATTATTAAAATTTTAGAAAACTGCTATATGGCCTAAAACATAATATACATATTGTTTTAACTTTGCATGCTTCTTTCTCTTTTTTATATTATCAGTTTTTATTAGTTTATAATGTAGCATACGAACAAAACGCAAAAGTAAATAGGAGAAAAAGGAAGGAAAAAAGTGAGGTAAAGAGAGGGGAAAAGAAAGAAGAGACATTAACTTACGACTCCCTTCGATGCAGTAAAATAAGATATTAACATCAACCTCAGCTTTTTACTTTTACATAATAGTTTAAACTATCCATTTCTATAACAACAAATCTTTCTAATCAGTAAAACCCAAAGTCAATGTTTCATTTTTTTTCCCACCTCAAGCATAAAATCTAGAAGTGATTTCCAAGTAGAAATAAAAGTATTTACTGTTTTTTTCTTTGACCAAAGCACTCAATTTAGCCATTTCTGTTAACTCCATCAGTTTTTGTAGCTATTTGTCCATTGTGGGGATCATAGTTGTAATGTATTTGAATTTTAGGAGGGAAATTTGGGCGGGAAAATGCATGCTGCTGATTCGCTGATGCCTCAGCCAAAATACTATTTAAATAGGGATTTTTGCCTGTTGGCTTTTGCTGGGACCACAATAAACCAAAGAGCTGTTGTCACTCGTATCGTCTCCTACCTCTTCATTGCCCAAAATTAACAATAGTGGTCTTCCATTTCTGTTTGTAGAGTAGTCTTGCTGCCGTCAACATATATAACACCAAAGTTCCATTCCCCCTCCCCCCCGTTCTTTTTCATTAAAAGAAAAGTCTCTGGTCTTCTATTTTCTGTATTAAGATATGAATCCAATATTCATTTGCTTTCTTTGCTTTATCTATTTATGTCCACCATAAATGATTAAAAGTCCCTTCTTCACTTTTACATTCCCATTTGAAATACCATTATACATTCTTGACAACTTGTCTGGAGTTAAATACCAATGATATATCATCTTATAGAAGTTTTCTTTTAAGTTACAATTTAATGTACATTTTAAAGCTTTCTTCCACATATTCTCCCATTGTTCAAGCATTACATTATATCCAAAGTTCCTTGCCCACTGAATCATGCAATGCTTTACTTGTTCATTTTCCAAATTTAAATTCAATAACAATTGATAGAGTTTAGCAAAAGTATGTTCAGCATTACCGCACATTAAGATTTCCCATTCATTTTTAACAGTTAAACCCATAATTCTTTTTGTTTAATTTAAATCTTTCTTTCAATTGTAGATAGGTAAACCAACAGCAAACATGACCTTCCTTCTGATTCTGGCTCCTCCTGAGACTTGAGGATAGGATCACCCAAGTTGAAAGATATTATTTTACCATAGATCCACCAGTTCGGCCTCGTCATCATGCATCCTTCTTTCTCAAAAGGCGAGGCAGTGCCTGATTGATATCTACATTAGTGTAAGAACTGAATGTCTCAAGCCACACTCAAAAAGTAGGGCAAGGAGAAAAATTAATGACAATTGCATTCTCATTTCTATTTAACCAAATTAAATATGCTAATGCACAATTATATGCATTTCATCATTTCCCTTTTCTGTCATATAACAAAATAGAATTTGGAAATTACATATTACAATATGTGCACGTTACAGGTAGTCCTCGACTTACATTTAGTGGCCGTTCAAAGTTACAGCGGCACTAAAAAAAAAGTGACATGACCATTTTTCACACTTACAATCATTGCACCATGGTCATGTGATCAAATTCCAAAGGCTTGGTAACAGACTCATATTTATCTCGGTTGCATGACCCATATTTACAACCTTCTTACAAGCAAAGTCAATAGGGAAGAGCAATTCACTTAACAACTGTGTCATTAACTTAACAACTGCAGGGATTCACTTAGCAACTGTGGCAAGAAAGGTCATAAAGTGGAGCAAAATTCACTTAACGAATGTTTGTTTAGCAACAGAAATTTTGAGTTCAGTTGCGGACTACCTGTACAATATTACAACTTTTGGAAGTCTCTGGAAGTTGCATCAGACTTTTGAAAACTACTTGCTCTCCTGGACTTATTGTCCAAATTGGCTAAGGTTGCATTTCAGTTGCAGATGAAGCTTGATTTTTCAGATCTAAATTAAGTGGAGAAACTCCATGAATAAATCATTTCCACTGCAGAAAATATCTGTCTATTACAAGCAAAGCTCTGCAGCTGTCAACAGAAGGAGGTTGGCCCAAGAGATTCTCTGTTATTCTCAGCCTCATTTGATTCTGATCCTGAGACAGAGGAACAACAGAAGTCTCAAAAAGGAAAATGGGGACGTCCAGCACTGAAAACTGAAACCGTGACATTTGCCTTAAATAATTTCTGACCGACAGCCAAATATGCAAAATAACCTTTGCCTACCAAGGGACAGTATCCCTTTTCCTCTCACACTTGAATCAGCTTGGGAAGAAATTTCCAGTAGCAGCTAGCAGCTAGCCTTTCCTTCTGAATGAATGCAAAAGATTTGATTCTCCAGATCTGGAGCATATTCTTTGTAACAATCTAATAGCCTCTCTTCTGCTCAAAAAGGACCGGGTAAACAGGTAGCCGCCTGCAAATGTAGTAAATTGCAATTGTACATTTGGGTGTACAATAAATTAGAACCTCTTTAATTTATAATCTAATTAGTCATAGTCATAGATGCATATATTTTCTAAATCAGGCTACTAGTTTTGCTCACAAAAAGATTCAAATCAGCCATATTCAATTTAAAAACAAATGTATTGCAGGTTGATTCTACTATCAATTCTGATAAAATGAAATAAAATTTCATTTACTAAGCTCTATTTTTATCTCTACTTCTAAATTGCTTATTGATGGGGAATGTATTTTATGGGTGATATTACACCATACATCTGGATCTGTCACTATTCTCAAACTAATCTAATATTTCCCATTTCACTTTAGTATTGTGGGGTATTGCCTTTTAATTTGCCTTTTATCTTATTTTTATTGTGATTATCAAGTAGTTATTCTCATGTTTGTGTAGCTGTGAATTGCCAAGTATTTCTAGACTTTTGCAATATACAAAGACTGGAATAAAAATAATGAGTCCCCGCTTTAAAATTACAATTATAGTGCGCCGTATTTTCTATTGGTTTTTCCTGTTAGAAATAATCCTGTGATCATGTATTGCTCCTGAATTAACTTGGGTTGCCTATTGTAATTTATCTGATCAGTAGAAGAGGCTCAATGCTTATGTATTTTTCTGCTATTGTGTTTGCATAACTTTAAATTAATCATGTTTTTCTCAATTACCTCAATGGTACCACAGCTTAGACAATATATTCAGTCATAAGCACAATTCCACAATTCCTGACTTTACACAACATTCTAGGCTAAATGTAACTGGTTGTTTATGGTTCAGCATTTTGTGCCAATACAAAGGTTACTGTGGAACTTTAGTCAAACAATCCACTGTATTCTTCCACAAATGTCATAAATCTGTATCCATATGGGCAGATAGGCTGTATCTCTTTCCAGGAATCAAGCTGCAACATCTCACAAAATGTGTACTTTCAAATTCAAATTCAAATTCAAAATCTTTATTGTCAGTGCACATTATATGTAGAATGAGATTGATTGAGCTTTAAACAATCTAGCAAACTACCCCATGCTTATTCAACAGATGAACTACAGTATAGTCAATGTGATTGATTGCTCAGAGCATGTGTTTTAAATAGGGTTTGGTAAAAGCCTTAGGGACTTTTTCCCACACAACTCTGCAACTTCTCTGACTGCACCTCTCAGGTGTAATAGGTAAAAACTGTGAAAACTACCACTTCATCTAGACCAGGGGTGTCAAATGGTGGCCTGTGGGCCAGATGCATCACGTGCAGGCCACACCCACCCCAGCTCCACAAAGGCAAAAAAAATGCCAGAATACGTCACATGACGCAATTGAGTTTGACACCCAGGATCTAGACTTTCTGCAATGTAAATCTTCACACAGATTAAAAACAAAAATTCTATCCTCTAAGTACATCATCCTGTTTGGCCCCATTCATTTATCATTAGTGCCCTGCCCACTGCGATCATTACTCCCTTCCTCAAATATTAAGGTAGATGCTGGTCATCAAAATTTTTCACCCCTGCTTTACTTTACCCAGGGCTGTCAAATTCAAGGCCTGGGGGCCGGATCCGGCCCATGGGGTGCTTAGATCTGGCCTGTGGATCCACCCTGGAAACAGCGAAGCACCAGCTCATGTTGCCTCTGTTAGAGAAAACGGAGCTTGGGAGGGTCAGCGCAGCCCACCTGAGCTCTGTTTTTGGCCACGACAGCCTCCTGCAACCCTCTGCCAATGAAAATGGAGCCGAGGCAGGCCGTGAACAGCCTCCCCAAGCTCCATTTTTGCTGGCAGAGGGTTGCAGGAGGCTGTCACAGCCAAAAATGGAGCCTTGATGAGTGTCATTGAGCTGGCCATGCCTACCCTGGCCACACACCCCTGGCTCCCCGAGGTCAAACACAACCCTGATGTGGCCCTCCATGGAATTGAGTTTGACACTCCTAGTGTAATCCATTGAGTATTACAAATGTGTGTTGTAGGAGAACTGTATGAGTTTGTAATAGCAAAAACAAAATATCAGAAAAAGACTGGTGGCCCCTTTCCCAAACAATGGATTTTATTAAAAGTCACACAACTCGTGAAAGCGTATGCCTTTCAAAAAAAAAAATCCTTCGTCAGGAAAGATAGTACCAGACTTCTTCTGAAAAGTGGGCATTCTAGAAAGACAGGTGTTGGTTCCAAACCAGTGGCTCTTAATTCTATCAACATGTCCAGAAATATTGCAGTTGATAAAATAAACAGTGTGCAAATGCATTAAGGTAAAGAGGCAGGGATTACTGGTTTCATGGTATATCTTCAACTGTATTTATTGGACAAACTGTTATTCCACCCTTCCAGTAAATTGCCTGTGCATCTATTCCTGGTTTTCTACAATTAGATCACCCTTTTAAACCTTCATCCTGATGAGCAACTGTTAGTTGCTATAACAGAGTCTCTCTTAACAACAATAAAGCAGGCAAATCCAAACACAACACAGCCAGCAGTAGTTAATTGCGGAATCTGTTTACAACCCGTGACCAAATCATTTTACACCCTGAGTGGGAAGCACCTACATACTTCTATTAAGCAATAGTTCAAAGAGTAAGCAATCATTGTGCGTATCTCTTTAACAAGTGGGAACAGAGAAGAAGTAACTCCTCCTACAGGATGTAGGCTTCCAAAGGAAGAAGGAGGCTTGGAACTCATATAACCTAACTTCTGTAGTGCAATTGAGCTTTTGCTTTCTGTTTTTACTTCTCTCAGCCTCAGAACTGGGCTCTTGTTGCTGGGAGCTACTAAGAATTTTAGGATGGCCCAGCAATTTGTAGCTAGTCATATTGCATCTGATAAAGTGGTTGTATTTGGAAAGAACAATTGTCCTTTCTGTCGGAATGCGCTAGATCTTCTGAAAAAAATTAATATCAAGCCTGGCCACTTGGAATATATTGAGCTCACAAGCCAAAAGAATATGGATGCCATTCAAGACTATCTTATGCAGTTAACGGGTGCCCGAACGGTGAGTTTCCTTTAAAAACAGAGTGAAAGAGGATTGTTATATCTAAGAGTGAGATCATGTGTTTTGTCTTCTCAGTATATAAGGAAAAGATCTCTGTTTTCATGTGGCTGCTTTCCAGTAATATAACCCACATAATATGCTCTTTTAACAGTTGAACTGTTGGTACAATATTGCTTTTCCAACAAGCTGAAATGTGGGTGAAGAAATAGCTGAGTAATTATCTGCAACAAAGTCACCAGCTATAGGATTTGTGTCTGGATCACTTTATGTAGGTGGATACAATGGATTTTGGGCTGCATTCCCACATATAAATAGGGTTTATTTGGAACTATTTTATCAACCCAGCTTCTGTAATTTGTAAACTCTGGTTTGGGTTTAGTGAGATGTGATAAATGTTAATAAACTTTGAGATTGCAAAGGGAAGCAATACTGAGCTCTTAGAGCTGTTAAGCAGTAATATGGTTTGTTTATAATCTTTTAGCCTGACAAAGCACAGAAAAATGGATGGAGTGAGTTATGTGCTCTTTGCGTCTAAATATAGCTTGTTTCTTCATCTGGCTCCTCAGAATGTAAAGTGCTCAGAGCAGTGCTCCCTTCGGTCTTTGTAAAATCCTTACCTGGTATCTTAGACTAAAGGTAAAGGTTCCCCTCGCACATATGTGCTAGTCACTCCCGACTCTAGGGGGCAATGTTCATCTCTGTTTCAAAGCCGAAGAGCCAGCGCTGTCTGAAGACGTCTCCGTGATCATGTGGCCGGCACGACTCAACGCCAAAGGCGCACGAAACGCTGTTACCTTCCCACCAAAGGTGGTCCCTATTTTTTCTACTTGCATTTTTATGTGCTTTCAAAACTGCTAGGTTGGCAGAAGCTGGGACAAGTAACGGGAGCTCACCCCGTTACACGGCAGCACTAGGGATTCGAACCGCTGAGGTGCCGACCTTTCGATCGACAAGCTCAACGTCCTAGCCCCTGAACCACCGCATCCCTTTTATTTGAAATAAATTTGAAATGTTTGAAATAAAATTTGAATCCTGGATCTATCTTTGGAAACAGCACTATTTAGAGACCAGAATGCAATGTCTGTTTGAAGTTACAGGAATATAAATGACTAGAGACAACCTATGATGCATTGAGTCATTCTTTCAGAGATAAACTGAATAACCACAGGGGGCTGGGATGGGGGATGACAATGGGAAAGGGAGTAACTTTCAACTGACTGATTAAGATTGCTTGTGGGAAGCTGGCAGAAAATGTAAGAAATCATTCCTCCTCCTCCTTAGTTAACTTGTGGAATTTCCTGCCGCTTTTTTTGTGGGGGGGAGAGAAAAGGACTATGAGGACAACTGCATTCCCACTTCCCACCCTTCCAGGGAAGAAGAGGGCTCACCCATTGACTGATAGCATCCCCCTGTCAGCCCTACTTTGCCAGCAGGCATCCAAATCTCTGCCTTGTCCTTCCCTCACTGCCCTCGCTATTAAGAGACCTATCAAATCTAGGTCTCAATTCCAAAGAATTCAATCACTCTTGCCTGTTGGGTCTTACCACCAACCAATTCCACAGCAGCCAGAGGGGAGCAGAAAAGAGGGCAGGAATATACCCCTCCCATCTTCTCTTACACTGTGTATCTATGATTTTTGGGGAAATGTAACCCCAAATGTAGTTGGAAGAAGCAGCTGTGGTGAAGCAGCAGCAACTTTGCCAAATTTCAGTCCCATGATAGTAGTGGGTCCTGGATTTTAGATGCATTCTTTAATTCAGCCCATTTATGGTATGTTGATTCAAAAATTGTTGCACTGTGATGTACCTATTTGTCTAGTTGAAGGTTACAGACACAGAGTTTTAGTAGTATATAAACCAATATATTATTTTTAATTTTTGCAAGACATACTTTTGCAAGACAACTTTCTCAGTGATTATTCTGGGAATTGTCTAGGATGGCGAATCGTTTCTGGACTGAATCCCAAAAATGCAGTATGTGCACAGCCCCACTTATGTTCCCCACCCCCTGCATATGCACACTTGGGGGGCCTACAGAGCTCCCTACATGCGCTTTGCCCCGCCAGTGCATGCGCATGAGGCCCACCCACACATGCCCCACCCTCCTGCGCATGCACGGCAGAGACCCAACGACCAGCTGGCTGGTGGGATGCGTGCACGCATGCGCGGCAGGACTGAACCGGGCGGCAGCTCGCATGCCCACAGGGAAGGTGCTGCATGCCACCTAGGGCACATGTGCCATAGGTTCGCCATCATGGGTCTAGTGGATGCTACACTGATAAAGGTTGAGGTACATTCACATATTACTGAGAAATTGGAAGTATCATTTGGTGAGGGGAAATCGTGTTGCTTTTTGTTGAAAAATCTACAAAATAGGGTTTTTTTCTTTGTGGAAAATATAGTTTGTTCACTCCATAATCTTGGAAGTTCTACAACTTAACCATGACTAATATGCAGCAAAATAGAGAATTAGAAATATTCCCACACAGCAGACTTACTTAATAGGAAAATACCACATACGTGTTCTGAACCAGCTGCATTGCATATAATAAGTGCTGTATTATGTAAGGCTGAAGTTCCATATAAATTTATTTCAGCAGCAGAGAAAACAGAAAGCCAGATTCCTACTTCCTGTTTACAGCTATGTATCTACAATGTTTCTTTATATGCAAAGCAAGAGCCAAATAGATTTCTCAGCCTTCAGAACAATACATGACAAATAGGTCTGGGGCATTTTGGCCCCTCCAGAGAATAGCCCCAAGGAACTAATGTGAAACCCACTTGATACCTTTTTACTCTCTTGGTTAATGGTTCCCTTCCCTTTGCGTGTCCCAAAAAAAAGAGGCACTGTAGAGTGAAAAAAGCTAATTTGACTTAATAAATTACTGCATTTAAAAGGCATAAACACAATGTGAGTGAAAATGAATCCACCAAGCATCTCCTGTGCAAGCTTTGGCAAACTATGGTAATTCTGAACTTTATTCTGTTTTGCATTTATTGTAGGGAACCAAATTTATATAAATCAACAATTTGTGTTACAAAATGGAATGCCATGGATGTAAAAAAAACTGATGCTAGTTAAATGGAGCAGAGTTCCAAAATCAATGCCTTTCAAAAGCATGGCTCACTTCCTTCCCATTCTGTTGCTTAGCTTTTGTAAGCTGATTTCAAAATATTTTGACCTCTTGCGTAATTATTCAAATAGGGCAACAAAGATGTTTCACAGCAGGCAGGTATTTCTTCTTTGGCACTAAATTTGAGAATCAGTTTGGTATACTGGCTAAGGTGGTAGCCTAGAAATCAGGAGATTGTGAGTTCCAATCCTGACTTCACAGGAAAGCTGACTGGATGATTTTGGCTCAATCACTCTCTCTCAGCTCAACTCATCTCATCTCACAGGGTGGTTGTTGTGAGGAAAAATAGGAGAAGTAAGGAGTATTAGGTATGTTTGCTGAGTTACTTTTAAAGTAATGAAGGTGGGATGAAAATCTATAAATAAATAAAATTTGAATAATGAATCTTATGACAGACCGACTTTGTAGTGATAGCTCAGTTTGTCTACTTTTTATCTTCATTGCAAAATATTTAGTTTTTTTCAACCCAACCTAAAATATATTAGCAAAACAATATATATATACTTTTGCTTGAAGCCCTTCTAAATCTATGTTGAATTGCAGCCCCTATAATCTCAACAATGTCAAATTGACTGGGGATTATAGGAATTGTCTGGCATTTTTAGAGAATTACTAAATTGAAAAATATGAAGTTGATGCAGACACAGCTATATGTAATTTTAAGAGTTCTGAGCAAGCAAGTTAAGCTGCCTTGGATTCTCCATACCCCATTTCCTTCCATCATTACAATGAATGCTTCCTGGCATATATCAGAGGCAGGAAACCAGCTACTAATCTGTCTAGCCCAAAGTGATGAGCAATTTATTTATTATTATGGTGGTTGTTTTTGGTTTGTTTGTTTGTTGTCTTTATGTTCTTAATGTTTTTACTGTTTATTTATTTTTTTAGATTTTATAAGCCGCCCAGAGTCTATTGGAGTGGGCAGCCCTAACACATTTAAATGATAAATCTGGATAAAATCTCCAGGCTTATCTTATTGGCATGATTTTTAGTCATAGTTAATGTTGTAGTTTTTAGCCTGCTCCTTTTCCTTACCATATCATTTGTTACTCTAACAGCAATATTCGAAGTTTGTGTTTCATGATGACAGAACTCTAAAGAGATTTTGTCTACTGAGTAATATGTTATGCTTGCTTTGTAGGTTCCTCGAGTTTTTATTGGGGAAACATGTATTGGTGGTTTTACAGATCTAGATGCTCTAAATGATAGTGGAGAACTTTCTGTCATGCTAAAGAAGATTGGGGCTCTGTGAAGGTAAGCATCTAGGTGTGGTTCCAATTAATATAATGGGATAGAGGAAATCAAGATTCCCTTTGAGAAAATTATCATCGGAGAGAGGCTTTTTAACCTGTAAGAACTTGCAAAGTCCCCATATGCAAATAAGCAGCATGTTAGTGGCTGCTTTAGCAGATCGCTTAATGCACAGAACTACACCCAAGGAGTTTTATGATGGCTGAGTTGCTTTGATGCTTAACGCATTAGCATCTTACTATAAAACAGGGGTGTCAAACTCGCGTCGTCACGGTGCCATCACATGACATATCGCAACTTTGTTTCCCTTCGCCAAACGTGCATCTGGATTCTTCAATTGGCTTCAATGCAATACCCTCCAGATATTAGCCTGATCATTCCATTACTCCCATTCCATTGTATAAAGATGGCAGTAGGCTAACTGTACTAACTTTGAGTATTCTGCAGAAGCATGTAGTTCCTGGCATCCTTTAGATCAGGGTTATGCAACTTTTTCAATAAAGTGGCCAGTGTTCCTTCTTACATCTTTTAAAAGTCATATATCTATGGAGATTTTCAGTCATCCAGGTCATGGTTGTCCTGAAGGTGCTTTTTCAAGAGGCAACTGGGCTTTCTGGTTTTTCTTTAAGGATGTTTTGCTTTTCCTCTTGGATGAAAAGCAAAACATCTTCGAAGAAAAACCAGAAAATCCAGTTGCCTCTTGAAAAAGCACCTTTGCAGAAGCTATGTTAGATGTCATGACATCACTGAACTGGCAAAGGTTGACCTTTTCAGTTGCTTCTGTCTCTCATTCTCTCTCTTCATTTGGAAGAGCTTTGGATGTTAAGCTGGCAACATGGGAGCTCTAAGTCTTGCAGAGATTGAGGCATCTATTTTGTTTCCTAAATCACTAAAGCAATTAGAATAGTTCACTAATTTTAAACTGTGCAGTGAATGTGCCCAAGCTTTTAAAATATTAAATATGTTTGAACTATTTGCAACTTTTTTTTTTTTTTTGCATTTATATCCCGCCCTTCTCCGAAGACTCAGGGCGGCTTACACTAAGTCAAGCAACTTTCTAACCCCTGAGATGAACATTGGCGGGCCTTTACTCCACCTTTGAGTTATTCCTTCCTCCCAGTTTAATAATTTCTAGTGAGAGTTACAAGAAGCAGACAAAAATCATGTACATCTGGAAGGAGAGTTAAAGCAGGAAGAACAATCATACTGCCAGACTGTTTCTTGAAACCAAACAAGAATTTCTGAATTAGGATTAAGCTATTGTTTACATTTCAGTGCAGAATATGAGAAGTGCCTAATTTTGCATTTTCTAATAAATAGTAAAATCAGGTAATCTCCATTTTCCACATTTCACAAGTACTTTGTCAATTAAAAATATTTGTGGATACTCTTCTCATATTATTTGGTTAAACATCTGTAATATAAAGAAAAGTTGCTGGCAAATAAGGACATTAGGCAACATTGCAAACAAATTATATCTAGATATAGATATACACACACATCATGTGCATACAAAATTATCAAGTTCAGTTCACAAAACATAACAGATGGTACATTAGAAATTAAGGAAAATTTTGATCTATGAGTTACCCAATGTATCTCAGTTTAACATACTGTAAGTATACTGCAATATTAAGCACTTGCCTTTTCTCCCTTTCCCTCTCCATTCTTTTTCCTTTTTATGTAGTGACTTTTCCAACTGCAAACTAGAAAGCAATTATTACTTTATTTTCATTAACCTATGAACTGCTTTGGCAATCTTTAACTCAAGAGCAGACTAAACAAATACTTTAATAACAGCTGAGTGTGTATCAGTGGTTCTTAAAACAAAGATGTCTTTTAACATTCAGCTCATTTTTTTAAACTTGCTCATTTTCTTTGTGTGGAAACTCTTTAACCTTTTTTTTTTTAACTTTCAGAGCAACAATAACTACAGGATGGAATTAGCCAGAAGCTGCACCTACAGGATTTGGGATTAGATTAACTGGCTGTCCCCTCGTCTTCACCCATTTTGTATTTCTGAAGGGAGGCAATACAAAAAAATAGTTTTGCTTACTCTCTGGCTTCTAAGACACAGCTTTATCCTCCTTTGATACCCTGTTAGTATGACTGTCTCTCTGCTAATAAAGTACACATGACCGGAACGAATCAAAAAAGAATATTTGTTTCTTTTATTGTCATTTGAGCGATTGGTTGACCTCTACGTTCTGGGAGAGTTCATCTTTCTGTTTATCATTTCAATTTATGTGGCTGTCCACACATAACTTTGTGCTTTCTCTTTTTTTAATTACTTCTGTCCTTTATAGCTTTCTTTGAATCTTTGCAATTTTTTCCCCATCTCTCTCCCCTTTTTATCCCATATTTAAAAGGCTTCTTGACCTTATTCCAGAGTTTGAGAGTTCCTCTTGTAAATCGGGTCCCATATAATTCTTCAGGTTATGGTCCAGACTATCTCTCTTTGATTCAACCACTATGTGTGGCACATAAGGGACAATGAGTTTGTCTTTTGATCCCTAGAACTATTTTATGATCACTTATGATAGTTGGGCACATTCTAAGAAGTCAACAACGAGCAAAAAACACACGTTGAGCATAGAAATAAGTATGTCCTAGATTGATGGTCCTCTGGTAGAATTTTTGAAGACTCAGTAATAAAAGCTAATGGTTGAGCATCTGGTAGTTATTCTCCTGTTCCTTCTTATAATGCCAAGGGACACCTGAGATGATACAGCAATCAATAAAAATTAAGACAAAAATGCATTTTTGACATTCTTTGAGCAAATTTGGGGTCATTACTCAGAAAGAAGTAATTAAGACGAAATGCTTAACAAGAAGTAATTAAGAAGAAATTCTCCAGTTATTTTCCAAGGGCAGAAAAATGACAGCAGCACAATTACAGGAAACATACAATGGAAGGCCTTATGATTTCATTCTATAGAATGTAATAAAAACCAGGAAGCCAGAAAAAGGGGAGATCCTGGAACAATTATTGCAAATTGCCTAGCATGCAGCTCTTACCTAAGGAAGTGTGAAAACAAACCATTCCAGTCACGAGAATTTCTGATTTTTGTCTCCTTTCAAAGAATTTTTAAAGCAAATTACTTTTGGTCAGGTTGAGAAGGAGCAGATTTTTTTTTGTCCAGCCCTAGTAAATAACATATAAATCCTATGATATAACTTTTGTTTACTAAGGCTGTGGTATATCAAGAGGTACATCTATATTTTAATAGGGGTGACTTCAATTCTGAAAAGCTAATTTTGAAAAAAAAGGTGCATTCAGATGTATTACTAGATTTGCACCCATCCCAAGAATCTAAGTAGATTATAAAATTATAATCCAAGAACCATTAAATGCAATGATAAGCCAGTTACTACTTAAACTGACCTTTGAACTGTAGTGCTGAGATAAATTACTGTGTATATTATGGACAGCCAGAGTAACAGGTTTTAAATTGTATATAGCCAGAAACATTATTGGAAGCTATAGTCATAAAAGACTATCTGATTTACTTTGGCCATATTATGCGTGCAAATTCATTGGAGAAGTCAGTGATGCTAGGAATGATTAGTGGACAAAGGAGGACAAACGAGCACGCTGGTTTGATAACATTAAATCTGATGCAAAGTTGAACATTCAACAATTAAAAGAAGCTGTGCTTTTTATAGGGAAGCCTGGAGAGCATTTGTCTATAAGTCACCAAGAGTCAGGTCTGACTAAATGGTTAAAAACAACAACTTAAACTGACAATGAAAACATTTGAAATCATTTTCTACACAAGAATTATTCTGCTTCCTGTGCCCCCAGACACATCCTGCTTTCTTATATTTACAATCTAAAGGAACAGAGCTAAGCTTCAGTATTAACTTCTGCTTTTTAAAAAAACGAAGTTTAACTGCAAGATGTCAAAATTAGACATTTGTTTCTGTTGTGGTAGAGTTCTTCATGTGTCTTTAGCGGTAGAATTGATGAGTCTTCATCCATTTTAAAATAGGTAGGCATCTTCTTATAGCTTCTCCAGATGGGTGCAATTCAGAGAGATTGCATTTCAGTTCTCACAATTCTTTTAATATCCTGGCTGTCTTTTTCTTTCATCCATACATCTAACAAATCTTATTTTTAATAGAATTTTGTACTTTTGTTAACCATAAAAAGAGTTCATTAGGAAAGCAACCATCTTGAATGATGGAAGAACCAGTGCTGCCTCCTGCTGTAGAGACTAAGCATAATTTAAATAATTAAATAATTTCAGGATTTAAGATTTAAAGTGATTTTCCATAGCAAAATAACCATTAGTGCTTTTTTTAAAAGTATGTTTAAATATGTATAAACAATACATTTGTTTAAAGGGTTGCTTTTAAACAGGCATTACATTTCTGTGTTACAGAAAATGAACAAACCAAGTTGAAAAAAAGATGAAGACAGTCCTTCTCAAACTTCATTTCATTTGTTACTGTATGTAACAAATTCTCACATCCTTACATATTTAGAAGTGAAATTCAATAACTACAGTGAAGAATGTATACATTCAAATTTGCAACATGATTGTGCATATAGAGATGATGTCAATTTCTGATCTCCTAGGGCAGTGATGGCTAACCTTTTCCGGACTGAGTGCCCAAAGCGCGCGCCCAAACTGCAATGCGGGTATGGATCCCGCATGCTCCCTGCCCCCATGCCTGCATACACAGCCCCCCCCACATGCACCGCGCCCCCACACATGCATGTGTGGCACAGACCTGAAGACCAGCTGGCTGGTGGGAGGCGGACAGGTGTGTGTGGTGGAGCTGAACAGGGGCGATGGCTCACATGCCCAGAGAGAGGGCATTGTGTGCCACCTCTGGTATGTGTGCCATAGTTTCACCATCATGGTCCTAGGGGTTCATCAAACACACAATCTGATCCTGCTTTTGCATACAATTGTGTAGGGTTTCCGATCTATTGAGATACCTGCTCTGCTACCAAAAAAAAATCTGGCATATTTTGAAGATTGTTTCCTATATTTCTGCACAGAATTAAACCATAAAGTGACACAGACCACTTGGATTTCTCAGTACAGTAACGATAAGCATTAATATCAAATGAGTGTTGAAAGGTATTTTATTATTTGATAAGCATATTTGCTTGTCACAGTTCAGGCATTTATGAAGCTTATTTTTTTTTAATGTTATTTTGAAAGGAAGAGGCCATTACTTTAAGTGTTGCTGAGCAGTATAATAGCAGATTCCTTTTTGAAGCTGTTGTCATTAGATACATGTAATTGCTGTAGAAAATAATGGATTTTTAAACAACATAAACCTATGCATGCTTTTTAGCTCCTTCTCAGCTAAAAAGCTGAGCTCAGCTCTGTTCTGTCCTTACAAGTAAATGCATGATTTAAACATAAACTGATAGAGCATATTTATTTACTGCTCATGTGAATATATCAGGAGTGAAATGCTCCCGGTTCAGAACGGATCGCCTTATCCGGTAGTGATGGCGGCAGATGGTTCGGAGAACCGGTAGCAAAAATCCCTGACCCGTCCCCACCCCCGCCATGCCCAGCTAAGTCAAGTGATCATCAGACGGTTGTTTTTTTTTACTTTTAAAAGCATTTTTTCTTTGGCCGAAAAAATGCTTTTAAAAGTTTTTTAAAAAGCCTCTGATGATATGGTAAAAAAATGCTTTTAAAAGGTTCTGACGATCAGGTAACTCAGCTGGGATCATCAGAACCCTTTAAAAGCATTTTTTCTACAACCTCTTCGGCCGAAGAGGTTGTAGAAAAAATGCTTTTAAAAGTAAAAAAAAAAAGTTGGCCACGCCCACCCAGTCACATTACCCCACCACCAAGCTACGCCCACAGAACTGGTAGTAAAAAATTTTATATTTTATCACTGGAATATACCAAGTTATAATCTTAAAAGGTTACCATTGTTGCCTTATTCTTACGGTCAAAAAACAACATAGATTTTCAAACACCATTCGAAAAAGGATACAAGTGCTGGAAAAGGGGAAACAAAATGATCAGAAGAATTAATTACTTTCCCCTATGAGAAAAGTTTAGAATGTCTGAGCATTTTTCCTCTGGATAAATGGCACAGAACTTGGGTAAGGATATGACTGAGGTACATAAAATAATGTATGGTACAGTGACATGTACCATATTTATTATTGCAAGGATGATGGCCACTCACTTGTATCGCTTTCAAAGGGACTAAGATAAATTCACCTAGGTCAATTCATAACTATTCTGGATTGGAGGCAGGATATTTTCAAATACCCGTGGTAGGAGAAGTAAAAATAAGAGAGGAGAATCTCCTGTTTACAAGCATAACAGAGGAGCCTAACATCCTGGACTTTTTCACCCCTGATATGAGACAGAGGGAGGGAGGGAGGGAGGGAGGGAGGGAGGAAAGAGAGACATTGTAACAAAGGGTCTATTTATCTTTCCTATACAGGTGCAGTCAGTCATTCAGTTACAACTGTAATGAAGCCTGCCAAGGTTTTCTATGGGCTGGTTTTGCAGAAAATTGCAAATAAATGCTGGTTTTGGGGAAACCACCACATGATTACAGGACACTGCAATAAATGCAAGCTGAAGTGTAGTCATATGACCCTTGGGAGAAGTGGAGGTCAGAACTTTGAATCCAGGTCACATATACCCCAGGGCTGTCCTTCAGAACTTTAAATGGTTGCTAGGCAACCAGTCACAAGTCAAGAATTACCTCTACACCTTACGGGTTAGTTAGCCTTTTTACCACTTATTTCTTTGACTGAATGAAACTTTGTCTTTATGATTAAGTTTTGAGGTCTTTTAATATCACTGGACAGAACAGTTCACAAAATATGCAATTTTATAGGCTACCATTCAATCCATGCAAAGGAATTTGTATCAATAGGGTATCTGTCATCTTCCTTTAAAGACATCTCTAAACTCATTTTAACTGACAGCAATGTCAAGTTGGCTGAAAAGAATGTTATTTTTTAAATAAACACAGAAAAACACAGCTTTCACTCTCTCTTAGCCCAAGGTAGGAAGCAATGGCAAGCTGCTTCTGAACTCATACTGAAGAATACTGCAGGGACTTGCCCAGGCAGTGATCAACAGTGGCTTCAAGGCATTAAAAAAAGGAAATATAAGGCTGTGCTTCAGATGTGGCTATGAACAAATGAAGCCCTGAGTCTCCAACTCAGAAAGATTGCTGTGTCTGTTTCCAGCCAGATGCTGCATTAACTTTTCTGCACATTATGACATACATCTTCCTAGTCAAAATCTGCAGCTTTGCATTGCCAATCAAAATACTTACAATTAAGCATATACCTGTGATAATTTTCTACTTTAAATGCTAAGATCAAATCAAATACAGACAGCTTACAAAGTGTCTGGACTGCAGCTATTTAATGGATAGTCACATGAAATAAGCACTTAATAAAAATGTCATATTACAAGGAATTAAATAGCATAATTAAATATTGTGAATTTAAGAACCTGTTAACCTGTAAAATTATTACATACCCAGCACATGCCAAAATAAAGGGGCTTTTTTTGCAGCAAAGCCACAATCATTCATGTGATAAATTTCAACAAACATTTTAACTGCAATTTTAAGGTTGTATCTCTGTAAACTTCCATGCTGGCTTGATATTGACATTTATTCATTAAAAAAACAGTAACAGTGTGCAAATAGAAATGCTTTTCTTATAAAAATAGATTTTAACGGAATGCATTCAATATGTGATGTCTATAGATTACTACTTATTAATTCTTGGGTATTAATAAATATAATGCTATCAGAAATGTAGAAGTTGCTGCAGATCATCTTTCACAGTAGACATAACTGTCCATTAAAATCTTTAAGAAATATAATAAATTACAACTTAATCCTATGTATTTGAAGGACTATGAATAGCTGTCATAATCTGAGAAGAGATTATAGTGCAGTGCATGTGCAGCCCAAAGAAACTATGAACACTCTGTCATTTTATGAGCTACTTGCAAAACATGCCATTGCCATCCAAGGATTTGCAGGTTACTAGTTACTAGGTATGCATATCTGCAGGTGAATTCAAAGATGTTCAACAACACAGTATTCCTATCTATGTAAGAATTCATGAACATGAAGTACTCCATATGTGGCTTCCCATTCTGTCCCTAATCAGGCTTGTAACAGCATTCTTTAAGTCTCATTTTTTCTAAGTTGCAGAAAAATTAATATTTCTGCTTCATACTGTCATCTATAATTACCTTTGTCTACTACTGCTGCATTGGAATATTAATATTTTGAGGATGAAATGGTTCATAATTATGCTTATCAATTTTCAGATAAAAGGAACTTTTACACTAAATCATAATCTTAAAACATTTGAGTCGTTTGAAAAATTATGCCTAGATTTATAGATAAAATCACTAATTAAATGTCAAATCAGTGTGATTTATTGTTGTTTTAGTATACAGAATCTTTGTGGCTGCTTACTTAACAAATAGGCATTGTTATATGGAAATTTTCATTGTTATCATACTAGTTTTTTAAAATATATTACCATTTTTAAATTTAAGAAAGGGTTATAAATTGATATTAATATATCTATATCCATGGAATTTACAGTCGTACAAAAATGCTGAAAATGTTTTTAAGTTTTCTTAATAAAAAATACACTAATAGAAATAAATTAGTTGTAATATTTTACTTGGAATTTAAAAAAGAATATAAAACATTATATAAAACATTATTTATAAGAGCCATTGTAATATATGTGGGTGAAGCAGTGCATTGTCTCTGAAAGTATGTGCTACAGGTGAGATAGTTCCTGATTCAAATGTTGCTTCAATTAACCATTGGGACATACTAATGCCACCTTGTACATATGGAGGATACAATGTGGAGGTAATTGCAGGTCTATGTGGGTTGTAAAACATACACTTAACCACATATAAAGATAGAAAATACTACAATCTTAGTGATAATGTGCACCTACGCAAAAATGGGAAGTACCAAATCCTCAGAAACTTGGCCAGATCAGTCCCATTGTCTAAATACAGTGCAGACCTATCTGGGAAAATTGACAAGAATGCCTTAATGGATAAAATATGTCTGGGAAAAATGGACATGCAGCACAGCCCCTAATTGAGTTTATTAAATTCTTCAGTGAAATGAGAAGGGAATTATAGAAAGGACTCAGTGGATTAGTATGCTTATGCCCCAAGAGCATAAAAGGTCTAGTTCCGTATGATCCAGTATATAAATTTAGTATTTCCTTCTTTTTCTCTTGGCCTCTCACATACTAAATATAAGAAACAAACTATAGCACAGCTTTCAGGGATGAATTAAATATATACAAACACACACAGGCCACTGCTTGAATTTACACAAACCTTTTTTAGGAAAAATGTTCTTTTTAAAATTGTGAAATGATTGTTAAATTATTATCTACCTCGTGGGAAGAATTTAAAACTGTTATTGTCAGAATACTGTAAATGGGTTATTTTTACACAAAACAGAAACTTAAGAAAAGACTTATATATATATGCAATTATACAAGAAACAACACCAAAATATTTTTCAAACCTAATTTTGTTTTACATACCTAGAAAAACCATATTTGGACTCTTTTACTATACAAGATTCCTCAGTGAGGGGAAAGTTTAAATAATTTTCTGAGGAGATTTTTTTCAGAAATTTGATGCAGATTGGGATGAGGTACATTTTTAATTCCAAAATAAATTCTTCTTTTTACAAGCTCTGTGTTTTTACAAAATATAAAATTTCTAAAAGCTCATAAATAACTTACTAAAATCTTCAAAGGAAATAGCTAAAAAAAGTGAATAAAGAATGCAGAATCTCTCCTTCAAGCTCCTGGAATCCTAGATACATAATAGGCTATCAAATATTTCAAATTAGTACATACACCTCTAAAAAATTTAGAATAGTATAGAATCAAACATAACAATACAACTGAAATTCATCTTAGTAAATACATATGTTACAGTATGTTTCACATGCTTTTAAACAGTACCATGGTTATTCATTAGCAAGTGCAACATTTCAGCTAAATATCAAATTGCAGTTGTAGATTTCTGAAGCACAGCTTTCAATCATTCATAAATAAGATCATTTTTTTATTTTACATTATTAGACAATGACATTTCCGAGAATGAATGTAGTTCCTGTACTCCGCAAGCTGTCTCAGGTACATACTAGAAGGCCATCTGTGCATCTCTATGAAATTGCGTTCTTCCACTGAAGAAAAAAAGGCAAAGTATTGTATATCTTTTTAATACTAGAAGGCTGATTATTCAGCCTAATAAGTTTGAAAGTCTAAGTCATTTTTTTATAAGCCAGAAATCGGTGTGGTTTACCTTATCAAAGTATGACTGATACTTCCTCAGTCTGACAAGATGACAACATTTAACTGAAGGGACCTGGAGTGCACCTACTCAGCCTGACGGTATTGGGATAAGTAAAAGTAATTGTGACAGGTGATACTGCAAATAATCAAGGCCCTGTACCATGAAGGATTTTATAGGTAATGACTAACACCTTGAACTGCACCCAGAAGCTGACTGGTAACCAATGCAGCTCATGTACCAGCTATAAGACATGGGCATGAGAGGTAGACAGCATACATATTTAATAAATTATTACTATTAGTGTTCAATATTGCTTGTGCCCTGCCTCTTGAACAAGCTGTAGCTTCCAGATTATTACCAAGGGGAGCTCCATGCAGAATGTATTGCAATAGTCCAATCGTGAGATGACTAGGGCATAAGTGACCATTGTTTTAGGCCTGAGTTTCTTTAATCCCTCAAAGTTATTCTCACCCTTAAAAGCTTTTTGAAGTCACCCCTGCAACCTTTGACGATTTTGGAAAGATCTGTAAATCTTAAGTATCCAAGAAATTGTTTCATGCAGTATTTGCAGAGCAAGCCCCCTTTGTACATTTAACTAAATGTAGAAAGACACTTGATTTAAAACTGGTGACAAGACAGAATCCTACCCTCTTGCTAAAGAATATCAATTTATATATAAATATACAATTTATATGGAAAACAACATAATTTGTCTCTTTAAATAACAAGTTGTCAGTTACCTGAAAGATCTTCAAACTCAGGTTTCTGACTGAAGATTAAGTAATTAGAAGCAATAAAATGAAGCAGCCAATTTGAAAGGCAATCCGAGTTATGAAACTGGAAAAAAGAATTAAAAATAAAAGAGTATTGGTACTACAGCAAGGAGTTTGGGTCAAATACAGTAACTAGAATAAGTATGTAATTTGTAGAAAGATAGTGGTGGTCTAACGGTTAAGATACTGGGCTGTTGACTGGAATATATGCAGTTTGATATCCAAGTACCATGTGACGCCGATGGGATGATCTCCCATTCTTGCCCCAGCTCCTGCCCACCTAGCAGTTTGAAAACATACAAATGTGAGTAGATCTGTTTTTTTAAAAAAAATGGGACTATTTAGACAGTGTTTCATATAGCCACATTTGCATTTTAAGCTTTTGTTTCTCTTTACCTTTCATCAAATTAAATTAGAAAGCTTTTGAATTAAAGCTTTCTATATTTCCTACAGTCGGGATAAAATACAGAATATATAACTTTATTGCAATTTTTTTGGTTTCTTCCATTTTCAGTGTTTTCTCTGTCTGCTAATCCTAAACAGACAGAAATGAAGGCATGCCATATTTCTTAGAATTTAGTAGCATGTAACTCTATTGTACTAGAAATGTAAAATATTTCAATTAAACTCAATTAAGACATGTTTAATTATATTTAAATGTTTATACTTTTCAACTTTATACAGTATGTTAAAGATGTTTTTATGACCAAACCACTATATGCATAATGCATTCTGTAAAGTTACAAGGTAACACTGTATCTGCTTATATCTGATTTAAAAATAAATGCTTTATACATTTCAATTTTTTCAGATTACAATTTTTTCAGATAACGTGTTTTTGGTTGCTTGAAATTTTATATCACTAATTGCTGGCATTAGCAGTTTACACAGTAAGTGTGATAGAAGAAACCATACAAGACAGTAATTTGCATGAGAAATAATGTAGCATTATGAAAAGAACTTCAAATTAATTTTAGAATTGATGTCTTTCCACACATCAGTTTTTTAATAAGGAAAACTGCAGTTTAATATTGAGCAATCTGCAAGTGGTGTGTATTCCATTATATAAAATACGATCTTTACTTTCAAAATGAGTCAGCCTTTGTTAACTACAGAAAAGATACAGATAAACAATATATCAACAGGGGGTACTTACTTTTGCTTTTTGAAGCAAGCTGACCACACTCAGGCTTGTAGATGTTAATTCTCTACTAGGCATGCTCTGGAGTTGTGTAATTATATAAAGTTCACAGATGTGCTGGAGCCTTGAAACCTGGTACATCTCAGCACATATTAAAAGTGACATGGCTTGCAGAATGCTGGCTGATTAAAATATCAAACCCAGATTAAAACTGATGTAATAATTATATACGGTTTAAACATCAAATTATTTTGTAATTCCTATACTACTGATTCAGAATTAGTTTTTTTAAAAAACACTCTGCCACTAAATATAGTCTATTGTAAGAACACTTGAGATTTAATATCTGTGAAATAGACTTTCATCGCATCTCTTCAAAGTGGCTACCCCAAGGAAGGGCCTTCTCTGTGGGGGCTCCCACCCTCTGGAACGAACTTCCCCCAGGACTCCGTCAACTTCCGGACCTCCGAACCTTTCGTCGCGAGCTTAAAACACACTTATTCATTTGCGCAGGACTGGATTAGTTTTTAAATTTATATTGGTTTTAAATGGGTTTTTATTATTTATATTGCTTTTTAATTCGGCTTTGTAGAATAAGTTTTTTAAATGTGGTTTTAGTGTGTATTTATATGTCTTTTACTTGCCTGTGAACCGCCCTGAGTCCCTCGGGAGATAGGGCGGTATATAAATGTGATTAATAAATAAATAAATAAATAAATAAATGCAATGCATGTTTAAATATTCACAACCAAAAACATACATCAAAGTCACTTGCAAATTAATAAACACAAAGTATCATTCCTGATATAAAAACAGGTTGTATAAAAACTATTTTATTCAACAAAGAGGCCTTTCAGCCTCCTTATGTCTATTGGAATCTGTGTGAATGAACCAAATTTAAACCCATTAATTTTATTTCAATTAATAATGATTCAAACTTCTAGGAATCTCATTTTAGAATAAACAGAATCAAGCTTTAAGAAGCACCTGTTTTGACTACTGTTGTCAATATGTTGCTGAGATATTTTACCATCATTCAATAATAAGTAACATGTTGACATTTATTTATATCCAAATGCAAAAATCAATATATTCACAGCTCTCTGAAAAGCCAAGACTTTCAGTCCAAGAATTCCTTTTGGAGCTATCACAGTATTTAATGCTATTCAAAACTAAAGCCACTACAATTTAATATTTGCATACCTGGACAACAGGAGTCTGTATACAGATACTCTAAAAAAGATAGAAATGTATCTTTGGAAATTCCATAAACTGGAACCAAAAAACTATTTGATTCAATATAGTTGCCATTAAACATAGCAGCCATTACTTCACAGCGAGCCACCAGGACTGCTTTGTGAGCTGGTACTGTAGCACCTGTAAGGAAAGAGGTTGGATGAAAACAGTACCATGTGAGGCAGACATGATAAGAAATAATGTATTATTTACAATTATTAACTAATAATTATAAATGTATCTGCTGCAAAATATTTATAAATGGAAAGATTGTTCAAGGATCAACATTTCAAGAAAGCATCGCATTTCAATTCAGAATGAAAATAAATGCTAAACTTCATTCATTATATTATACAATTGCCTTCCCAAAAATCATAGACTGCAGCTATTTTGGGACTGCAAATTTCCAGCCAGCAGGTCCCATGCTATGCTGACTGGGAAATCTAGGTATTACATTTCTAAAACATCTTGACGAGATATTTTGAATTGTTTTATTAACACTGCAATCATATACTGTAAATTTCAATGTAAATTTATCCTAGGTAAACATATATAGGAATACAAGATTTAATGGAATCTGTATCCACAATCTCTTTAGCATAAAATATTCTGATTTGTGAATCTATTCCAACTGCCTTTAATATATATGAAATCAATAATTTCTACATGTTAATTGAGTGATTCTTATTCAATTTGGTGGGATTTATTTTAGTAAATAGACTTAAAAATAAATCATACTATGGGTTGAAAATCCATTCCTAAATAATACTACTCCTGTTCAAGATTTGTACTGTATTGCATAAATTAATTGGCTGTGGAGATGTCTATTCCCATTAATTAATACAGCAGTGCCCAACACAAATTCTACCTCTTTCTTTAAAACAAAATAAAGAATAGACTGAAAGATATTTATCTTGCAGGTGCAATGGAAAGCTCCAATTAAGCAGACTATTTCTTTGAAAATAAAATTGCCAAAAAGCAATTTACAAGTTGCCAAAAAGCATTTTGACATTTGATCTACTGTTAACGGGAAAAAAACCCTTTCAACATTTCCTATTTTTTAATGCATTATTCTGCAGCAATATATTCTGGCAAGGTATTTATCTATAAGCACATTCATGCATGGTATTCACTAATGACTACTTAAGTGCCATCATCATTTATTCATCAAGGACAGAACAACATTTTGCATATCATATAAAAGTACTCCTAATTATCATCTCACATATTCAGCTGAACCTTATCATTATAATGGTTTTGGAATTAATATATTGTCATGAATCCGCCCCCGGACTCCTCTCCAGATGCCAGTTCAGAGGAGGAGGGTAAGTTTGAGTCTGCAGAAAAAGGCCTGGAACCGAGTATTGGTCAGGATTGGGGCTCAGAGCATTCTAGCCTGAGGGAGCAGCCTCAGCTGGGCTGATTGGACCAGCAACAGTCTGAGGCTGAGAAAGGCAAGCCACAGCTGCAGCAAGTTGGCCAGGAAGCTCCAAGCAGGACTGGGAGCAGTTGTTGCTCATTAGCCATGAGAGGGAGGTGGAGTCCACATCTCCTGTTCCAAGGGCATGTAGAGCAGAGAGGAGACAGGCACAATGTCAGTCAGCTAGACTCTTCATGAGAAGGCAACTTCGCCTCTCACGAAGAGCTGCACTGGCATTGCCTACTTAATTCCGCCTTGAGAACTTGAGTGTTGTTGCTGCAGCAATGTGCCCAGTTCTGTGCCTTGTGTGCTCGTGCGGTGTATCCTGACCTGTTTGACTCATGGACTGCTTTCCTGGACTTTGTGTGTGCCCATTGAATTTGGTTGCCCAGTGACTCTTGCTGTTCTGAGCTTGGAATTTGGACATGCACAATTGGGGTGCTTTCTGATAACCTGTTTGGGGAGGGGGTTGAATACTTGTAGAACTCTTGCCATACATGGAAGGGGTAGCGGGGTAACACATATATTTCCTGCCAACAATTCACTCATCATAAATAATATGCAGTTTTCATTCATTTGTGCACTACATTCTCTCAGCCCCACAAGGTAGAACAAAGCAGGGCATCAACTATATAGAAAAACTAAATTACATTTATTGAATAACAGAATATTTTAAGTCTGATTGTGCTGACTCTTCCCTCATTGCCCCTCCCTACTTTTTATACTCCAGTGAACCAGGGAGGTGTCTGCTTGAATCACTCTTTATCATGTTTCTCAAGGCTTAAAAATGTTTCACACTCATTTGCCTAGATAGCAGTTCTTACCTATTTCTGTCAAGATCATCTTCCTTGCTCTCTACACATTCTTAAGATATATCAAAAGAGAGAGTCCTTTTTAATTTCTTCAAAGAGGAATTTCTTTAACATACAAATGAATAATTGTTTTCATTGTTTTTGTGAACCATGGCACTCTGGTTCATATCACTTTATTTCTCTTTGGAATTTTGAAACAAGCAATGATACCCATTGTTCCTCCACAAAATGGTTGAAGATTAACATTTAAAAGCAAGCTGTCTAAATTGCCAAGTTATGTTGCTGCATTTCAAAGACCTGTTTGTTTTCAGTTTAGATTAGGGATTCTTTTCATAATAAAGGGATATCTAGAAAATAATTCCTTTGGACACGTATCCAGTTTCCTTGACAAGGGTTTTTTTCCCCCCATTGCTTCCTTCTCAGGACTGAAAGAAACTGACTTGCTCAAGATTGCCCAGTTGCTCCTTTAGTGAAAGGAAAGGATTATTTTCTCATTTTTATGTTAACATTGTTTTCTAATTAAGTCAATAAAATGTTCCTTTAAAAGTTCAGGAGATTTATTAACATTATTTTGCATTATTTAAAGAAAATATGAAAAAAACAATGATAGTTTATATCATACCTTGTATTTTGAACATGACATCAGCTAATACTGTTGTGTTAAAGAAAAGTCTGAGAGAGCTGTTACATAACTGTAGTGGTCTTCTTGACAAATAAGTTCTATAATTTTGTGAACCGATAACCTGCAGAATAAAAAGATG
This sequence comes from Ahaetulla prasina, assembly GCF_028640845.1. Taxonomy (NCBI): domain Eukaryota; kingdom Metazoa; phylum Chordata; class Lepidosauria; order Squamata; family Colubridae; genus Ahaetulla; species Ahaetulla prasina. The sequence goes on from NC_080540.1 coordinate 260,008,297, forward strand.
GTTAAATACATAGAGTTTTTTAACTTAAGCTTTTTTTAAAAAAAAAATCTACCTATGCTACTGCTTTTATACCAAATGAAATCAAATCTATCTTTGGTCCTTCCACTTCACTGTTTTATAAATATCAGCTCTATAGCACTTGATCTCTAGAACTTTCTTAATAACTTTTCTACTATCATATTTTTGTCTGTAAACTATGGGAGGAACACCCTCAGCGGACAATTACGATACAATATCTATTGCAAGAATCAACCTTCCAAGGACAAAGAGTGCTATAGACAGAATCTTACCAGGCAAGGTGTTTGTACGTATCCCTAAATAAAAATCCAGGGAATTGGAAATCTAACCATAAAAAGGTGTCCCTGAAAACAATGATTGAATGCTGGACTCTTAGCTAATGAAACTGACTCAATGAACCCTATGAATTCAAAGGAACGCTGCCAATAAACTGAGCACAGAGCTGGGATGTAATACAAAAGGGCATGAACTGAAGTGATGAAATTTTCAAGCAGGCTTGAGACCAATTGGTGAAGGGTATAGTTAATGCTGAGAAATACAAAGGCAAGAGAAGAAAAAAGTGTAATTCATTACTAATAGTAGGAAGCTTTAATACACACAATCAAGCAGAGCCCAAGTCCTAAAAAGATAATACAAGGGAACTTGTAGGAAGGCAGTTGTGAAAAAAGTCTTTATTATGGTAGTATTATTTCTATAAAGTGTAGTTATTCTTCCAAAAACCTATATCCCTTGAAAAATGAAAAACAGAGGAATTTGGCTTATAGGAAAGAATTTAGTTAATAATGTTATAATACCCATGTTTTAATTGGAGTTTTCCACTCTTTCAATCAACATTATTCTCCCTTTTTCTCTCAAACCCAGTTATAATTTTTTAGTAACAATGACAAACGCGTGTACAATCTCATCCCACTTTACTTTGTTCAGTATTTTATGCAACCAAATTTATATTTCATTTTTCAGAATTTTTTTTCTCATATTATCCTGTATTCCATAGTCCATAGAACAGTTTGGATGTATTAACATATTGTGACTAATATAATATATTAATATTAATAACATCAGATTTCCTCAAAAGAGTATGCCACAAACTATTAGGTTAAATGTCTCAATAGTTCTATCCAAACTATTTTAATTGGTTTTATTATTTACAAGAATATATTAACTTATACATCAAAAGTGTCGGTTCTACTGACTGTAGGATAAAGAAAGGAGGATGCCATTTGTATTAGTCTCAACTTACTTCACAGCAAATTGGAATTATTTGAGAAAAAGTGGAGTGATACCAATACCTTCAGTCAGCTCTGTACTTACATTTATTTCAAAAATTCATATTCTTTCCAATTCACATTAAGGTAACATGAATGAAGTTGCAAAAGCTCTATGGATTTATACTTCTATTTCTAGTATTCAGTAAACAGAATAAAGGATCCTTATGGAATACTTCTCCCCATTAAAAACTACCTGTTTACCATTAGCTATGCAAATCTGAAAACATTTAATTTGCTTTTAAAAATGTTAACAGTGCTCTCATTAAAAAATATTAATACTTTTTAAAATAAATATAAGCCTCACTTTTGAAGAATAAAAATCTCTTTATATCTTTTCTTATAATAAAAATAAGATATCAACTTGCCTTTCCTGGAATTTTCAAGATACATTTTACTCTCTCAAGAACAAGCTGAACATCCCCAAGATTCTTCAGTTTCTTTTTAATGTGCTCTTCCAATAGGTCCCATTGGAAAGCACCTAGAGATATGAAACAAGTACTTTTAAAATGGCATACAGGACATCACTTTTAGCACAAGGTATCTTTATTACCAATCTGATGTGTGTATGATCTCCCTTAATTATTGCAGCTCTGTTGCAAACAGTATTTAATTTTTATAGATTCCACTGCATTGTCTTTCACTGAATCTAATAAAAGGCAAATTTTACCCATTCACCCATAGAAATTTCACTGATATTGTGACTGAGGGCACTGCCACCCTGCCATCATTTTATTCAGAAGCAGAAATTATCTTCTTTTCTGCCAATTCATATACTCATAATAGGAGGAAAACATCATTTCTTTCCCTTGACTGTTTGCAAATCTTTGCAAAAGCCTTTACCTCTATTCTGCACAAAAAGTAGAGAAGAGAAATAAACCAACAGACTAATAGTGTACATATAGCATAAGATCTGTGGAGTGCTTGGTGCTCTCTAAGCTTCTCTAACCTCTAAGTTTCATCATCCAACTAGGTAACATCATCAGTGTTATGAATGGGAGGTTTGCTGCCTGTTTATATACACTAAGTGACCTTGCCAGTATTTGTGGGGATGGGATGCAGGTAGTCTTCGATTTATGACAACTATTGAGACCAAAATTTATTTTGCTAAGTGACCATTCTTGCCTCAATTGTTAAATGACTCACAGAAATTGTTAAGTTACTAACATGGTTGCTAAGTGAATCTGGCTTTGCTATTGACTTTGCTTGTCAGAAGATCACAAAAGATAATCACATGATCCCAGAATATTACAGTTGTCATAAATATGAGTCAACTGGCAAGCCTCTGAATGTTGACCACATGACCATGGGAATGCTGCAACAGTTGTGTGAAAAAACAGTGTCACTTTTTCAGTGCCACTATAACTTAAAAGGGTCACTAAATGAACATTAGTCAAGAACTACCTGTATTTTTGTTAATAGTTCCTTGATTGTTTTCTGCTTGTCTGGGGTTAATCCCGGGTTATCTGTATGGTGGTTGCTAGAGAAGATGTATGCTGATCCTTTTGTTTGCTTCTTCTCTTTTTCGTTGTTTCTTTTGAATGGTGCATAAATGGGGTCTATCTCTATATAGGAACTTTTCCAGCTGCCATAGAATCTTCCCAAGCCTCAGAGAAGTAGAAAACTGGGCAAGGACTACGTTTTTAGAACATTCTGTGCTTTAGTAATACAGTCTTCAACTGAAGGATCTAAATGTAATCTAGTTATACTTAGTTTCTGCTGTGAATAGGATTTCTGTGCTCAATGTTTTCTATTTTAATTCTTTTTCTACCAGGACTGTACATTAAATAACTGAAAATATAGCTCAGGGTCCAGAAAAAGGGGTGATACAGGTTGTTTCCAATTGGAACACAGAACTATAATTTTTCTAAACCCCAGCCCCAAATGAGTTTCCTATCACTTTCTTATATTGCAGCTAAGCCGGAAATAAGTCAAAACTTGTTTTCCAGACAGACAGAATCCTGCCACAGAAGTTCCTTCAACTCAGGGGTGAAATCTAAAAATTTTCCCTACTGGTTCTGTGGGCGTGGCTTAATTGGTGGGCATGGCTTGGTGGTCAGATGGCTGGGTGGGCGTGGCCAATAACAATAAATAAAATAATAAACAAAGTATAAAAAACAATAAGAGGTACCAAAAACCAACTTTCACACTTTACACACACAACACAACTGACTCACACACAATGTAAAAGCAGCTGCACTTCACACTTCACATAGCCACAAAAAGCTCAAAAACCAATTTTCACACTTTACACACACACAACACAACTGACTCACACACAATGTAAAAGCAGCTGCACTTCACACTTCACATAGCCATAAAAAGCTCAAAAACCAACTTTCACACTTTACACACACACAACACAACACAACTGACTCACACCTAGTGTAAAAGCAGCTGCACTTCACACAGCCACAAAAAGCTCAAAAACCAACTTTCACACTTTACACACACACACCTCACACACACACACACACACAATATGCCACATACAGCTTTCTGAGATTTTGTGTATTTGTGTAGTTAGAGTGAAACACTACAGAAACACACCAAATCTCAGAAAGCTGCACAAATATTTTATTTTATTTTATTTTATTTTATATTATATTATATTATATTTTATTTATTTTATTTTATTTTATTATTTTATTGTGGACTTCAAATCCCAGAGTTCCTCAGTCAGCAAAGCCAGCCAGTTGATCACCGAGGAAATAGATTAGCAGAATAGATTGATTCTGTCTGGGCTGAAATTGAAACTGCTTTCCGGCTGGAAAGAGAGCCATGCGTTCCTCAGTAATCAGGTAAGTGCCTTAAAGTTAGAATCTCTACTTTTACTTGTAGAAAACATGTTTTCTACAAGTAAGAGTACAAGTAAGGTTCTGCTGTTTTTTACTTTTAAAGGCCTGTTTCTGCTGAGGAAAACCGGCTTTTAAAAGTTAAAAAAAAAACCTCTGCAGATGGTGCGGCTCAGCAGAGGCAGGGGGCGGGGCCAGGGATTTTTGCTACTGGTCCTCCGAACCAGCAGCCGTTATCGCTACCAGATCGCGCGATCCCCTCCGATCCGGGAGCATTTCACCCCTGCTTCAACTGACTACTTTCGCTATACTAGGATTTTATCCTTCATCATTCTGTTTCTTTGTTCAGATAAAGAAATATCTCTGAAACAATGACCAATGAGCAACATTCTTTTAACCAAAGTACCTCAAATGGGATAACTTCCAGAACCCTTGACTCACCCACAAATTTTATAAAACACTTTGACATAAAATAAGAAAAAAATATTTGATGACATAACACAAAATGTCACAAAATATTTCCTGTTGTCAACTTCTTGTGTTTCATTGTGCTATACAATTCCACATGAAATACTTTCAAGGCAGATACATCTCTGAATAGCTTCCTGAATTTTTAAGAACTCTTCAGTATCTTAGAACATCAGCCATTGTTGAAGGCATTAAGGAATCTGGTAAGGAAATATCTCTACGATGGCCCAATGGGTTATGGATTGCCTACTGACTTTAAATGATCAAAGAAAATAGAACACACTATTGATATTCTTCAAAGTCTGCTGAAAGTCCTCTATAATATGACCGGCATTCAGATCAGTGGTGGGTTGCTTCCGGTTAGTAAAAGTGGCAGGAGGCTCCACTCACCCGCCCGGACATCATCATGGACAATCTGCGCATGTGCAGAAGCGTGCTCCCATTGTGAACCGGTAGTAAATGTAAGTAGAACCCACTCTGATTCAGATGGCTGTGGTCCCACATGGTTATAAACCTCTTTTCTGGATATGGCAGTAGAGAGAAATCATTTTTGTTTTATAGCAGCTTACATTGGAAAAAAACCTATCCTCACGTGTTCATCCAGATATCTTCAGTATCATAGTCTTTTGTATTTCCATACTCTTCTTCTGATGCATACACAAACCTCTTGGAAAACATGAGCTCCCAACTTAGGGAATAAATCTAATAAGCATGGTAAGTGGAAGTTGGTGGGAGATCTATGTGCTTAAAGAAACAACCCTATGGTAAAGAGACTTTTTTTAAGAATATCAGGGCACAGCATACCTATTATTTCCTTTTTTAATTGGACTTCTCTGGAATAGTTTGGTGGACTATGTACAGGTCTCCCCTTGTACTCTGAAGGGTTTCTGCCAAAATATAAGCTAACTCAAAATGCATAGGCTTCCATATTAATAAAATAATATGACTCTCCTCACAGTAAGTAACCTCTTCTTTGTTAACAGACAATAAACAGCTGGAACTATTGTGAGAGGATACCTGAATAAATGAAGTGGAGAATATCTGTCAAACAAGAGCAGAAGAATGAGTCTTTAACAATGACTCTTACTGGTGAACCACATGATGTGCCATGTTTTAATATGGGAAACAGAGTTTCCTGAGTGGCTGCAAAGAGAGACTGAGCAGTTCTAATGATAGAAGAATCCTGAATGTCAGTTGGGCTCTTCACATTAAAAAGCAACAGGAAGACATGGCTAATAGAGCATAAAACAATCCTGTGTGCTTTTGCTACCTCCTTCAAGTCTTCAGAGTAAAATATCACATCAACACACTGGCAGCAGAACAACAAGTTATGTAAATCAGAATCATAATGTGAGGCTTCGCCTTTTAAGATAGGCATTTTTTCTAAAAAAAAAAAAAGAGAGAGAACATATATTAAAAAAGAATTCATGAATAAACTGTTCATAAAATCATTGTTCATAAAATTATCACAGTTGAAACTCTGCTCTTTCCCACATAAAATATGATAAGCCACATGGATTGTTCTGTCTTGGAACAGGGTGACTGCTTTTATCATTTGTCTACCTCCCCATTTTACATATTTGCAGCGCACCAGACTGGCTGCTTTCATACAGTATAAACACTAAGTTAAAATGTGACTGTCTGTTTCACAACTTAGTTTGTCCCATAAAAAAAAGTTTTATGAGGATTTTTAGTAAGACAATTCTCCTCCTAAATAGAAGGCTTGGAATATCCAGGCTACAAAAATATATAGAACTATATGATTTGTTGAAATAGTATTTCATAATATGAAATGTTATTTCAACGAATTTCATAATTTCAAACATGGAAGAATTATGTATTATTTCATAATATCTGAATTAATGGTTTATTATAATAAAGACGGACTCTACTCAGTTTGCCTCATTATTTCACCCATTATAATCTATGCTACTACTAGGCACAAAAGGATTGCTCAATCCTGTATGAAAAGAAAGATCTAAGACCACTTCGTTGCACCAATCACATTCTAGATAAGACTTTGGACATAAAAATCAGATAATATCTCCTCTTTTTTTGATGCCTTCAAGTCAGTCGTCCCAAAGGTGCTTTTTCAAAAGGCAACCGGACTTTGTTTTTCCTTGAAGACATTTCGCTTCTCATCCAAGAAGGAAACTTCTTTCTGGAGGAGAAGCGAAACATCTTCAAGGAAAAACAAAGTCCAGCTGTTTTTTGAAAAAGCACCTTTGGGACAACCATGACCTGGGTGACTGAGAATCTCCATAGACTTTCAAATCAGTCCTGGCAACTGCCTGTACTAGATTCTTTAAAATTGAGACAGAAAATGGCATATATATCACGATACCAACTTATTGTTTTTGCAATTTTGTAATCAGACACTCTATGCTTATTCTAAAAAAATAAAGGGCATTTTTAGATTTCCAATTCATATTGCAAAATGTTACATAAAATAATAATTATCTGCTCATAATTCACCAATGCTTTATATCATACTAAATTTCTGTCAGCATTATCTAGACCTGAAAGGTCACCATTAAAAATTCTACATCAATGTCTTCCTATATTTTATATAATCAGAGAACATTATGCCCTTTGTAATTAATGGGAAGCATGCCCATATCCAGATAGAAGTATCCACACACTGATCAAGACTCTGGACAATACTATTTATTTTAAAGAGAAAAAAACATTCAAGTGGATGTTCTAGTTTCCATCCTGTTACAATTTTATTCTTCTGAATGCTTCTGGAATTATAAACCATAGAATAAAGATAAGGCAAATGACTAGAGACAAGCATTTTGTTTTAAAGCACTCCTGCCCATCTTCAAGAAAAAAAGAACGAAAGGACAAACCCTATAGGTAGTCCTCAATTTGCAATTTGTTGTTTCTGTGAATGTGATATTTTATGGGAAATTATATTCATGGCGGCAATTATGTTAAGAATGAGCTCCTCTGATGAAAGTCATTTCGTAATGTTGCATTGTCCATAACACCCTATCAAATTTCCAAATGTTCTCTCTGCCCCAGATAGGTTGTAGATTCCATTAGGAAATATACTTTTAAATTCTAATTTCATGAGCTCTGCAAGTTACAACGTTATACAATCCACTGCAACAGATATTGGAAGGTACCTGGCTGATCAAGCTGAGGTGGCTTAACTCCATGACATTTATGGCTTCTCTTCCTTTTCTTCATTTTTTCAGATGATTTCTGATTCAAGCTTTGTATCATAAAATATTCCAGCTAAAATCAAACAAAACATGTATCACTAAATTTTGTAATCAAACTTATTTAAGAAGATGCAATTGATCAGGGTCACCCAAGTATTTCTAATTACTACTGTTGTTGTTAATCTAAGCTTTCCTAAATACTCTGGATATAAATAGTTTGCAATCCTGCTTAAAAACTATTTAATTCTCACTAAAACCAGCAGAAAGTAATCTAATGAGATTATATATTTGTAACAAAAATGCAGCTGACTGTAGAGTACTAGAAGTGTTAGAAACTACTTTTTTTATAGTGTAAACATCCTGCTTCCTGGACTATTTTCTGTGAAATCACATAAATGCCCAGTTAGAATTGCCACTAAGAGAGCAAGAGACAAACAGCAAATGATCACAGTTAACCTGAGATGACAGGTAGGCAGAATGACATACTGTATGGTATAAGATCTACAGTTTCCTTCCAGATTTAATAACAGAACTTTCGAAGACCACCATAATAAAATAGTAAACACTCATCATAACAAAATAAGAAATTTATATAATTTATAAAATTATAATTTTATAAAAGATATATAAAAATTTTGTATAAGCTAATGATCCAAAGTCACATGTGTCATGAAAGTTATATTTAGTATTGATTTAGCCTTGTGACAGAACTAGGAATAATTATGGTATTGTGATTTGTAAAGAAAGATAATACCAAAATTAGTACAAGTGGGGTGTTAATATGCTTATCCTCAAAGTACAAGTTTTCATAAATAATATTTACTACTTCACATAATTTTTGTGTGAGATATAAATGTAATAATAGTTATATGACATTATATAAGAGATATGTGTTTAAAAAGTGGCAATAAAAACCATTTCATTTTTATTTTACCAGCACTTAAAAATGTTACAATTATTTTTTTTTATAAATGAGAGATACCATGTGTTTACAGAAAAATATAATTAGCACACTTTACAAGAGATAATCCCTCACACTTTTAAAAAAATAGTGTGAGGAATATATCTAGAATTTATTATTTATTTATTTATTTATTCGTATTTGTATACCGCCCTATCTCCCGAAGGACTCAGGGCAGTTCACAGGCAAGTAAAAACATATATGTACAAAGTAAGATAACCATTAAGAAACTTATTCTAAAAGCCAAATTATTAAAAAATAATATAAATATTAAAACCAATTAAAACCACTATAAATTTAAAATCTAGTCCAGTCCTGCGCAGATGAATAAATGTGTTTTAAGCTCGCGACGGAAGGTTCGGAGGTCCGGAAGTTGACGGAGTCCTGGGGGGAGTTCATTCCAGAGGGTGAGAGCCCCCACAGAGAAGGCCCTTCCCCTGGGCGTCGCCAGACGACACTGCCTAGCTGACGGCACCCTGAGGAGTCCCTCTCTGTGAGAGCGCACGGGTCGGTGAGAGGTATTCGGTAGCAGTAGGCGGTCCCGTAAGTAACCCGGCCCTATGCCATGGAGCGCTTTAAAGGTGGTTACCAAAACCTTGAAGCGCACCCGGAAGGCCACAGGTAGCCAGTGCAGTCTGCGCAGGATAAGTGTCATACGGGAACCACGAGGGCTCCTCTATCACCCGCGCAGCCGCATTCTGGACTAACTGCAGCCTCCGGATGCCCTTCAAGGGGAGCCCCATGTAGAGAGCATTGCAGTAATCCAGACGAGACATCACGAGGGCGTGAGTGACCATGCATAGGGCATCCTGGTCTAGAAAGGGGCGAACCTGGTAGAAAGCTCTCCTGGAGACGGCCGTCAAATGATCTTCAAAAGACAGCCGTTCATCCAGGAGGACGCCCAAGTTGCGCACCCTCTCCATCGGGGCCAATGACTCGCCCCCAACAGTCAGCCGTGGACTCAGCTGACTGTACCGGGATGCCGGCATCCACAGCCACTCTGTCTTGGAGGGATTGAGCTTGAGCCTGGTTCTCCCCATCCAGACCCGTACGGCTTCCAAGCACCGGGACAGCACTTCGATAGCTTCGTTGGGGTGGCCCGGTGTGGAAAAGTACAGCTGGGTGTCATCAGCGTACAGCTGGTACCTCACACCGAAGCCACTGATGATCTCACCCAGCGGCTTCATATAGATGTTGAACAGAAGGGGCGAGAGGATCGACCCCTGCGGCACCCCACAAGTGAGGCGCCTCGGAGCCGACCTCTGCCCCCCTGTCAACACCGTCTGCGACCGATCGGAGAGATAGGAGGAGAACCACCGATAAACGGTGCCTCCCACTCCCAATCCCCCCAACCGGCGCAGCAGGATACCATGGTCGATGGTATCGAAAGCCGCTGAGAGGTCTAATAGGACCAGGGCAGAGGAGCAACCCCTATCCCTGGCCCTCCAGAGATCATCCACCAACGCGACCAAAGCCGTCTCAGTGCTGTAACCGGGCCGGAAACTTTATTATTCCAGTTTATTGATTATCCTATTTTTGATGTGAAAAACATCATACCCATTGAAGCCCCTTTTTAAAGTAGCTGAATCAACAGTTGGTGGCATAGTGGTTAGAATGTAGTGCCAACAGTCTGGAGTTAGATCAGCTCAACTTGACTCAGCCTTCCATGGTTGGTAAAATGAGAACCCAGACTGTTGAGGGCAATGTGCTGACATAAACTGATTAGAGAGCGCTGTACAGCACTATGGAGAACTATATAAGTCTAAGCGATATTGCTACTGCTATAATGGCTTATATTTGAAAACATTTTAATTAGAGAAAATCAACTTACTTCCAAATTAAGATTGGTGATTCTACTATTAGCAGCACATATTATTTCTCAGAAATAATTTGAAAACTATTGTTTATGTTTTTAAGACACTAATTCATTTGTAAATGTTATTTATTCCATGACTGAGTATATCTCTTCTAAGTCAAATTAATTTAATGGTGATTAAATTATAATGTCTAATATTGATTTAACCAATGATCAACTGGATTTATTAATATAAATGAATTAGCTGTCTTCCCTGTAGACCCCACATGATGTAATGGCACTGATCTAGAATAGTAACTTCAGGTCATTAGATTCTTAAGTACCTCATGCTATTCTTTTAAAAATGTATTTTAGAATATTAAATATAACAATCATGGCTAGAATGTCTACACTGATTTCTGTCAGATGACTATCACTCGCTCTTTCTATAAGATACTACAGTGTACTAAGAAAAAAATACTAATGATATTTCCATTATACAATTTATAGCTATAAAAATAGTTTGGACTACATCTACTAAGGTAATAAAATTTTAAATCAGTTCTCCCCAAATTATCTACCTCGACCTTCTGAGGTAGTAGGATTGCACTTTTCAGCAAAAATGTTGGCTGAGAATTGAAAGTTTCAATCCAAATTTATCTGGAGGATGTCAGTTTGCAGAAAACTGACTTATTAAAGCATGGGCCCTGACTCTGTGTCACATAGTTTCACAAGTGTTCCCACTAACATCTGATCTGAATTTTGCAAACTCAAAAGAAAAAAAGTCAAAGACATATTATACTTACCACACCCCCAAAATATTTTCCTATGTAAAAATCATTGAGGCTATGGAGTTCCAAGTAAGTGGCTCCTAGGTCTTTAGCAAGTTGAATTCCTTCAGAAGCTGTAACACAGCTACCTCTGTCTGAGATACACAAAGGACAAGTGCAGGGAACTTCTGTGAAAACAAACAATTCATGCAAAATAGTTTAAATACACTGGTTCTTATTCAATGATTCTAAACTCTACCATGTTAGTTATGCATTAAACCATGGAGTATTATATTCCTAAGGACCAGACTTGGACAAGAATTACACAATTATTTTAACTTGAAATGTTATTGTTAAATATTATTTTTCTCTATATATCTTTAAAATTCTTCATGCTACTTAGATTACTTAGATTTATCTGAAAAACAATTGCATCAAACTTTTCTATGATGCTGAATTGCTTCCTGCCTGAATACAAATATGATTTACTATACCAAAATTACTGTTCTTGTACTGTAGGAAAAAAAATTTTTTTTTGTAAGACACTGAAATCTCATTCCTTGGTCTCCTTTTTCGATTACTTCAAAACAGTGGGTTCTGACAGGTTCTGGAGAACCGGTAGCAGAAATTTTCAGCAGTTTGGAGAACCGGCAAATACCACCCCTGGCTGGCCCCAGAATGTGGAGGGAATGGAGATTTTGCAGTATCCTTCCCCTGCCAGCCCACCAAGCCACACCATGCCCACCAAGCCATGCCCACAGAACTGGTAGTAAAAAAGATTGGATTTTACCACTGCTTCAAGCTGAATATAATAGTTACTTGTATTTGGCAACAATTTAAAAAATAAACAATTAATGAAAAACTATCATGGCTATTATTTAACTATATATTGTTATAATAAATTAAGTCTATTTTAAGAGATATATTTAGAATATGCTAAATAAAATTTCACTTCTGTAATTCCCCAAACTGGGTCTGATTTTTTGGAATAATGTGGGATGGAGCACTCACGCTTCTCAGAGTCGTACTGTTGAAACAGAGAATATTTGTAACTTGGGGTTGAAATGAGGGGTCATTGGTGCTCTTTGGACTTGGTTGTTTTCTTGTAGACATTTCATTAATCTAACTAGGGTTGAAATGAGGGGTTCTTGGTATTCTCCAACTTTAGTTGTTTTCAAACTAGATAACATCATCAGTTGCCAATAAGGAGTGAGACGATTCCTTACTAGCACAGATGATGTTAGCTGGTTTGGTAATGAAACGTATAAGAAAACACCAAGTCCAGAGAGCACCAATGACCCCCCAGTCATGTTCTTTTAAGGTCCAAACCACAAAATTACAATATTTTTTTTAAAAAACAAGGAAGACAGAAATTAAAACCAAAGAAATATCTATTTATTATCTTTTCCCAAAGGACTACTTTCAGATTATTAAAAGCTGGTCTTTGAGAAAGAATGAAAAAAAAAATGAGGCACCTTTGAATTATAATTCTGGAGAAACATACTGATAAACTGCGAGAAAGAAGTACTCAATCCCAGATCAAATGCTATAGATTGTTCTGTTGAGTTGATAAGCAATAAGTGAAAACCACATACTTTAACATGCGATGTGAGTGGATAATTGCTAAAAAAATTATTATGCTTGGCCAGGCTGACATAAGGGGAAGGAAGAGATATCCGAAAAGGTTTATGGATGGGATTAAAGAAATTACAAGGATGTCTTTGGAAATTATTACTGGAAACAAGTCAAGCTAGTGAGCATTTATCCATTAAGTTACTTGATGGCAAAAGACATCTGAATCTTGCTTTTAGCTGGTTCTCTCCCCACTCTCCAATTGGCTGAAGAAACACAAAAGCTATAGGAAGTACTGGAAATCTGACTCAATGAGACTTTGTGTGCATGAAAACACTTTATTGCTTATACAAGGTTCTTTCTAGATCCAAGCCTATGAATATGATCCTATGAATGGGGCTTCCCTTGAAGAATATCTAGAAGTTTCAGCTAATGCAAAATGCAGTGGTGTAGGCAGTTGTGTATGTTATTTGAAAAGTACACTCTTATGTTCTGTGAGCTACACTGGTTGCCAGTTTGCTTCCAGTCCAATTCACATTGTTGGTTTTAACCTTTAAAGCCCTTCATGGCAGAGTTTGGGTTATCTGATGGACTGCCTCTTTAAATTTATACCTCCCCTACCTATCGGGTCTGATAGAAGGCATACTGCAGGTTCAATCCACAAGGGACTTATGCTTGGTGAGCCTTCTCTAGCATGGCACCTTTGTCAAAAGGACTGGGGTCTCAGAAAACCAGTGAAATCTTATGATAGCTCTATCACTGAGGGTGAGTCACTTTCTCCTGTGCAGTGTGTTTTTTAATGATGACTGCTTTATACTTTAAATAATGATTGTTTTTATGTATTTGTTTTAACTAATTATACATATCCCAGAGTCATTTTTGTGGGATGGGCAGCCATATAAATTAGACAGACAGACAGACAGACAGACAGACAGACAGACAGACAGATAGATACAGACAGACTTTTCAGAAGTAAACCCTTCTTGTTCAATTAAATTCACTCTCAAACAGGATTATAACCTAAAGAATAACAAAATAAAAATTCCTATGTATCAATGCACACAACAGATATTCCACTGGTTTATTGACAGTCTTTGCTTCTTTTTTTAAAAAAAATACAATTCATTTTACTGAAAGATTATCTGTATCACACAGAAATAAGCATCCTTTTTCATTTAAATTTTCAGCTAATGCAAACTTTCAAATATGAATCATAGTCCTAAGTGAATAGGCTATTGAACACAGTAAGGTGAATTCGGAACTGAAAGCTATCATTCAGCGAAGGTATTGTGGTTAATATAATATTACAAGAGTATTCAATATTTATTGCTAGGCAGTCAATAAGCCTTGCAGACTGAATAAATAATCTCTGGAAAAAAGATATTCTTACAAGCGAACAAGCAATTATTCATACGTGTGTTTGTGTGTGTGTGTGTGTGTGTGTGTGTGTTTGTGTGTGTATCCATAAAATTACTAAGATTTAAGATTAACTTAAATGCTTTTTGAAATGTATAATTGTACACACCTCTTCACAGTACACTCAAAATTAGTTCAGTATCCATTAATTCTAATAAACTGCAAGTGAATTCCACTTGATAATCCTTCAAACAAAAGGAAAAAATTCTCATCTATTAACAGTGGTAAATCACATTATAAAGAACTAATTATTTCAATCATCTTATCAACCATTCTAAAGAAATTGTGTCCATGTAGAACAACAGCAACACAATGTAAATAATATTTATAGTTACAGTAGAATCTCTGGTCACGAACACTTCTGACCACGACCAAATTGGGTTCCAATCAAAAAATTCACCCCAAAAATATTTTTTCGCGGCCGATTTCCCCTTCTGCACCATTTTTCCAAAATTAGGTTCAGGTCACAACCAAATCGGCTTGCGACCAAAGTTATAGAATGAATTATGGTCGTGACCAGAGGTTCTACTGTATCTCTATAAATACACCTATTAGCACATCCACATTGTTATTCTTCAGAAGTACTAGTGTACCATGAATAATGATTAAGATTTACTTCATAGTAAATTTTCATGTTAAATTAGGTATTAAATAAGTGAAGTCTTTTTATTTTTATGTGACTCTGGTACTGTTCGTTATTTTTCATTGCACTGTCAATACAACTTCATCACAGTGCAAAGCCGTTTTTTCTTCCAAATCTGAAAGTTCTTTGTTTTTTTTTTTCTTTCCCACCTAAAAATGCTCTGCAAAACATAGAAGCCAATCAAATTTAAGAATTCATGTATTACAATACTCTAGTTACAACATACAGCAATATAATAAAAAAGTATGCCTTGCATATGATTATGAAACAAAAAAACTTTTGGAGAAACATTTCCACTTGAAATTTGAAATCCCAAATTACAAAATTGGACTGTACTATTTAAGCAGTCAAATTCAGTCCTGTAATCCGATGAAAACACCCCAAGAAATTAGTTAACTAGCCTCCACTAACACACACAACAAAGGAGAGACTATCACTTCTCTGAGGAATTGGTTCTACTGTTAAACTGTTCTGTTAGAAAACCTTTTCTAATTAAGTCAGAATGTATCTTTCTGCCCTGAATTTCATATATTTGGCAATTGTATCTTCCCTATCATCATTTTTAAGACTAAGCATACCCAGCTTAGCATACCCAACTGTCTTCATACCGTAGTACTTCATAGTCCCCTGATCATCCCCAATATCATTCTCTTAAGGTGGGTCAGATTAAAGCAAAATAAAATGGAAATATTGCATTATTTGGATATTATACTTCTGCTGATACAGTCTAAAATTTTACTTATTTTCTTTGCATCCATATTACACTGCTTTCTCATAAATACAGTACATACATGCCTCATGCTGTACTGCACATTTGACATTTCCTTCCTAAGAACTTGGTACTAAAGTTCATTTTGTTACTTCTAGCCTAGTTTTCTAACCCATTTTGATCACTTTCAATGTTGTTGCTAATGTTTTAGCTATCCTAGCTAATTTTGTGGCATCTATAAATCTGATAGGAATTCCTTCTGTCTCTTAAGCTAAGTTACTTAGAAAAATATTGAAGATACCAGACCTAGGATTGATCCATATAGCACCTGCTCAATATCTCACTTCAGTATTCAGTAGTAACACCAATGACCATTCTCTGAGTAAAATTTCGAACCTACTGTATAGCCATATGTAACTACATTGCTAAATGGCTTGTTCTGAATTGCTCTGTTGAAAGTTAAGATACATAATGACTACAGCATTTCCATAATCTATTAAGGAAATGAGGTAAGATTAAGTCTGGCATCCCAGCACCCCCATGGTCATATGATCCCAATCTAGGTGCTTGGCAATCAGTTGATACATCAGTTGTAGCACCCTGAAATCACATGATTATCATCTGCAACCTTCCTTGCCAGCTTCCCCAGAAAGTCAGTAGGGAAAACAGCAGGAAAGGCCACAAGTTGCTGGGGTAAATCTTCCTCACTCACACAATGCCCCCCCCGCCCCCCAGCCTCTCTGTGCTCTACCGTACTGGCACTCGCATGCCTTGTGCATCCTGCCCAACCCATACCCCAATCTCTTACTCATGCCTCTGACACACATCTTTCAACTTCCCCAACTCACACTGTTGCGCACCCTCCCCTCCCCTCCCCAAACCAAACCTTTCATGTACTCTCTTGCACCCCTCCAACTCACATCTCACCTCTTGCACATTCCTTTACACTAGGGCTATCAAACTCATGGCCCTTGGGCCAGATGTGTCACACAGTGGCCACACCCATGCTCAGTTAGCGAAGGGGGAAAAGTTGCTATACGTCACGTGACGCCACAGTGATGTGATTTTGACACCCGTGCTTTACACCCTCCCTGACTTGGGCCCTTGCCACACTCTTGTGCATTCTTCCAACCCATGCTGCACCTCTCAAGGATTCTCTCACATCCTCCCCAAATCCCTGCTATACCCTCATGCATCCTCCCTAATCCATGTCTCACACATCAACTCACTCTTCAACCCTCATGACACCTTTCACATGCCCTCTTGCAAACTCTCCCTAACCCTCACAATTTCTTCCTCACACCCCCATGTGCCATCTAGCTTTCTCTCAAACCCAGCATTAGCCACTTACCTGCCTGCCTGGGACTTGCAACTTCCAGTCAGTTTTCTCACTGACTTAAGCCAAGGAAGTTGTCTTGCTTAATGGTCATAAAATTTGATTAACAATAACAACTCAGACTGCAGGAATTGCCATCTCTAAGTGATGCAGTCGTGCTTAAAAGCGCACTGCTTAGCGACCAAATTGCAATTGTAAGTCAAGGACAATTTGTATAACTTCACATAAATATTGTCTAAAATCATTAAGTAATATTATGAAGAAGATCAACTGCCAAATATGTTTTATGATCAAATACTCAATGCACCACACAAACTGTTAATATATCATAGAAATTATTAAAATTAATTTTCTTACCAAACAAAGACTGCTAATAAGTCTCTACATTAATCAGTATTCTACTATGGT
Source organism: Ahaetulla prasina (assembly GCF_028640845.1). Lineage (NCBI taxonomy): Eukaryota > Metazoa > Chordata > Lepidosauria > Squamata > Colubridae > Ahaetulla > Ahaetulla prasina. Next base: position 260,025,623 of record NC_080540.1, read on the forward strand.
CTTTTGGCATTAAAAGTTTAGATTAAGAATTTCTGCTGCAGAATTCTTAATACTCAGCTGTGGTAAATACAAATATAATACCTACCCTAAGAAAAGGCTTTGTTACGGATATAATATAATGGATGGCTTATTGCAAGTGTGTAAAGTCCAACTTATAACACACTACTTAGAAAACCTTTTCTCACAATTAAAAAAATATGTGTTTCTTTAGCATGCCTAATCTATTACGAGTTCAGGAATCACTGAAGTTATACTAGTTTTGTTTCTATACAAGTTCAGAAAGGCACACAGGTACTCACAAGGAGGCAAGTGAAAATATGAAATGCCAAAACATCATGTCACAAATCCTATGACATAAATATAATGAAAATAATCAAGTATGATACAGAAGACTTTGCATCAATGACATTCTGTCACCTTTCCATCATTAATTGTAATTAGTCATATACATCTATGGAAAAGTGATACCTTCCTGGGAAAATTTGCTCTTCATAGTTTACCAACCAAATTTTCAAAGAATCACATTCTTCAATTATTAAGTAGAATACTGCTAATGCTTTTAGATGTTTTTTAAAATGAGCATACAGGTAGTCCTTGAGTTACGATCATGGTTGAGATCAAAATTTTGTTGCTAATGAATGTTGCTAAATGAAACATTTGTTAAGTTAGTTTTGCCCCATTTTACAACTTTTCTTGCCACCATTGTTAAGTGAATCACTGCAGTTGTTAGTAAAATGGTTGTCAAGTGGCTTCCCCATTGATTTTGCTTGTCAAAAGGTTGCAAAAGGGGATCACGTGACCCAAGGACACTGCAACCATCATAAATATGAACCAATTGCCAAGCATCTGAATTTTGATCATGTGACCATGGGGATGCTGCAATGTTATAAGTGTGAAAAATGGTCATAGGTCACATTTTTCAGTGCCGTTGTAACTAAATGAACTGTTGTAAGTCAAGGATTACTTGTATACTATGATACTGTTCCGGGTTATTCTCATTTTTTTCTCTTTCAGCTGGAACCAATCAAACCAAGTAAAATGTTTTCTGGTAGAATATTAAGTTCAGTTCTATGAAGTATTAACTTTATCATGAGTGGTCTAATAAAAAAGCTGTCTCATCATGATTCAACCAACACTTAGCATAATATTGATATCTCAGCTGTTTATAACATGACTTCTAGCACATACCGTTTTGTCTTGCACCAACAGCAGAAATTATAACTGGAACTGAACAGTGACTAAGTGTTTTCTTTATCAGTGGTGCATAAATATCTTTTACTTCTTGAAATGAAGACTTGTCATTTACAGAATATTTAATCACAATGATATCTGCTTCTCCAATGAGGTTCCGAGATGTATACCAGTCACTTTCAAAAATATCCTATATACAAAACAAAAAGATGGAGCTAAATTCCCTTTTTTTATTGATCAAGAGATCAGAGCACACAACTGTATAATAACTGAAAGTTTACTAAAACTTAGGATACATTTCTTTTGGGGATATTAAAAACGTGTAACGGTGTCTGCAATGAATCAATTTGTTCAAACTGCATCTTGGTTTCTATGTCTTGCCTGCAGCAAACTTTATGTTAATAAGTCCGTTTTACACTTATGAGTTTGTATACATAGGGTAACTAGGTGAAACTAACAGTTAAGGACTGTAAAGGATTTCCAATCCAGCTGTCTAAATTTTAAAATAAACTATCTATTCAATTATTGATAAAATACATGCATCAAAACTACCACTTGTTTTAGTTAATTATAGCGATACCCGTTTATTGGTGCAGAACATTTTGAAAGCAGAAGCATTTGACTTCTGTTATCCTTACTGAAAATTAAAGAAAAGGTATAACTGAAAACTGAAAACCTTGACTTGGATTTACTGGATAAATAACTGCCATTAGTTCTTCATTTCTGAAGATCAGTAAAACCAGCTATTAGAAACAGTATTCTTTTTTTTTAAGGCTGTTCCAACCTTCTTTAATGATTGAAGAACAAATAGCTAACTAAACAAAACATATTACAAGGACAATTAGATACTTTTTCTGAGATACTGAATGCGCCAACTTAAGTTTTCCAACATTTTTCCTGCATTTATGAATACCATTGTACCCTTTGATCACTCCACCCTTTTATTACAATCTTTATAATGCTTTTAAAGTTCAGGTTAGAAACATGATACATTTATTCTTATTATTATTATTCTTATAAGAACTTGAAGTTCAACTGTTTTTCCCATGACATTCTGGGAAGCTCACTACTTTAGAAATGAAAGGTCGGTGCAATGCTCTTATTGTCAGCTGATTAAAACTTTAGGCCTACTATGAGTGAATTT